>NC_080389.1:12536089-12887756 GCF_028751815.1 Salvia miltiorrhiza
GAGAATTCATTCTCCACATTCTTCTTTTGATGTCTTTGAGGAAAAGGGATTGGTGGGCAATAAGGTGGTGGAGCCACGTACACCTCCTTCTTCTTTCCTCTATCTCCTTGTTCCTTTGAAGGGTTGCCATCTCCAACTTCAACCACAACACCACTTCTATCTTTTTCGTCGGGCATCTTGGGCTCTTCATATGTTGTCCCACTCCTTAGAGCAATGGCCTTGCAATGCTCCTTGGGATTCACGATTGTGTTGCTTGGGAATTGCCCTTGTTGGTGTTGATTGTTTATAGACTCAGCAATTTGTCCCACTTGTATCTCAAGCATTTTCAATTGCTTGGCTTGAGCTTCTAACTTCTCATCCGTTCTTGTCATGTGAGCTTGAGTCGTGGTCATGAACTTCATCAATATTTCTTCAAGGTTGAGCTTCTTCTCTTCCTTGATCATGCCATGGCTCACCGCAAATCCGGGCGGTGGTTGCAAGAAATTGTTTGGATTGCTATAGGAGAGGTTAGGGTGGCGGTTAGGTTGGAATCCTTGAGTGTATTGCCCTTGCCCTTGGTAGCCACCTTGTTGTTGGGGCCGGAAGTTCGCATAGCCTCGGTTGTTGTTGTTGTTGATGTAGTTCACATCCTCGAAGCTAGTTTGTTCTTCAACCATGGGCTCTACCCTTGACATTGATATAGCATCAATCTTGCTATTCATGGCGGTCAATTGAGCCGTCAAAAGAGCTATCGGATCCGAGCTTGTTGTAGCCGCCACCTTCTTCAAGATGATCCTCTCCGTTGGGAATTGATGGCAATTGGTGGCCAAGTTCTCTATGATGTGAGCGGCCTCCTCGTGGCTTTTCTCCAACAATGCTCCATTGGCCGATGCATTCATGTCTCTTTGCATCTCACCACTACACCCGGTGTAGAATACACAAATGATTGTGTTTTGATCTAAACCATGGTTAGGGCACTTCCTTAGCATCTCTTTGAATCTCTCCCAAGCTTCGTAGAAGGATTCTCCATCAAATTGGTGAAATTGGACTATGTCCTTCTTCATCTTCATGGTTCTACCCGGAGGGTAGAACTTGTTGAGAAACTTTTGAGCCATGTTCTCCCATGTAGTGATAGAACCACCCTCTAAAGATTGGTACCATGTCTTGGCCATGCCCCTTAGCGAAAAGGGGAAGAGTCGAAGTCGAATGGTATCCTCCGGGACTCCATTCATCTTGATGGTGCCGCATATCTCCAAGAAGTTTCCAAGATGTCCATTCGGGTCATCTTGGGAAAGACCGGCGAATTGGTTTTGTTGTACCATATTTATGAGGGCCGGCTTGAGCTCAAAATTGGTGGCGTTGATTCTCGGGGCATGCACTCCTCCTTGTTGGACAATGGGTTGGAACATATTGCTAATAGGTGGTGGTGGTGGTGCATTCCTTTGAGCCTCTTGCTCATTAATTTTCCCTTGCATGGCTTCTAATTGCATTTGAAGTTGACGGATTAAGTCGTGATTTTCCGCCATAGTTTCCTCCAACTCTCTATCTCTTCTTGTTCTTGCTTTGTTGTGTCGACAAAAAGCTTCAACCTCAAGGTTTATAGGTATAAGAGGTGCACCCTTAGATCTTGTGTTCATACACTACCTATCAACCAACAAGAACAAGAAGTCAAAACACAATCTTAAAATAGAAAACAAAAATTAAAGCAAGTAAAATGTCTAAAGTAGTTAAGCACAATGAAGCAAAATATCACAAGCAAAGAAACTAAACTAATCCCCGGCAACGGCGCCAAAAACTTGTTCGCTAATATTTTCACCACGCCGCAAGTATACGGTGTAGTTGCAATATAGGGAAGCAAGGTCGTATTCCACAAGGATTAGTAGTCAAATTCTAGTGATTACCGTAAGTCATTATGCTAGAGCTATTTAGACTAAACAAGGAGGTGAGTGGTTTAATTATCAACTAAATACTCAACAAGTGCAAAGACAAATAAAATCAAATAAGCAAAGTGGATTAACAAGTGATTAAGGCGATTTAGGGACTAGGCATCGATGATTAAGCAAAGGACTTCAATTATAACTCAATACTAATCTTGACGAACCTAATTATCTAGAGTGATCTCCCAACTAGTTCTAGCCCCCTCCCGGACGACTAAAACGGTAGATTACGGGTCATAGTTGTCGTCCCCGGTCAACTTCTAACCTATAACTCCCAAAAGCACACAAAGATCGACATACTCTCACCCAACTCTCAACCTCCCGGTTATCGAATTGATATGTTTCAAACACCTTATCTATTGCAATTATCCTCTCCCGATTCAAAGTACAAATTAGAAATGCATAGAATGTGGCCAACAATCCATACAAGAAATAAATCAAGGGTTTGAAAAGATAATGTGCAAATGAACAAACAAGATTTATATTGAGCATAAATAATCAATCCATTACAATAATCATCTAGCCTAATCCCCAAATCAAAGAGAAATTTAGCCTAACATGTTCAAACACAATAAATCAAAGTTAAAGGTGTACATAATGAAAGAGAGAGTAAGAAATGACAAATCCTATTTATGAGCTTCTTCTTCCTTCTCTTCTCTTCAATGGTCTTCAATGGTAGATGGGTGTGTGAAGGAGGCTAGGGTTTTTGTGTGTGGAGTGTTGGGGAAGATGAGTGATGGGGAAGAAGAATAATGAGAGAAAAAGGGGGAAAATGGGGTTTAAGGGCTGAAAAAAACGCGACTCCGCTCTTTTCCCGCGGTCACGGCCCGCGCCCGTGGTGCTCAAACGTGGGCGAAACTCAGGGAACCCGCGGTCCCGCCCCGCGGCCGCGGGTGGTGACCGTGGGGGGACCCGCGGTCCCAGCCCGCGGCCGCGGGTGGTGACCGCGGGACATCCCTGGACTTGAGCACTTAGCCCGCGGTCCCACCCCGCGGCCGCGGGTGGTGACCGCGGGCGATACCTTCCCCACGACGCGTGACCGCGGCCGCGGCCTCTGTGCGCGGCTGACTTTGTCGGCCCCGTTCTCCCTCGTCCGAGCTCCGATTCGGGCGCCGTTCACGCTCATGGATTCCTCTCGAGACGTACTTCAATCCTATGCTCTCACAGTTCTCCAATCAACTCTTGATTTGCCCTGAAAATACTCAAAAACTATACCAAGCAATCAAAACTTCATAAATACTCAAAATTGGGATACAAACACATATATGCAATCAATTCATGGGGAAAAATGACAACAATTCATGTGATATTGAGGTATGAAATACATGTTTGTCACTCTCTCAATCATCCCCCCTCTCTCCTCTTGTTCCACCGCCTCCGCCGACTTCACCTTCCATCCGCCATCTTCCACCGCCTCGCACCTTCGGCGCCTCGCGCCTTCGCCACCATCCTCACGCCTCCGCCACCATCCTCCTGCGCCGCCTCCACCTTCCTCCTGCTCTGCCTCCAACGCCTCCGCCGCCTCGCGCCTCCGCGGGCTCCAACGCCGCCTCTGCCGCAACAGCCGCTGCCCTCGCGCTTCCGCGGGCTCCAACGCCGCCTCTGCCCTCCGCCTCTCGCCCACCACCTGCTCTTCCATTTTTTTGATTTCTCTGTGGTGTTTTGGTGTTCCGGCTCAGAAATTGAAATTAAGGCCCAATGTTTTGGTGTTTTGGGCAGGGTTCGCCTCCGTTTTTTTAATTTCCGGTGGTGTGGTTCAGAAATTGTGGTGGTGCGGTGGTGCACAGGCGGTGGCGCGGCAGTGGCACAGGCGGTGGTGCAGCAGTGTTAATGAGCCTGAGACCCTTAATTAAAGTAACATTAACTTTTTCAAATATACCATTTAACTCTTAATTTTAGTCTCCTAAATACCTGTGCCCAAAAGAAAGGCGACTTGATTAACGGGACGGAGGGAGTAATATATACTCTTCGTCCCACTAGGTTTCCACAATTATTGAAAACAAGAGTGATTAAAAGATAAAATTGATAGAAATTAGTGGAGCCCACAACTTTTATGAGATAATGGGTTTTCTTTTTCGAAATGGAAAAATAGGACATCGCATAATGACAAATATGTCATGTTAAATGGGAGAGGGGGGGAGTATTAATTAAAGATAAAGTAAAAAAAATTAAATAGAAATATAGCGGTATCAAAAGAAGTAATGATCAATTATATGTAGGGGTGTAATCGAACCAAACCGAATCGAATAGTGGTGTGCTCAAGTTTGGTTTGTTTAGTATCGAATCGAATCCCGAACTTTAATTACCGAATACTTTGAGGCTCACGAGCCTAATCGAGCTTATACGAACTTTCTAAATTTATATTTATATTCAAAATATTGATTATTTTATTTAAAATAATAAATATATATATTAATTATTTTCTTATGACAAATAAAATTAATTAGAAATTTAATACAATTATTATTAATTTTAGTGGATAAATATAAGTTGTATCTACTAATAATTTATACTCCCTCCGTGACTCCGTCCATGAAAGAACTTCCTAACAGGGAGTGGCACAAGTTTTAAGAAAAAATATTGTTGAGTATATTGAGAGTGGATAAAAGGTAGTTGAGTGTATTGGGAGTGTTGAAAATGTGTTATAATTAATATTGAGAGTTGTGAAAAGTGAAAAGTAAGAGGATTATAAGTGGTGGGGTATAGTCCAAAAATAGGTAGGAAGTTCTTTTGTGGACGTCCCAAGAAGGAAAAATAAGAAGATCTTTCGTGGACGGAGGGAGTATTTTTCAAGCTGAATCACTTGACGAACATGTTCGAGCCGAATACTACTAAGCTCAAGTTTGGTTTGTTTATTTATCGAGCTTCTCTAAACAAACTTGAACGAGCTTTTTTGAGCTGAGCTCCGAATAGTTCGCGAGCGACTTGGTTTGTTTACACCCCTAATTATATGGAAGGAGTTGATCAAAGAAAAGAAAAATATAAGCATTGGTCAAGAAACTTCTGATTTGAATGATGATCAAAAGTTGAAGAGCCCTTATTCATTATCAACGGAAAAAAAGAAAAATAAATCACACGCACTAAAAATCTTGAAATTGGGTAAAACCCTCTTATTAATCAGATAGAGCCCATTTCTCTGATAAAACTATTTCTCTAGTAAAAATCTTCACCGCAGTTTATCAATTTTAGGGTTTATTTTGGTTCCACGCCTTTGAATCTCATGCTTAACCCCTTTTTTAAGGGGCAAACTTAACCGCGCCGCCGCTTCTCCATGTCACACCGTTGTTCAGAGCCGCGTAGCCCCTGACCCGTACCATCATCGCCCTTGATTTTGGTCTTGCTAAGGTAACCACCAGCTCATAGTTGATTTGCTATTCTTCTTCGTTATTTTGATTTCATTATTGTATAGATGAAGAATGCGGAAAATAGAATAGGCAGAAGAAGAAGAAGAAAAAGAAGAAGAAGAAGAAGAAAAAGAGGACGAAGAAGAAGAAGAAATCAGCAATCTCTCCATCTTCCAGAAGAAATCATCGAAGAAATACTGTCAAGATTGCCGGTGAAATCACTGTTGAGATTGAGGTGCGTTTCGAAAACATGGCGATCTTTAATAGGAAGCAAATGCTTCATCAAAGCCCATCATCAAAATTCAATAAAAAATCCATGTTTCCCCCATCAAAGGCTCATTAGAGTGACGACTAAGTATGATAGGCTTGAGGAATGTTCTCTACAATCGTTGCTGAGGAAACGACTTATTAGTCGATATTCACTTGATAATCTAGAGATTACTACATTGCTGCCACTTCAAAGTTGGGGATGCTGTAATGGGCTGTTCTGCGTGATAGGCTTGAGCAAATGGCCAGAAAGAGTTTACTTGTGGAACCCATCCACTCGGACCTCCAAGAAACTGCCAGAAATTTCTAGTCCCGGCTATGTTCGTAATTACGGATTCGGTTGGGTTGAATCGAGTGATGAGTATAAGGTGTTTGTGCTTTTGGTTGATTATGATTATTACCAGGGGATAGGTAACTCCAGCGTTGGTAAAGTTTATAGTTCAAAGACAAAATCATGGAAAACAATTGAGCTCTGTGATGATTTAGATTACTGTTGGCGAGGAGGGGTGTTTGCAGGTGGGAAGCTTTACTGGAGGAATTACGGAGATAAAGAATATATTATTTTCTGGGACTTGAAGAGTGAGGTGTTTGGAAGGATTGAGCTTCCCTTCGATCACGAGTTTTGCACGAAATGGTACTGGTTTGTGGATGTGCTTGGTGGCTTACTTTGTGTGCTATGTTATATTGACGATTATACAAGAGTCATTCGAGTTTGGGTTATGAAGGAGTCTTGGAAGAGAGTGGCGACTTTTGCTCATCTTGTTGAGCTTCTTCAACCAGCACCATTGATGGTGGGTCGTAAGGGAGAGATTTTGCTCAATTGTGGATCCACTTTGTTGGTTTACGATCCCGGAAGTAATGTGTTCCACCGTCGTCTTGATGTTTCTTACGATTCACGTGTCCATGTTGAAAGTTTAGTCTCGCCAGAAGATTTATGAAAGATGGAAACAAAACCTTAGAGTATGATCATGAGTGATTTTGTAGCATACTATTTCTTCACAATTATGTTCACTTATATATAGTTTGATTTGATTATACCTAAATGGATGCGTATTGTTTCTAAAGTGATTGTCAAGAAGTTAATTTTTATAGAGTTGAGATTGGTTGAACTTAACCTCAGCTCCCTACTTCATTAATATTCTTTTTGAGAATAAAAGAGAGCACTTTAATTCCTTATCATAATGTTTATTCCCGTTTTTAATACGTGATTTATGTGCATAGCTTATGATGGGGCATGTTTTGATTATTTCGTGTCACATCCAATGCCTTATAATCTCCACAAGCTAGTGTCGGAATTTAATTAAGCAAAAATTAATATCTTTTGTAGAACTCTTTTCAGGGAATCTGTCGCATTTGATTCCTTTGACAGCTCTTAGAAGTGTATCTTATCATCTAAAAATTGAAGATTAACATACAGAAGCACGAGTTTACCTTGGTCACATTTAGGTGAGACTTGTTGCAAATAGAATGTTAATGTTTGCTTTCTCCAAGAGTTTGTCTTGTTCCGGCGGCAAAGAAAATTCAAGGTGTTTATTTTGTTTGATAGATTTGATTGAAAAAAAAAATACTCATCTTCGTCTATAAAAAAATGTATTATAATTTGGGGGCATCTGTTTTAATAATTAGTTGAGATCCACTACAAGATATGCAGTTGGACACCGATAGAATCACCGATGATCACACGTTCATAAGTGATTACCGACGAAAAAGTGATGTATTTCTTAAATATGGTAATCGAGAGAAGCTAGGTTGAGAAAGAACAACATGATAGAAAATGTAGAGAGAATTGATAATGTCTCTGATATATTTCTTTAGATTACAATGCACCCTTTTATAGTGTAAGGGTGAATCAAATGTCAAACTACAATCTCTTAAAATCAAATACAATCTCTTAAAATCAAAAGCTAAAGATTTTATCGTTGAATTATTATTCATGATCTTTGAATAATAATCTTTGACTTATGCAGATGGTTATTTTCAACACTCCCCCTCAAGTTGAGTAGTGGCATTTCCGATACTTAACTTGTCCAGAACTTCTCTGAAGACTTTTGTGTTTACAGCCTTAGTCAATATGTCAGCCAACTGTTCATCCGATCGTATGAAAGGAAGTTCAATGATCCCACTATCGAGCTTCTCTTTGATGAAATGCCGATCGATCTCCACGTGTTTGGTTCTGTCGTGTTGTACGGGATTTTCAGATATACTAATCGCAGCTTTATTGTCACAGAAGAGCCGACTTCCCCTTCTTGGAGGAAAGCCAATCTCTGTGAGCAATCTCCGAAGCCATAGGATTTCAGTTATCCCACTTTTTACTCCTCTGAATTCTGCCTCTGCACTTGATAGGGCCACTACTTTCTGTTTTTTGCTTCTCCATGTGACCAAGTTTCCTCCAACGAAGGTAAAATATCCGGCGGTAGATTTCCTATCATTTGGGTTACTGGCCCAATCTGCGTCTGTAAACCCGTCAACTTCCAAATCTTCCTTTTTTTCAAGCAAAATCCCATAATCAGTGGTTCCTTTCAGATACCGGACAATTCTCAAAGCTGCCTCCATATGCTCCTTCTGGGGTTTGTGCATAAACTGACTTACTATTCCAACTGCATATGTGATGTCGGGCCGTGTATGGGAGAGATAGATGAGTTTCCCAACAAGGCGCTGGTATTTTCCTTGATCTGTTAAGTCAGCTCCCTCAACAATTGTTAATCCATGATTTATCACAATCGGTGTTTCTGCAGGTTTACACTCGAGTAGCCCAGTTTCTGCAAGTAAGTCAAGGACATACTTTCTTTGTCTCAGGAAGATTCCCTTTTTCGACCTTAAAATCTCAATTCCAAGGAAGTACTTCAGAGATCCAAGGTCTTTCATTTCAAATTCCAGGAACAAGTTTTTCTTCAGGTTTACTATCTCTTCAACATCGTCTCCTGTGATAATCATGTCATCAACATAAATGATTAAACATGTTACCTTTCCTTCTCTTCGTTTCACGAATAATGTATGATCAGAGTTACTCTGTTTATAGCCATTTTTTGCCATAGCTAAACAGAATCTCCCGAACCATACTCTGGGCAATTGCTTCAATCCATAGAGTGTCTTCTTTAGCCTGCACACTTGACCTGCCTCGAACTCTTCGGAATAACCTGGAGGAACTTCCATATATATCTCTGCATTGTCATCCAATTCTCCATGTAGGAAGGCATTAGTTACATCCAACTGATGCAAAGGCCAATCCTTGCATGCTGCTACTGAGAGAAGTGTTCTTACTGTGTTCATCTTGGCCACTGGTGAGAATGTTTCTTCATAGTCTATCCCGTAGGTCTGAGTGTATCCTTTTGCAACCAACCTAGCTTTGTACCTCTCGATTGAACCATCTGCTCGCCTTTTGATTGAAAAAACCCATCTGCATCCCACTGGCCTCTTTCCTTCTGGCAGCACACATCTTTCCCATGTCCCATTCTTAATTAGTGCATCCATTTCCTTCTTCATGGCATCCCTCCAATGTTTATGTCTCCTTGCCTCTTCTACTGTCTGGGGTATATCCTCCTCTTCATAAAGAGCTGCTTCAAAGGCCCGTGCCATCTCTGTGAGTTGTCCTTGGGCAAGGTTGGCAATCGAGTACCTAGTCTTCCGTCCCTGCCAGTCTGGAGAGTATCGCTTTGGTGGTTTTCCCCTTGTACTTCGGGGAGGCAATGTGTACTGATCTGTGGCACCTGCCAACTCAGTACGTTCATCATCTTCATCCGTATCCCTTCCAGTTTCTGTGTCAGTGTCTTCATACCTCTGTTCCTCAATGTTAGTATTAACTTGAGAACTATTGAGATTACTTACCTCAGGATTTGAAGATGGGGTTGATAGTGGGATCGACTCGCTGGACATCTCGAACTGAACCTGTGTTGTAGATGTCTCGGCGGGTGTGCTAACCTTCTCTGTTGGACCAACGTCTGGCACAGAACTTGGCAATGACACTGAGCTAGTTTGAGACGGATGAGAAGGTAGGGAAGGAAGGGTTGTTTGGACAGTGGATGGCGTATGGAGCCAACTTAGGGAGTCGACAATCTCATTTTTCTCCCCCTGACTCCCATGTTGGCGGAAAAAATATTCTGTTTCAACGAAGTCACAGTTTAAGGTAGTGTATAGGTGATTAGCTACAGGATCATAACATCTATACCCCTTCTGATTTTTGCCATACCCCAGGAAAACACACTTAACAGCATTTGGTGAGAACTTTGTACGATTTTGTTTAGGGATATGAACATAAACGGTGCATCCAAAAATTCTGGGTTCCAGTGTGAGGGATGAGGGTATTTCAGAGTGAGTAGCTAGGAACTCAAGGGGTGGTTTAAAGTTTAGGATATGAGTTGGCAGTCGATTCAAGAGGTAAACAGAGGTAGCTACGGCTTCGGGCCAGTAAGATTTAGGGACTTGGGAGTCGATGATAAGGGCTCTAGTCATCTCTAAAATGATCCTATTTTTCCGTTCAGCTACCCCATTCTGTTCAGGTGTGTAAGGACATGTTGTTTGGTGGACAAGACCTTTTTCAGTGAAGAAGTTTTGCATCTTGGAATTTACATACTCCCCCCCATTATCAGATCTAAGGATTTGAATATTTTTCTTGTATTGTGTTTGTACTAGATTATAGAAGTGGGTGAACTTTTCAAAAACTTCACTTTTGGATTTTAAGAAATATACCCACGTCATTCTAGAACAATCGTCAACAAATAACAAAAAATATCTAAACCCATTATCACTAGTAACCGGAGCTGGACCCCAAACATCAGAGTGAAGTAAAGAGAAAACTGACTTCACACGAGTATTATTAAGTTTAAAACTGTGACGATGGCTCTTAGCCAGAAAACATGTCTCACAGTTCAAAGGGTGTGAAGTAATAAGGTTTGGATAAATTAACCTTAAATATCCTATGGATGGGTGTCCTAACCGCTTATGCCAAAGCCAAGTCTGTTCCTCTGCCAGTCCTTGAGTTAGCATCACAGCACCCTGTTGAGCCATCCTATCCACATAGTAGAGTCCTCGATATTCAGTGCCACACCCAACTATCTTCCCCGTCCTCGTATCCTGTAAAGTGCAGAAGCCAGACTGCATTAGTAAGTTACAGTGTAATTCTCTCGTTACTTGGCTAACAGACACCAATTTGTGGGATAAAGACGGGATATATAAGCAGTTTGGGAGACATAATTCAGAGGATAATTTAATAGTTCCAGCTCCTTCTACATATGCTAAATTTCCACTAGCAGTTTTAACATATTTTTTCTGGGTAGGAAAAATTTCCATAAAATCCGAGGCATCAAAGGACATAGTATCTGTGGCTCCACAATCAAAAATCCAATGGTAGTCTTTATATGGTGTTCCAGAATTAGAGGAGGATACTGCTAAGGTCTGAACAAAATAAGAGCTGTGAATGAGTGAGGGGTTTAAAAGGTATAACCCCTCATTACCTTCCCCTTCGTGAACCCTAGCCGCCAGGGCACCTCCTCTCCCCTCGTTAATGCGCGTCTGTGGCGGTGGTGGTCTGACGTTGCCTGCCGGAGTTCCGGCATTGGCGGCTCGTGTATCACCGCCTGACCACGCCCCGCCAGTCGTTGCAGCAGACACGATTGACGTCGGTCTTGTGCCGCTGACCGCCACCGTCGCTTGTCCATTCGGACTCCACGGTTGATTCCGATTTTTGGACGCAGCTCTTGATTTCTTCATTTCGTCCCACCATTCGGGAAATCCGATGAGTAAGAAACATCCCTCCTTGGTATGTTTTTTACCTCCACAGTGTGTGCAAACGAGTTTGCTCTTGTCGATTTCCCCTTTCCTGTTGTTCCAGGTTTGATTTCCTTGCTGTGGTCGATTGGAGAGCGGTGGTGGTCGGCTGTGGTTGACCGCGGCGAGTCCGGACCCGATTCCTACGGTCGGCGATTCAGAGGATTTGAGGATATCCTCGTTTGTGGCCTGCCTTCGTACCAGTCCGTAGGCTCTTCGAACAGTTGGTAATGGATCCTTGTCCATAATCTCCCTCTTGATATTAGCATATTTGTCATCCAATGCACTTAGAAATTGATAGAGGCGATGGCGCTCCTCCCTCTTCTGATATCCCTCTATGTCTGTCGGACTCGGATCTCTGGTATCAATCGAGATCCATAAGTCCTGCATTTTGATCCATAACCCTTCTAGTGTCATAGATTCTTGTTTGATTGTCATGGCTTGTCGGTGCAGATCATAGATTTGGAATGGATCAGATCCACTTCCATAAGTGATCGCCAATCCTTCCCATAGATCAGCGGCGGTTGCGTACTGTGATACCTCATTCACAAGTCCGGTTTCGATATTGTTGATCACCCAATTGAAAACGCAGTTATCCCGTTGCTCCCATCTCGTGTAGCTGGGATCGTCAATTGCGGGTGGTTTTGAAACTCCATTAATGTGAGATGTCAAACCTTTTCCCGCAATTGCCCGTTTCATGAGGTTAACCCATAATGGGTAATTCTCCCCATTGAGTTTCGCCTTGATGGAAATCTCTCCAAAAGATTCAAGTTGGTCGTGGTTTGGTGGTTTATGGGCCGATGAATCTGGAATTCTGAGGCTTTGTTTGAGGAATTCTGCAAATTGTGCAGCAAATTCCATCGGGAAATTTGGTGGGGTGTGGCTA
Organism: Salvia miltiorrhiza; assembly: GCF_028751815.1. Classification (NCBI taxonomy): domain Eukaryota; kingdom Viridiplantae; phylum Streptophyta; class Magnoliopsida; order Lamiales; family Lamiaceae; genus Salvia; species Salvia miltiorrhiza. The sequence continues at coordinate 12,548,266 of NC_080389.1, forward strand.
GTTTTTTCTGTGTCTGAAGTTTCTTGTTCTGACATGGTTTGATTTGATGTTGAGCAAATTTGTAGGGGAGGAAAAAAATATACAGTGCTGAACAGTAACTTGAACAGTAACTGCCACGTAACAGTAATTTGAACAGTAACTTGAACAGTAACTGCCACGTCACCTTGAACAGTAACTGCCACGTCACCTTGAACAGTAACTGCCACGTCGCTTTGAACAGTAACTGCCACGTCACCTTGAACAGTCACTTGAACAGTACTTGAAACGGGTTAACCTTCTCTCCCAACCCTTCTCTCCCAACCCTTCACCTGCTCCTCTCTCTCTCTAGATTGCAGAAAATTTTTTTCTGCTTTGGTTTGGTGTGTAGTAAATTTGTAGGGTTCTTTTTGGTGGTTAACCTGCTCTGATACCATCTTAAATATGGTAATCGAGAGAAGCTAGGTTGAGAAAGAACAACATGATAGAAAATGTAGAGAGAATTGATAATGTCTCTGATATATTTCTTTAGATTACAATGCACCCTTTTATAGTGTAAGGGTGAATCAAATGTCAAACTACAATCTCTTAAAATCAAATACAATCTCTTAAAATCAAAAGCTAAAGATTTTATCGTTGAATTATTATTCATGATCTTTGAATAATAATCTTTGACTTATGCAGATGGTTATTTTCAACAGTATTAACCACGAATGATTGCCTTGGATGAAGTCGACACTTTCAACAATGGAAATGCCAACCGAAATGATTTACCGATGGATTTAACGACATTCGGTAATTTTTTTAATTTTGTTTTTATTATTTTTTGTCGACTGACGTTTCCATCGGTAATGTTAATGTTAACCAACATAAATCTAGCACACGACAAGTCCTCCGCCTCCGACCCGGCCAATCCCAACGTCACCACCCTGCTATCTTTCAACGCCACAACTGCCAAAAACTTCTCCTTTCTTTTTGAGAATAAAACAGAGCACTTTAATTCCTTATCATAGAACATTACAAGAGACCTCACTGTAGAGTTCTCTGATCTACTGCATATATTTCCTTTTCTATGCTGTTGCTACTTTATGCAAGTTTCAGTTTTAAAAGTGATGAAGCTAAACACCACATAATTTTTAAATTTTTTTTTATTAATTTTTGGCTCGGTTCGTGAAGATTTGGTTCAGCTCGTTTAGAAAATAAACGAATTTCGAACGAGGTTTTTTCAAGTCGAGCTCCGAATAGTTCGCGAGCGACTTGGTTCGTTTACACCCCTACTTCATTCAACCCAAGCATCAAAATTCAATAAAAAAAACCCATCTTTCCCACAACAAAGGGTCATTAGCGTCCATAAGAATTACTATATACTCCCTCCGTTCACGAAAGAACTTCCTATCTTTCCTTTTTGAGACGTCCACAAAAAAACTTTCTACCTATTTTTGGACTATACCCCACCACTTATAATCCTCTTACTTTTCACTTTTCACAACTCCCAATATTAATTATAACATCTTTTCATCACTCTCAATACACTCAACTACCTTTTATCAACTCTCAATACATTCAACAATATTTTTTCTTAAAACCTGTGCCACTCGCTCCTAGGAAGTTCTTTCATGGACGGAGGGAGTATATATTGTAATATGAGGGTATGAGTTTAAATAAATAGTTAAAAAATGTGTTTAAAGTGGAGAAAAATGACTCATAAAAATTGAGGGGAAAACAGATCCACTAAAATCGATGTGTTTATATATTTTTATATTTTAATTTTTTATTATGTAATTAGAGGATAGTACTTTATTTATAAATAATAATTCATATTCGATTTAATATTTATATTTATTTGTTTAAAATATTATGGGGCCGTGCCTACTCGTTAAGATTGAGCCCATCTTTGTGATTTGTGAAACCTATAAAACTAATTGATATAAATACAAAAAGAAAAACCCTCGCCTCTTCGTATACAAAAACTTGGAAACATACATCGTAGCTTTGGGTATGGAGATCGAAAGCAGTAGTCAGCCATCTCTCCATCTTCCGGAAGAAATCATTGGAGAAATACTGCCAAGACTGCCGGTGAAATCATTGTTGAGATTCAGGTGCGTTTCAAAATCATGGCGGTCTTTAATTGGCAGCAAACGATTCATCAAAACCCATCATCAAAATTCGATGCAAAACCCATCTTTCCCCCAACAAAGGGTCATTACACAGAAGAATTCAGATGAATGGCCTATGCAATGTTCTCTGCTGTCGATTTTGAGCGGACCAACAAATACTATCCCTTTATCTCCTTTAGCTGATCCAACAAATACTACAGTGACGGGATATGAAATTATAGGGTGCTGTAATGGGCTGCTCTGCATTGTCAATGATGAAAATATATTTCAGTTGTGGAACCCATCCACTAGAATCTCCAAAAAACTGACAGAAATTTCTAATGCCGACATTATTTATCATTTGGGATTTGGTTGGGATGAATCGATTGATGAGTACATGGTGTTTGTGATTGTGGATGATTATAACTCCAGCCTTGGTAAAGTTTATAGTTCAAAGACAAAATCATGGAAAACAATTGAGCTCTGCGATGATTTAGATTGCTGTTGGCCAAGAGATGTGTTTGTAGGTGGGAAGCTTTACTTGAAGAACGGATTTGAAAAAGTTATTATTTTCTGGGACTTGAAGAGTGAGGTGTTTGGAAGGATTGAGCTTCCCTTTGATCAAGAGGTGTATGGCATTGTGGGTGTGCTTGGTGGTTTCCTTTGTGTGCTATGTTTTAATGATGAAATTAGAGGCTATCGAGTTTGGGTTATGAAGGAGTCTTGGGAGAAAGTGGTGACTCTTTCTCATCTTCTTGAGCTTCTTCAACCACCATTGGTGAAAGGTCTAAATGGAGACATTTTGGTAAATTGTGGATCCATTTTGGGGGTCTACGATTGTCGGGATAACGTGTTCCGTGACCTCAGCTATTGTCCCTGTTATCAGGTTACTAGGATCAGCTGCCACGAGGATTGTGTCGGTTTATTTTCACATGATGTCTATGTTGAAAGTTTAGTCTCGCCAGAAGATTTATGAAACAAGTCTTAGAACATGATTGTGAGCGGTTTCATAGCTTTTTTGATGATAGGTGTTTTATTTCGATGCTATATATATATCATCGCCTTACCGGCCGAGGTTCTTTCTATGATCGCCTTTGGAGTTGCTTGTTCGGTTTTCTGTTTTCTTTTTTGCGTTTCCTTTCCTCCTCGTTCTTTCCTTGCGTCGGGAAGCCGAGTTTATCTAGGAGAAATGGTTCGGCCGGAGCTTCTGAGATTCTCCCATCTCCGCTTCCAACACTTTTCTCTTCATAGACGAGTACTCTTTTTCCTCTTTCTGAGGTTTTAACGAGGCTCGGCCCTTAGTCTGCTTTGCTTTCCTGCTTTCCTGTGCTTTCAAGGGTTAGTCTGCTTTGCTTTCCTGTGCTTTCAAGGGTTTAGGTTCTTCTGCTTTTCTCTTTTCTTTTTAATAAAATCTTATTTTAATAATACTCATAATTCATAAAAGTTAGATCCTTATTTAATTCACAATATATTCAGATGTGTAATATAATAACTAATTTATTTTTATGAAGACAAATAATTATAATTTGAAATATAATATCTTAGGTAACTAAGAATATTATGTTGCCCATCAAATAGCAAATACTCTTTATTTGACTGCATCCTAACATTCTTAGTTTTTGGATTTTGAATTTTGTCTTCTGAAAAATAACTTGAGTTAATGTTGTTTGAGTATCATGAATTATAATTCTCCATAAGAAATCTAACAAAAATCCTCATATTTACACTATTTATTTTAAATATTTAATTGTTTATATTGAATCAATTTGACGTGATTTTTGGGGTAAATTTTTAGAACATAATTATTTTCTTCGAGCATAGCAAACACGAAAATGGAAGCGTCCGGCAAAATTGAAGAAATGTCCATATCCATGGCTAGGTATCGAGACACCGGCGGCAAGTCCTCTAAGGAGGCACAAGCACCGGCGCGTATGTTGCTTTCGATAGCTTGACCGCTCCTTTCCCTGGGGAAGGATCGGTTAAGCAAACCGAAACAACATATGCATCAGTGTTTCATGCCTTCTTAGAGGACTTGTCGGTGTCTCGAATTCCTAACAATGAACACTGATTGTATCGCTGAAAAAGATGGTAGAGGAATAAGAGGAGATCCATCCTTTCATGTTCTATTTAGATAATTCGAGCTCAGTCAAAAACTTTATTTTATTGGATTGAAACTTTGAGCCCTTTATTTTTATCATTTAAATTAATTAATTTTGTTTGATTTTTATCTTATAAAAAAAGGCGGGATTGGAGTAATCCCATCGTTGAGGATAAAAATACCCAATCATCCATTTTATTAATTGTGCAAAGTAAACACCCCTAAAGTTCAATCTCACAGCTTCACATCTTCATCCCATGGCACAATTTCATTTTTGCTTAATTTTAATTATTTATACATTTAGCGAGACAAATCCTGTTTTTAGTTTTCAATAATTTTTTTGAAAGCATTTAAAAGATTGAGCCATGTTTTAACGATCACAATTCTACGCACGGCACAATCTGTCCCGGTTCGTTTCGTACTAATCCAACCTATTGGGCTAATTGGGCCGAGGGGCCCAAAGTTTTCAACAAAAAATAGGCCCATCATTCCAATCCAGTAGACGCATTCTTCAAAATATACCCAAAATTAATCTACAATATATTTGCAGCATTAGAAGAAAAAAAAAAAAAACAAAAAACATTGTTTCGTACTCACGTTAATTTGTTCATTTCAAATTAATGAATTTTAGTAGTTTGCGCATGTGTAATTCTCACTAAATTTCAATCATATATGTAATATATTTATCTATTAGTATAACTTCATATACTCCCCACAACACTGTGAAGGAACCTAACTAGAAACAAATGTATCCACTCAGTCACAGTATTTAACTACTTTATTAAAACTTGTCCTCTAGAAGTGGATATATTTATTTATTTTTGTTTGTTTAAATAAAATATATCTAATTTATTTACATTTTGTGTCCTTTAGAAAACATATGTTCTTTCATTTACAAATTTGTCATGATTGTTGTTGGTTCAAGGAATCCCCACAACACTGTGAAGGCTCTCTTCAAGGCTTTAAATGTGGTAAATGAGAGGAATTATATAGTTATGTTATGTGTATTTGGAGGCAGATTTTATATAGTTATGTGTAAAAATAGAATTGGTTGAAAGTTTGTGTATTTAGGCGCAACTAACCCATTGGACTTTGCAGTTGCTTAAAATTTAATTAATTGCAAAATATTCATCAAATTTCCTCTTGAATTGAATAACATACTAGTTTTTTGAGATGATTGAATAACATAGGTCTAGCAGATTTTTTAAAAACAAGACACTTTTATAATAGGTATAGATTATAGATACTAAACACATGATTTATCTTGCTAAAAATAAATATAATTAAAAATAAGAAAAATACAAAGTTAAAAGTAAAAATCATGTGTTTTTGCGAGGTAGCGTGCGAAAAAAAATTAAATCTATGTATATTTTTTTTTTCTTTGGATTTAGGACGAGAAAATTGAGGATTGAACTCCAGTTATTTAGGTTACTAAGAAGATGAATAGAAAATATTTGTGATAAATTAATTTATTAGTAAAATAAAAAGAAAGCCATGATCCGGCACTTAGAAGAATGAAATAGCGTTTTATTAATAAACCAAACAGAAAAAGCCAAAAGGAACCCTTGAGAGCACACGGAAGCAAACTAAGGGCTGAGCCTCATTAAAACCGCTTTGTAAGAAAACCCCGAAGGGAAAATTACAAATCGAAAAAAGAGTACTCGTAAAAGACAACCACGTCCAAAAAATAAACGCCGAGAGAGCGGAAGAAGCAACTTCGGGAACTCCGGCCTAACCATCGCCCCCAAGTCGCCTCGGCTCATCCCAACGACAACCACCCAACCACAAACCCATAGACAAACGCGACCCGCCAGCAGCCATTGCAGACCAAACACACATACCAGGCGCGCACAAAAGGTAAAGAGAACCCCCACAAGCTCTTTAATCGCCTCAATCCCATGTGGCCACCAACCCTTGGGACGGGTTAAATTGATCCGGCACTTAAAAGAAGGAAGAGAGAGATATTGAAAATTAATCACTCAAATTACTATTCCCACAATTTAATTCCTCATCACATCAAACTACCATTTGACTACACGAAAGTTGGGAGTTGCCAAGCTCTGCAGTTCTTGGCTGACGTTGTTCAACTTAACTAGAACATGAAAGGGTGGGTCCCCTTGTAATTCCTCTTGTTCCTCTACTATCTTTTTCAAAGACACAACCATTGATTCACTGCACTTGAACAACTTAATTAATTTGAGTGTTGCTATTTCTCCAATTTCTGAAGGGAACTCCTCAAACGAATTCATAACGCAGAGACTAAGTTGCTCAAGGCGTGGCAAGCAGGAGCCCTCTAACGTCCAACATTCCATATCCCAACACTCCCACAATTCCAAGTATTTGAGTCTGGGGAATTGGCCTTCAACTATTTCCCAACTGCGTGTTGCAAACTGCCCACCGAACAGTTGGAGCTTCTCAAGAAGTGGTAATGAACCTATCTTTTCCAGAATTTCCTCCAAATCGAAGTATACGCCTCCAAGATACAGCTTCTTGAGTGAGCGCGGGAAGTTAATACTCTGCGGATACTCTTCACTTCCATATCGAATAAGGCACAACAAGCTTTCCAGCTTACTCAGACATTGAAGATAGCTGAGGCACTTCACTCTGTCCATTACTTCATCCTGGTATCTTATAGCCAGTTTCTTGGTATTGGGAATTCTCTTAACCACTTCTTCATTCAAGTTGAAATCAAGCACTCCTTTGAGCGTCTCTAGATTCTCCATCATAACATCACTATGCCCGCTCCGAGGATCTGGGAGATACATTCCTTTATTTTCGAACTTGACATGCTTAAGCTTATACATTTTCCAAATTTCTACTGGTGCAGTCGTAGGTTTACCCCTACAAGAAACAATTAGTGTATGTAGATTCCAGAGCAGACTAATTGAAGAAGGGATTTGGAATCCCTCACGAAATTCAGCCGAAAGGTACCTCAAGTTCACCAATTGAAACACATTTTCTTCTAAATACTTGCTGGAAAACTTTGTAGTCAATGTCCTCAAAAATCCAAACTTTTGAAATTTTTCTCGTACATTATAACAATGACATATGAAAGAACGAGCACGTGACATAGTATCCAAGGCATTCTTGAATGTCCTATTTGAAGTGCTTTCAGGAATAAAAATGCGGCGATGGCTATTTATCCCTCGAGGACAATGTTGCTTTAAGACATAATAAAACCTCTGCTTTTCAGCTTCTTGAAATGATACATCTCTCAGTAAATCATGCATTTTGCAGTGCTTTATATTCCCAACTGCCCCCAACTCATGAACTAGAATGAGGTTTCTATCAACTAGCTCCTTCAGATACTCATTGGCAATTGTTTCCAAGCTTTTATTGATTATTGGTTTAAGAAAGCCTTCAGAAACCCATAACCTCATGAGTTCAGCAACCCTAATTTCCTCATCTTCCCCAAACATCCCCATGTACAAAAAACAAGGCTTCAGATAGGCAGGCAAATGGTCATAGCTCAGTTTCAATACTCTCAAGCAATATTCATCATTTTTCGAATTCACTATCGTGCTTAAGTTTTTCTCTATGTGCTCCCAATATTCAAGTGTAAGTTCGGACTTTGCCAAAAGACCCCCAATCACAGCAATCGACAAAGGAAGTCCCTTACACTTACCCACGATTTTCTTTCCGATTTCCTCAAGTTGAAGAGGAAAACCGTCACCCCCAAATACAGTTTTGGAGAACAAATTCCAGCTACAAACATCATCTAAAAATCTCATACCAATGATGTTAGAGTCTGTCAACTCGGCAGCCAAGTTTGAGAGCCTAGTTGTTACGATTACTCGACTCCCATCATTGTAATCGGGAAAGAAAAACCTCATCTTGTCCCACACCTCTACACTCCACATATCATCCAGTATAAAAATATATCTCCTACCGCATAAATACTTGTACAACTTTTCTCCCAATTCATTCTCACTCAAATCATCACTACCCAGATTTCCAGTCACTTGTTTAAGAACTTGACCAAGTGTTTCTCTAATATTATAAGTTTGAGAAATTGTAGTCCACGCACAAATATCAAAATGCTCCTTAACAAGGGCATGCTCAAATATATGCCGGGCAAGAGTGGTCTTACCAATCCCGCCCATCCCTGTGATTGGGAGGATTTGGCGGTTACGGTTCCCTCCAGTGAGCCAATCCAAGAGTTGAAGTTGCACGTCGTCAAAGCCCACCATCATGCCTTCCTTCACATTGGAAGAGGATGTCAAGGAGCCAGCATGAGTCGAGGAGACCTTTCTCTGCAGCTGAGCTTCGGCTGCAATCTCCATGGCTTCCTTCTTGATCACATTCATTTCTTCTATCACTTGCTGTAGATCTTCATAGAAGTCGATGCAACTGACTTCCTCTCCAGAATTCACTTCTTCAGCCGCATGAACTGCATCTACAACATAGCCTTGGAGAAATATCTGCAGGTAAAAAATTTGAGTTAGAGATTCATTTCTTCTATCACTTGTTGTAGATCTTGATACAAGTTGATGAAACTGACTTCATTGGGATTGGGACTAGATCTACCCAGTTTAATCACATCCACAATATGTGATTCGATAACATCTTCAACAGCATGAGCTGCATCTACAATACGCATCTCCAGCGGATCAGCTTCATCTCCGTCAGCAACAAGGGACTTATAACCTTCAAGAAATTCCTGCAAAGAGGTAACAATTCGAGTGAGAGATTCAAGTTGTTGTTTGTCGATACAAATTGGAGGGGAATGGTGATGCTCGATTGTATCGATGATATGTATAACCGAAACTATGGCTGCATATGCCGCCATGATCCAAGGAAAACGAGTGTATATTTTTCTGAGAAAGAATTTGATGGAATCTTAGTTTAGGTTCAGCAAAAACAATGTGTAAAATGGCTATATCTCCTCTCCTCAATTATTATCAGAAACAATGTGTAAAATGGCTATGCACATGATAATGGATGTATCGATCCTCTCCAAAGCACTGTATTCTGTGTAATTAATTAATTGAAGAAACCATGTGCTTTTCTTGAAGTCATTTATGTATGCGCTGATTCAAGTGTTTAAATAAGAATATATGAGTAGTGTAGGTGAGCGATGTGGATTTCCATGTTCTAATTCATGCATCCAAGAGTAAACTATGATTAATGATGTTCAACTTGGTTGGTATTCACCTTAGAAATTTCTGAATAGGTAGATTTGTATAAAATATTGAATTTTGTAGAAAAAAAAATTGCAAGTTGGGAAAGTAGTCTTGTTCCATTTGTTTTGTTTGAATCTAATTGATGTTTTTATTTATAATTTTTAAAATAAGAAAAAATTAGTTTTTTTATTGTATTATCTACATTGCAACCAATTTTTTTAAATAAAAAATTATGGAAAAAAAATTAAGAAATAGCTAAATTATAGACAATATAGTGAAATAGCAAAATCCTTTTTTTATTTAACAAAAATTAAATGAATCGAGTTTTTTTTTATTTGAACAATTTATGGTTAGCAATATTTTGGCTGCATAACATCACTCAAAAATTCAGTTTAATACTCCTTATGTCCTAACTTTTAGTATTCATTTAAGAATGACATCGAGTTTAATAAAGTAATTGAGTATGTTGTAAGTTGAATAAGGGTCTCACCTTTATGACAGTGTTAAAGTGATTAAAGTGGACTAAGGGTTCCACTTATTTTTATTAAGGATAAATCTATACGGATCAATTTGATCCGGATCAGTAGGGGTATAAAAGTCCAAAAAAAATGACTGAAAATGTGTTTTACCTTAAATGCCCCTTATAAAAGTTTATTATTTTAAAATACTAAATTTAATATATTGTGAATATAAATTGAATGTCTTTTCAATTTTCTAGGCCATAAATTAAGTTCATGAACATATGCACTTAAATCAATACATTGAACATATATAGGATACATAAAATTAAACATTTCATAATTGGTAGGATTTTTGTAATTCGTAGGATTTTGTAATTTGTAGGATTTCATAATTTTTTTTATAAAAAATTAAACATTTCATAATTCGTAGGATTTTTGTTTATTTAAGAAAATAATTAGTTTGGTATATATAAAGAACTTGTTTTTTAATATGTTTTTATGTTTTATCTGACTTTTTTGTTTTTGTAGCATTTTTTTATTTAAACACCCCCAATCACTATAAAAAGTGTTTCAATTTAAAAATTTAAATATTTATATTATTATTATTATTATTATTATTATTATTATTATTATTATTATTATTATTATTATTATTATTATTATGTTGAATAATATATCTAAATTAAATTTCTTTACATAAATCATTAATGAGTATTGTAACATTTTTATTATTATTATTTATCAAGTTTGTATCATTATTTATCAAGATTATAAAAGTTTGTAACATTTTTTTATTTAAACACCCCCAATTATTATTATTATTATTATTATTTATCAAGTATTGTGTATTTTTCAACATCATCTTGATTTTAGTATTTTCCATGAGATCCTAATTATTCGAAACACAACCCAAAATATAAAAAGTCATAAAATGTAATATAATATATATTCTAATTTAGGATTGTATATATGTATATGTATATCACATACTTAATAAAATTAGAATATTTTCTACAAGTAATTATTTTTAGTATGAAAAAAAATTGTGTGAGATTGAGCCTATTGTAATATCCAATAAAATCATGAATAAATTACGAAGAATTTGAGTTTACTAATTTTAATGTAATTTTTTTAGAATATAAAATATAAACTATTTTCACCCGTTAGATCATCAAGATCTACGATAGGCTCAATCTCAAATTCTTCGTAATTTATTCATGATTTCATTGGAGATTACAATAGGCCTAATCTCACACAATTTTTTTGTCATACTAAAAATAATTACTTTGTACTTTTTGAAGGGTATATATAAAATATTTTATGTATATATTATAATTAATTCATAATTTTAGGATATAAAAAACTTTTACAATGTTTTTAGAATATAAAATATAAACTATTTTCACCCGTTAGATCATCAAGATCTACGATAGGTTCAATCTCACACACATTAAAATTAGTAAACTCAAATTCTTCGTAATTTATTCATGATTTCATTGGAGATTACAATAGGCTCAATCTCACACAAATTTTTTTTTCATACTAAAAATAATTACTTGTACAAATTATTCTAATTTATTAAGTATGTGATATACATATACATATAAATATATATATATATACACACACACACACATATATATAGGAGGGCTATCGTGAGAGCACCTCTTAAAATAAAAAATAACAACTACAAATAAAGTATGAATTTTATGTAGAACACATATCAATTCGCTGTATAAAGGTATGAATTGCGAAAAATAATTTTTTGCTACTTTTGGGATTCTGAGTTAGAATTTTATGTAGAACACATATCAATTCGCTGTATAAAGGTATGAATTGCGAAAAATAATTTTTTGCTACTTTGGGGATTCGAACTCAGGATCATGAATTCATCCAACAGGATGTTGAATCAACCGTAGATCTTGATGATCTAAGGGCTGAAAATGATTCTTATTTTATATTTTAAGAAGTGTACTTATTTTAGTCCGCCCTATATATATATATATATATATATATATATATATATATATTTGTAAATAAATCATATCATATATATATGAAAGCTCAACCAATTACATAAATAGTAACATATTGCCTAAGTTTATAATATTATGAAAAAATTTCATATTGCGTAAATTAAATTATTAGTTAATTTTTTTATCTTTTTAATATTTTATATTTGTTAGTCATACAGATAAATGAAAATAAATTGTCCAACCAAAGTTCATAATATTATGAAAATTTATATTGGTAATATATATTATTAAAATAGACTTTAAATTAAATAATATCATATTTTTGTATTAAATGATCACACATGTTCAGTAAATGTAAATAAAATATTTAGTAAGTATATGTATTAGAGATTTAACAAATGGTGGTGTTAATGATTGTTATGCATCTATCGATCTCCTTTAGTGTACATTGGCATTGCTTAATGCATCTAAAGTTTCAATAATAGACACTATTTCAAACATTTACACATCCTATTCTAACAACATCTGCGATCATTTTTATTTTGGTACATCACGAGCAATAATTGTTCCTACCCGTTTCTTGTATAACATAAAATTTTAACATTCATATAATATTATTTTCATAATTTAAATAAAAAAAATACTTTTACATAATATTTATTGTTAAATATAAAACGCTTCTCAAACAATCTTAAAGTCAGTGGATTGACTCATGTGTGCATGTGTTTCTAAAATTAAAAAAAAAATGTATATATGCAAGGACGATGTACGAAATTGTAAACCCTCTACCCTTGATAAAATATTGAACTATTTGTTTATAGTTAATGAATATTAAAAATTATGAATTAATTATATTTAATAAAGTATAGTTTATTTTCGTCAAGTTACCATACTAAAAGCTACAAAACTAATACAATCACTGTAGTTAAGCCGTTTTTTCGTATATATTAAGCAATAACTTTCATAATGCATTAAGATATCCACCGAAAAAGAATGAAAAGTACACAATATATTTTTAAATTGTGTTGGCGACCACTAAAGCTAAAGTTGTTATTCATATATATTTGTGAGCAAGAAAAATATATACTTCAATTGTAGCAATTGGACAAGAGGTGACAATTTCATTTACGTGTATTTATTTTTAAAATATAAAATTTCGACTCTTTATTTTTAGTTAATAAATATAAAAATTAATTATATTTCATACAATATATATAATTTATGAATTATGTTTATATTTAAATCACTTTACATATTATCAATCAAATGCGTACGAAAACTTTAGCTTAAAATGTATCCATTGAATTTAGTCTTTACATTTTCCTGTAAAAAATCATGAATTAATTATATTTAATATAATATAATTTATGAATTAAGTGTATATTTACTTTGATATTTAATAGAGACGTTTTTTTTTTGGACATGGAATAGTACATACGTATTAATACAACTTTAGTATACTTACTTTGATATCTATGTTTTTATGTTTAATTTGTTTCATATTTTTGTTTTTGTAATATTTTTTATTTAAATAAAGGGTGTGTTTACAAAAAAGAAAAGCATACATAAGAAAAATAAATGTAAAGAAACACTTCAGGAAAATAAAAGTAAAACATTTTAACAAAAAAAAATAAAAAAACGTAAATATCAAAGCATGATATTTACAAATTCATGATTGAGTAATTAAATACATTCATGTTGGTTTACAAAATATATTAATTTTACTTTGATATCTATGTTTTTATGTTTAATTTGTTTCATATTTTTGTTTTTGTAATAGTATTTTTTATTTAAATAAAGAGTGTGTTTACAAAAAAGAAAAGCATACATAACAAAAATAAAAGTAAAGAAACACTTCAGGAAAATAAAAGTAAAACATTTTAACAAAAAAAAATAAAAAACGTAAATATCAAAGCATGATATTTACAAATGCATGATTGAGTAATTAAATACATTCATGTTGGTTTACAAAATATATTATAAATTAGTCAAACTTCTCATTGAAAACACAAAAGTATTTATTGAAAATAATGTTCCCAATAATATATATACATATTTCATTAATATTAAAATGAAAAATACATAAAGGGTAAATATGTCTTTTTATGTTGAACATTAATTATTTTTTGGATTTGATCCGGATCAAATTGATCCAAATAGCAAGGTCCTTTTACTAAAAATAAAAATGAATAACAAAATTTGGGACAAACTAAAGTGGAAAATTGGATGCTAAAAGTTGGGAAGAGAGTTGAGTAATTACTAAAAATTAGTCTTTTTGAATGATTTTGCGAACTAATAAAAGTCGTTGTTGCATAGGATTACAAAGTCTAGGTGATAGTTTAGTTGTCCACATATATATATATATTCCACAAGTAGGCCAGTCCGCGTAACGATTTTTGTAGCTAGTAATCGTAAATCTTTATCTTTATATATATAAAAAGCAAAGTAAATGTAATTTAATTCAATTACAAGGTGTAATTGGAATTTATGGAAAAAAATTGCTTCATCCACTATTGAAAATGTTGACCACTTCCAACAAAAAGAAAACTGCCGTGTATATTGCTTTTTTAATTTCTTTTAACTTTTTTTGTTTCTTCCTCAAAAAAAAAAAAACTTTTTTGTTTCTTATTTCTCTTTTTTTATTTATTTATGATATTTTGATTATATTATGCATTTAGATTTATTTAATGCATATATTTTGTTAATGGAACAAAATAATATTACTATTAAAAAACATTAAAATATAAATTATAGTTTATTTTATGAAGGAAATTACAAAACGATGGCATCATAAAAGAATTATGTGAATATTCTTTAAAATAATAATAATATTGTATATATATATATATATATATATAGTTTGTAGAATGATAATAATATGGGAATTAAGTTCTTGAACATGTGGACGTCTCATCCGAATTTCCTGGATGCCGTGGCTGATTCATGGAACATGGGTGTTGATGTGAGATGCCCTATGTTATCTGTTATGTTGAAGTTAAAACGCTTAAAGGGGGTGTTACGTTGCTGGAATAAGTCGGTGTTTGGGAATGTGGACTCGGCCATTGCCCAAACTCAACATGATTTATCTGATATTCAGGCGACTATTGCGGATTTGGGTTACAATGATAGCAGATTTGATGCGGAAGTCAGTTGCGAAGCTAAGCTTAATAGATTTTTATCGCAAAAAAACAGTCTCCTCCAGCAGAAGAGTAGAGTCGCGTGGCTCATGGATGGTGATAAAAACACGAGCTTTTTTCACAATATGATCAAGTTCAGGAAAGATAAGCTTCATATTGGGCATTTGCGGATTGGCAATGATATTGTTTACGACTCGGATGTCATTGAGCAGCACATTATTGGTCACTTTACTTCTTTATTCACTAACACGGCCTCTGATGTGGTGGATTTGGCGGCTTTAGAGGCTAACGTGGATTTGGTTATTACTGAGGAGCAGAATAAGGGGCTTGTCTCTATTCCGGACGACACGGAAATCACTGCGGCGGTCTTTAGTTTGGATGGAAATAGCTCTCCTGGACCGGATGGATTTTCCGGCTTGTTTTTCCAAAACTGCTGGAGTGTGATTAAGAATGATGTGATCAAGGCGGTCAAGAGCTTCTTCTTGCACATGTATTTACCTGTGGGGTGTAATTCTAACACCTTGATTTTGATTCCGAAAAAAGATCTGGTGGAGTCGGTTTCTGATCTCAGGCCCATTGTCTTGGCAAATTTCCTGTTCAAAATCATCTCTAAGGTTCTTGCGTCCCGGCTCAGTTCGGTGGCGGCGG
Source organism: Salvia miltiorrhiza (assembly GCF_028751815.1). NCBI lineage: Eukaryota > Viridiplantae > Streptophyta > Magnoliopsida > Lamiales > Lamiaceae > Salvia > Salvia miltiorrhiza. Next base: position 12,563,781 of record NC_080389.1, read on the forward strand.
CTTCTGTTTCGCCAAATCAGTTTGGCTTTATTTCTGGGAGATCCATTCATGATTGCATTGCGATGGGTTCGGAAGGCTTCAATACCATGAATCGTATTAATCGTGGGTCAAACTTTGCCTGTAAAATTGACATCCATAAGGCTTTTGACACCATGCGCTGGGATTTCATCTTTGCTGCTCTCCGCGCCATGGGGTATCACGATCAGTTCATTCGTTGGATCGAGGTGATTTTTGAGTCGGCTCGTATCTCTATCTTATATAATGGGAGACTTAGCGGTTACTTCGCTTGTTCTCGTGGGGTTAGGCAGGGCGATCCTCTCTCCCCTATCCTTTTCGGTATTGCCGAGGATGTTCTTAGCCACATTATCAGGAATTGCGTCACCTCGCGTCATTTGGTGCCCATGGGTTTTGATAGAGTGTCGGATTTCCCGACACATCTTTTCTATGCAGACGATGTGCTTATTTTTTGCCGTGCTTCTGTCAGGAACGCGAAAAAAATTAAGCATATCTTGGACTTCTATGGGGAGCTTTCGGGCCAGATTTGCAGTCAAGCGAAGTCTAGAATCTTCTTTGGTCGTGGGGTGTCCTATACTATGACGCAAGGGATCAATAGAGTTCTGGGTTTCACTCAGGGATCTCTCCCGACCACGTATTTGGGCGTCCCTCTCTTTGTGGGGAGACCGCGTGCTTCTTACTTCATGAGTATCAAAGAGAGAATTGTGCAGAAATTCTCAAAATGGAAGGGATTACAGTTATCCATGGCGGGTCGTCTCTGTCTTGTCAACTCTGTGATTAGAAGCTCGATTGTTCACTCGATGATGGTCTTTCGCTGGCCAAGATCGCTGCTCCACGACCTGGATAGAAGTTGCCGCAACTTCATTTGGTCGGGCTCCATCGATAAAAAACCGACCTGTGCCGTGAGTTGGGGTCGGTGTTGCGCTCCCAAGGAGGAAGGAGGTCTAGGAGTTCGGTCCTTTGCGGTGATGAATCGCTGCTACATGATGAAGATGGCCTGGAAGTTGTTAAAGGGAGAGGATTTTATCTTCCGAATTCTCCGATCTCGTTATTTGAATAGTTTTGGCTTGGCTAAGGCGTCGGTGGTGGGTTCTTCTTTTTGGTTGAGTGTCAAATCGGAGGTTGATGAGTTAGTGGAGAATTCTTATGCTCTTGTGGGTAACGGGCAGCACACCCGTTTTTGGACGGATGATTGGCTCGGTTACAAAATTTGTGATAAAATTGCCATCCCTTCCTTCATGCACGAGTTTTTGCATCAATCGGTGGCAGATTACTTTTGCGATGGTGTCTGGCACTTCTCGGCGAATTTTATTGAATGCTATCCTGAGGTGGTGGTGGATATCATCACCTGCCAGTTCGTGGGGGAGAAAGATGGTCGGTTTTGGAAACCGTCTCTCCGTGGGGATGTGACCGCGGCTTTGGCTTTTGCCCAAATTGGGCATCGTTTTCCTAAGGTTATTTGGGGTTCTTGGATCTGGAATAAGGTTATTCCGGTGAGACGTTCGATTACCTGCTGGCGTATCATTCATGGGCGCCTTCCTACGATGGATAAATTGGTGCAGAATGGTCTTATTGCCCCAAATCGTTGCAGTTTGTGCATGGCGGATGCGGAGAATCTCGACCATATTTTCTGGAGCTGTCCTAGTGTGACCCCGATTTGGAATGAGTTCCTCACGTGGTTTCATATGCCACATCTTATGGCTTGTGTGGACATCAGTTCTTTCTTAGTTCAGACGTGGCAAGTTTCTTTCTGTTCTTTTATTCAGAACTTTTGGAAGCTGGGGATTGCTAACATTTTGTGGTGTATTTGGTCGTTACGTAATAAAGCTATTTTTGAAGACCAACCTTTTGAGCAGCGACGCGTCTTAGCTTTTGCAAAGGCGTCCTTCAAAGAAGTGGATGAGGAGTTCCCTAAACTTGGCCATACTTCTAATTTGTGGTCTGATTATCTGATCACTCGTTCCATAGGTGTTTCCATGCGGGCTGCTCCGCCTCCGAATTTTGTTAGCGTCAGCTGGTGGCCTCCTGTGGAGGATTGGATTAAGGTCAATACTGACGGGGCAGCGTCAGGTGCCCCAGGCGATATTGCGGCTGGGGGGGTTTATCGGGATAAGTTTTGTGTTGTCAGAGGCTGTTTTCACTTGAAAGGTGGCAAGGGTTATGCTTTTGAGGCGGAGTTACTTGCCGTTATCACCGCGGTTGCCATTGCGCACTCGCGTGGGTGGCACAAACTTTGGTTGGAGGCGGATTCTCTATATGTGGTGAAGCTTCTGGAAGATCGCTCGTTGGCTGTTCCCTGGCGTTTTTATGCGGCTTGGAAAGTCACTTTAGCTCGCCTTAATGACATAACTTTTCGTGTTTCTCATATCTTCCGTGAAGGAAATGCCGTGGCCGATACCATGGCCAATTTAACGCAGCCAGAGGGCTGGTGGCCGTTTGGGATAGAAGCTATTCGGAAGCCTGTGGTTGCGGACATCGCAACGCACAGCTTCTCTAGGAAGGTTCGGTGATGTTGGCTGTGGTTGGTGTCGGCTGTTTGTTGCGATCTTTCCTTTTCGGCTGGCTGGTTGATTGGGGCGGGCTGGTCCTGCTGCTGCTGGTCGCGGCTGTCTTGGCTGCTGGGGGTGATGTTGGCTGTGGTTGGTGTTTTTCGGCTGGTGGGATGGTTGGGGCGGGTTGGACCGCTGCTGGCTGCGACGGTCGTTGTTGCTGCTGCGGGCTGCCTGCTGTGGCGCGTTCGGGTCTGTCCTTAGGGCTCGGTGTCGGGTGTTTTGGTTCGCCTTTGTTGGGTGGAGCCGGGGTAGCTTGAGGGCGATGGTCCGGCCGGAGCTCTCGAAGCTACTCCTTCCGCTCCCTCGACGTTTTTTGTTTTCTTACGAGTACTCTTTTTCCGCTTTGAGGTTTTCCCTACGGGGTTTTTCTTTAAAGCGGTTTTAACGAGGCTCGGCCCTTAGTTTGCTTCTCTGTGCTCTCAAGGGTGTTTCGTTTGTTTTTCCTTTTCTTTCAATAAAACTCTATTTCATTCAATAATATGGGAAATATATATTCACCACTTCAGCATATTTAATATTCCAATTTAAATTCAATTTGAAGGATATAACTGGAATTGAAAAAACAAATATCCACTACCTAACTAGAACTGCCGATTTTTTTTTTTTGCACCACTAATTTGTTGGTTGCTTGTGTTGTAGAAGTTGTTTAAAATTTTAATTATCTTCCCATTTATCTCATTTTGAATATAAAATATATTTTTGTTATTTTCATATAATTATATTTTGGATAAAATATCTAATATACATGTTATATAAAATATCATGAAAGAACCCTTAATTTAATATATGCTATGTAAAAAATGAATTTAAAACGAGCAACTTATAGTAAATGAAAGTTTTAACATATTAAACTATTTATATTATTTTTCTAGAAACAAGAATCAATATTTTAAAATTCAGTAATTTTCTATAGTTTTTCTAATTCTAATATTTTAATTTTTTAAAATTATGTATTCCTATTTATTTTATAGTATTTAAAGTTATTAATAGGACATATGTAATTTATCATAAAATGGAAGGATAAAATTTAAATTAAAAAAAATAAGGAGTTAACAAATAAAAATCAAATTTAATATATTATTTAAAGTAATATATTATTTGAATGAAGTAACTTTTTATTTTTTTTATATTATATATTACTTGATTTGACTATTAATTTTGAATCTGAAAGTAGATGTTAATCAGGTTTATATCATTAGCAACTTATTATATAAGTGATACTATATCTATATATAAACAAATGTTATATTTTTGCATAAATTACATGATTATGGAGTAAAATATTAGATCAATTTGCAAATAATAAATTTGATAATAAAATTATTATTTTTAGGTTATACTAATAATTACTCTCTACGCCCACAAAAACAGTCACAACAAGAAACTGGGCGATTAGCGACGGAATTTTTCGTTGCTAATCGCCAAAATTCCGTTGCTAATTTCGATCACCGACGGATCAACGACGGCCGCCGTGTGTCGTTGTAAAAGTGGTCATAAAAAAATTACTGACGGAATTTCGCATCCGTCGCTAATTACCGACGGAAATACCGACGGATCGTCCGTAGGTAAGCACACGACGACGCCTGCGTCGTCTGAAATCAGCGACGGAAATAGCGATGAAAATGACCGTCGGTATTCGTCGCTATTTTTTTTACGAAAATAATATATATATATATATATATATTTTAAATATCAATCTAGCTTTATTCTCCACAAGTATTTTGGTATTTCTAATGTATTTTGAACTTAATTGCATACGTTAAAACGAACTTCCCATTGGGTCACCCATCTTAATTGTGCTCTAATTCAAGCACGCTTAACCTTGAAGTTCTTTTTGAATGGTCACCAGTACAGAACACGCGTATTATTGATATAACTATCACGTATTAATTCATTTAAACTCTATTTCAATATAAAATATCATTTATTCATAACCTTAGAATATGCTGAAGTCATATCTAAAACTTGTGGTGCCGACGAAAGAATGACGGTAAATATACGATCGAATTTAAAATAATAAAAAATATGAATATTATAGTTAGTTAAAAAAATATATATTATTGTTGAAAATAACAATAAATTTAAAATATTCTCAATAATTTAAAAATAAGAATAAATTAGAATATTAATTAAAAAATAATAAAAATATTAAAAAAAATAATAAAAATAACAAAAAAATTAATAATATTTACCGACGGAATTACCGACGGATTATTAATTAAAAAATAAATAATATTTAACGACGGAATATGTTCTGTCGTTAATAATTCCGTCGCTATTTTCGTCGGTAAATTAAAAATAATAATTAAAAAAATTTAAAAAAAATTAAAAAATAAAAATAAAAATAAATAATATTTAGCGACGGAAAATATTCCATCGCTATTTCCGTCGGTAAATTTAAAAAAATAATCAAAATATAAATTAAAAATAATAAATAAAATTTAACGACGGATTATTTTCCGTCGCTAATAATTCCGTCGGTAAAATTTTGAAAACGTCTTCGTCGGAATTCCGCCGTTGTTCCGTCGGTGATTACCAACGGATTATTTTCCGTTGGTAATTTCGTCGGTGTCCGATATGTTTTTTTGTAGTGAGTCTATTTTTACCATTTAAGGATGCCCACAAAAAATTAGTCTCATTATAGTTTTGGAAAGTTTGCATCACATGATGGATCTTTTTCTTCACTCACAATATAATTAATTAAATATTATTTATATTAATTTTTAAGTATGATCCTTTATTCTTTTACAATACACTAATCATTTTTATTAAAATATGTATCATCTCTTTCTAGGACTATTTTTAGTGGACGAAGAAAATATAAAATACATACACAATTTATACGAGTCTAAGATTACAATCACCGCGCATAGCGCGAGAAATACATTAGTATATAGAAAGACAAAAAAAGTGGGGAATAGAAGAAATTGATATGCTTGTGGATGTGACGAGAGGTAGAACTTTTTTTAAAAATGGTTGACTTGGAAGACCGAAGCAATTCGTGTATAATATTAATATATGTATCCAGTTATTTTATTTATAAAAAAATATAGTACTAATAGTTTAGTTCATAATTGGTGTCTCATTTTGTACTTAAGTACTAACCGTGGACTAAAAAGTTCCATCTCTAATAAATCACGTAGAGTTGTAGGCAATTAATTTGTTGATTCCTTGATGAGAAAAAATTAATGGAACGATTTTTTGCAAAATATATAGTTTTTTTTAAACTAAATATAAATTCAATTTGATTTGATCTTAGCAAAAAAAAAAAAAAAAACACACACACACACACACACATAAAATCTCCAATACACCCGGGTTGACCCGTACCAAGATCTTGACCCGTATGCTAATCGAAACCCGCATTCTAACCCAAATCGTGTAAATGATACTATTATGTTATACAAATGACACTGTTTATAATTGACACTATACAATTATATAAATGACACTGTAACATTTTAAAATGTTATAGTGTCATTTTCAATCTTATAGTGTTATTTAAAATTTTATAGTGTCAATTATAAGAAGTGTCATTTATATTTTTGAATAGTGTCAATTATACAGTGTCGTTTACAATGTTATAGTGTCATTTATACGCAGTGTCATTTGTATAACATAATAGTGTCAATTACAGACAGTGTCATTTGTATAACAAAAAGTATCATTTACACGATTTTAATCAGGATGCGAATTTGAATCAGGATGCAGGTCAATATCTGGGTACGAGTCAACCCGGATATACCCAAGACCACCTAAAAAAAAATCGCACTGAAAACTGAATGCACACTTCGAGACTCTAGTACCATTCAAAAATATTATGCCTTTAGGCCTATCATTAAACAATTTATATAATGTTGTATATATATTATACATACAACTCAGGACCAAATGAAACCCAATGCATTGAATGGCTGGCATTAAAAGCCAAAGATAATATATTTAGGATTGAGTATAAAATGATTTCTGGAAATTCTTATCAACCAGAAAATTAAACTTATTAATATCTGAATAGTAAAATAAAAGAAAAAGAAAATATCGCTGTTGTGTATGTGTGCATGTTGAAATTACAAATAGTGAAAGATGGTTTTGTCTGATTAGCAGCTAACCCCATTAATACGCTTAATGTGGAGACCAATTTAATATTCTAATGCTAATATTTAAGATAAGGATTGATTGGTCGAGCTTATAAGCTTTTTCCAAATAATTTTTAGTAAGGACTTAAGAAGGACCTCAGACAACGCTGTGTACCCCGCACGTTAAAGCCACATTTGAGTTCTATCATTTTCTTCCAATCCCAATCATCTAGGCCTACTTGTGGAATTTACAAAATATAGATTTATTGTTTGGTATGATGTATTAAAGTTAAAGTTAATGGTTAATATACAAATTCACCCATAAACTAGACACCCCTAGAACGTATACCTCCATTCTCGACCTTGGTCAAATACATCCCTAGAGTTCATAAAAAGAGTGCATTTAAACACAGCAAGTTAACGCCAATGCTATCCCCGAAGAATGTAAAAGAAAAAACTAAAAAAAACCAACTTGAAGCCCACCAAACTCAACCAAGTTGAACCTAGGGACGGACATGCCCATTTCAATCCACTAGCATGGGCCCAGCCAAGGCCCGCTATAAAGGTTATCCTGAGCCGAGCTGGGCCTAAATATTTAATAAACCTGACCCAGGCTATTATATGTAATATCCAAATACATAATTAATATTTGAATTTAAATCTCAACTAGTGTATCTCCCGCGCTATGCGCGGTGATTGTGATGTGGTGTGGATGAAAGGACACAGATTTTAAAAAATATTGAGATGTATATGTGAATGAAGTAGAGAAAGGTCACACCGATTTTTTTTGTTAGGTAATAAATAAAATGGTTCGTGAAATGAGTTTTTTTTGTAAATAATGTATGTGAGTGAGATAAAGTATCATGATATATCTTTGTAAATGGAATGACTACACTTATTGTGGACGTGCAAAAATGACAAAAAAGATCACACTAATAATAATTAACACATAACCTTCTTTATTTCACTTTGAACTTCACTCGTTATCAACTTATTTTGAAAAATTATCTACTAATTAAGTAATTGATCAATACTCTTTTATTTTTTAAATTTAATTGCATGTATTAATTTTATTGACTTATTAACTTATAATTATTTTAATATTTATTGATTTAAATAAATTATTAATCAATTCAATAATAAAGGATCCATGCGTATTATTATCTTTAAAATATTCGCAGACATTCTTTTGTAACATGACAACTTTATTATTTCCTTCTTAACATAAATTATACTAATATATAATATTATCTTCTTATAATAGTGAAATTATATCTTGTAACAAATTTTCGTTGTTAACTAAATAGAACTACATGAGCTCAAAAAAAACTACATAGAACTACATACTATGAAAATTGAAATGTCATTAAATAAGAAAACCATGAACAAACAATATTTAGAAAAAAATATTTAAGAATGTCAGTTGTCTCAAATTGGAAAAAATTAATTAAAAACTAAAAATAAATAGATAAATTAGTATATACAAATTTTAAACGGTCATAACTTGCTCGTTAAATTGATTTATAGTTTTCATGTATCAAAATAAGGTTATTCATGATATTTTGTTTAAGATACATAAGTAAATATTGCATATTTTATTATGAAGAAAATTATAAAAAAAAATTTAAATTGTACCATAAAGAAGAAAATTAAAAAAAAGTATATTGAATCTAAATAGTCCATAAGTAACAAAATAATTTGTACGATCCATATGAATTATATATTTAAAATATAACAATATTAAAATTTAACTTTTAATATTTATAGATTTAAAATAATAATAAATAATAAAATACAAACTATATAATATTATTGTTATTGTTAATATTATTTTAAAGAACGTTAACATAATCTTTTTATGATGCATCGTTTTGTAATTTCCTTCATAAAATAAACTATAATTTGATGTCTTTTGATAGTAATATTATTTTGTTCCATTAATAAAATTTATATATTAAATAAATTTAAATGAAAAATATAATAATCAAATTATCATAAATAAAAAAAGAAATAGAAATGAGAAACAATTTTTTAAAAGAAATTAAAATTCAATATACACGGCAGTTTTTCTTTTTTGTTGGAAGTGGACCAATATTTTTAATAATAAATTATACAATTTTTTTAAATTCCAAATTTACTCTTCAAATTAAATTTATTTCCACTCACTTCTCCTTGTATATATATAAAGATATAGATTAGAATTAGTCCAAAATTAATGTATTTATGTTTCAATTAACCCTTTTAAAAACTTATGTATAGTCTGTAAATATACTTCAAATTTTATACTCCCTCCGTCCCACTATAAGTGAGACCCCTTTTTGGGCACAAAAATTAAGAAATGTGTATTTTGTGTGTAGGTGAAAAAGTGAAAATGTGTTTAAAGAATAAAACTTTTATCCAAAAAAAAGAGTATCACTTATGGTGGGACATCCAAAATAGAAAGAGTCTCAATTATAGTGAAACGTAGGAAGTAGTTAAAAGAATTCGCATGATAGTGTGTTTATCAATAATTAAATATTTAATATTCAATTAAATTAGTAAAAAGATTATTTAATATTGAATTTGTTAGGTTCTTGTTCTCTTTTTCTTTTTTATATAATCGCATTTTAATAATAATATTGAATTAGTTAACTTATTTGGAGAGATAAAGGCTAACAGTACAGTAAAAATGTTCAATTTATTAATATTTATATTTATATTTATTTATCTTTTCGAAAGGGACAATAATTAAAAAAAAATCACACAAATCATTTAAGATTGATTTTTGCTAATACCGAACTCATTTTATTTTGTTTGCCTTGGTTATTAGTTAAAAAAATTGGACAGTGTTGTAGGATAGTAGCTATCGGCAGTTTTTATAAGTTTTTTAAATGACAGCGAAAAAAATGCATGGAAATAAATTTTATTGTTAGTTTTTCTTTTTCCAATATTTTCGGCAGTTTGAATTAGAGTAGTGGGTGTATTTTTTTCCCATAAATTCCAATTATATCCTTGCAATTGAACTAAATTACATTTACTTTGCTTTTTATATATATAAAGATTTATAATGATCATTTAAACTTGAATAGAGATTGGGAATATGGCAAAAAAAAAAATGCACAAACTTTCCAAAAAATTGTAATTTTCACCTGAATTGTCAATTAAGCAAAAAAAAAAAAAAATACATGAATTTATATTTTTGTTGCAATTTTCACATGAGTTTGATTTTTGACGAAATTAGAGTTTAATTGACAGTCATAAGTTCATTTGTTGTTGGTCTAACTTTTGATGATGAAGAGTATTTAGAAGCTCGGAGGTCTAAGAAGGCAATAATTAATATTTGTGACTTAATTTCGCTGGTCAATTAAGCATCTCCATTTCCAATTTCCCAAATCCAACTAGGTACTTCCCCTGGTATTTGGTTGTGAGACGTCCAAAAAGTTCAAGTTGGATTGTTTTAGAAAATGGGGAAATCTTTGTAGGTTGCAGGAAGATAGGCCCGATCAACTTCTTTAGTTGGGAAAATGTAGACCAATTTGAACTAGTGCTGCTTCCATCAACTTTATAATTCTAGTCATTTTGAAAATTACACGTCAAAAAAAAAAAGCAAAACAAAACCTTCAACTTACATTAACCTCTAAACAGCCTTGTTTATTTAAGAATCTAAATTGCATATCACCAACTTCTCTGCTGTCTCCTAACCTCATTCCTCATCTCTACTCTTCTTCTTCTTCTTCTTTCATGTCTTCTTCTCCTCGCTCTCTCGTAAAATATCTTGTCAACAATCTCTTCTATTTTCTCAAAATATCTTTCTCTGAAGCTTCTTTGGCATAAAAGTGTCCACGCAATGCTTCCCAATCCCACAACATAACCAAGCGCAGAAGATACATACTCCCACTCGATCTCGCTCTTCTCTTCCTCATTTTCATCTCCTTGTGGCGACAAATGATCATTGCCATCACTATCACTGCAGCTTATGTTGAGATTGAAACCACACAACCCCGCATTCCCTTTGAAGGAATCAGCTGAAAATGTTTGTAACTGACGCCCATTTGGGATCTCTCCAACCAGCTTATTGTAGGACAGATTCAAAAATGAAAGGAATGTGAGGCCTGCAAGCTCCACGGGGATCAACCCCGTCAGTCGGTTTCCAGAGAGATCGAGAGATTCGAGGTTCCTCAATTCACCAAATGAGTTTGGGATGCTTCCATTGAGGGCATTGTGGGAGAAGTTGAGCTGATGAAGTAAGGTAAGATTACCGATGGCAGTTGGTATCTCTCCTCCGAAATTATTGCAAGAGAAATCAATGTTACAAAACTCTGGCCTCTGAAACTCTAAATTTATCCCCTTCATGATTAATGCGACGCTTGGTGAACTCCACAATAGTGAGTAATACACTGAACTGTCCTGCCTCAACTGTTCACCACTCTGTAGCATCATTGTCTTCCAAGTAGAAAAGTTAATTGATTCCAGATTTCCACTGAAATGATTGGAAGATATATCTAGAATTTGAAGCTTTGGCCAGCTCATGTCATGACATCTCACCTCTCCATGGAATTTGTTGGAGCGCAAAACAAGAAAGCGCAACTTGGATGATAGCTTGCACGGGAAAGTGTCGTTGATGTTGTTGTTCCCAACGTTCATGAACTCCAACCACTCGCATCTTTCAAGGGACTTTGGGATTTTACCTTGTAAACTATTATTGTTAAGATCCAAATATTCTAGGTTACAATAAACCATGGGAAAATTATCTGGAATGCTACCGCTGATGTTGTTTTGGCTTAGATCTAACTCTGAAATGTTTTCAAGTAGCAGTAGGCAAGGGGGTATGCCGCCACTTAATTTATTGCGAGAAAAGTCAAGAACAGAGATAGTTGTGGCACTGCAAAGGGAGGTTGGAATTGATCCACTTAAACTGTTATTAGCAAGAGACAAGGAAAAGAGTTGAGATGCAGGTGGAATGGGCAGGTACAACTCACCCTTGAGCTGGTTAGACTGCAAGTATAGGTATACAAGAGAAGCAGGGATATGGTAAGGCTTTTGCAGATGTGTTAGAAGATTGAAAGAGAGGTTCAAATACTGAAGCTGTGTTCCCCAAATCCAACTAGGTATCTCCCCACCAATCCGATTGTCTGAGAGATCCACTTCTTCCATATCCAAATGTTTGATGAAATTAGGAAAATGGGACAAGTTGCAAGAAGTTAGTCTTAACACTTTTAGTTGGAGACTTCCATATGAAGTTGAACTGAGGTTGCCAACATCTACTGACAATCTATTGTGAGATAGATCAAGTCGGGTTAGATTGGCAAGGTTTTGACATTTGTCTAGTTGCAAAGTTCCATTAAACTGATTGTTGCTAAGATCAAGCCCCAACAATGAAGGAAGAGCAAAGAGAGAGTGGGGAATGTTGCCAGATAATGAATTACCTGACAAATCGAGACGAATCAGGTTGGTTAGGTTAGCAAAGGTGGGTGGAATCGAACCCTTCAAACGGCAGACATGAAGACTCAAGGTAGTTAAACTTGGAAAATTGGCGAACGAGTCCAGAACTTCTGTTGAAAGATCGTTCAAATCTAGTCGAAGGATGGAAAGGGAATGGAGTTGCCAAAAGGGCTTAGCTAAAGGGCCAGATAAACCACAATCAGCCAAGCTCAACGCGGTGAGGTTGGGTAAATATGATGATATAATGTGGCTCCATTTTCTCCTCTCATGAGAGGAAGTAACATTAACACGACCAAGATAGAGCTCTGAGAGCCGTGTTAGACTTTGGACAAGCATCTCCAAATTTGGGAGCTCAAGACCGAGAGCTGTCGGATACTCGGTTGAGATATCGAGACAAACCAACCTCCTCAAGGAGGAGAGTTGGAGTGGAACCTGCCCACGAAATTCAGCATTTGACAAATTCAAGTGTGTCAAATAAGTCAGATTGTGAATACCTCTTGGAATGGGAGTGTAGAAATAATTGTGGGCTAGATTTAGCTTCTGCAAGTGCACAAGTTTGAACAGACTCGATGAATCCTCGATTCCACCAGAAATGTACTCATTATCGAGCTGCAAACCAACGACGTAGCCAGAAGGATCACATTCCACACCGTGCCACTTGCAGCACTCATCACTTTGATTCCATTGCACAAGTTTTGTTGAAGCAGAAGAATCGAAGTTCAACTCATTCCTGAGCTGAAGCAACAAGGTTTTTTGATGGTGAAGGCACTGGGTATTATAAGAATGAGTAGTGAAAATGAAGGAGGAAATTAGTGTAGAAATGATGAAGAATAGCTTTGGAAGCATTGTGTGAGTGTGTTGTGAACTAAGTTGCTGCAATGAGATATGTAGCTTTATATTGCCACAGAAAAGTCTTATTAAGAAAGACTAATTAATATTAATATTTAATTCAATAACTTTTTTAGTACTCCCTCCGTCCCACTCCAATAGGCTAATTTTTTTTTGGTAAGGAGATTAAGAAAACTTGTAGGAAAGTGGTAGAAAAGTAGTGTGGTCCACACCAATTAAGTACACATTTTTTACTCAAAATGAAAAACGAGCTTATTAGAGTGGGACATCCCAAAAAGGAAAACGAGCCTATTGGAATGGGACGAGGGGTATTAGTTTATTTCAATATTATCCTATCTAGAAACTTTCCAATGCTTTGCATCAAAATTTCAAAGTCTGGGTCGTCCCACATTAATGTTAGCGCGTTGATTGAGTAGTTGCTACAAAACAGAGTCATCTTATGTCCATATATTTCACATGTAGGCCAATGCAAGATATGGTAGAAAGATTTCAACACAATTTTTTCTTTTATATTTAATTTTTTTCACAATTTTTAATTTAAGCTGCACTCATAACCCCTAGTTTCAAATACAAAATCAAATTATTTTTGCTTTTCTTTTGATAGTGCACTATACATTATAGAGAAGCCTACACTTTTCGATATAAGACTTAATACAAAATCAAATTAATGTAGCTTCTCTTTTTATGCTACACTGCACATTATAATTGTAATTTTTAATTTCTTTTTTTATATTTTAATTATTGTAATTTTCGATTGTAAAATTTGGTATCTACTTTATTTAGAATTTGATTTTTTAAATAATTAAATTAAAATCGATAATGCCCCTCATTGTGAAAGGGGTGGCTGTAAGAAGAGGTCCACCCCGTTAAGCCCTAGGGATAGCAATGGATTATGGACCCGGTCCAGATCCGCGGATCCAGATTCTTTTTAAAGGATCTGGACCTTGTAAAAAATCGACCCAATGGATTTGGACCGGATCTGGATCACTCCTAGGATTTGCGGATCTGGATCTGGAACAAAAGTTTTAAGACCCAGATCCGGTCCAGATCCGGCCCGTGAATCCAGTGATATATAAATAATACTCCCTCCGTCCACAATTTAATGCCCTATTTGGGTGTGGGCACGGAGACTAAGAAAGCTGAAAAAGGTGTTGTGGTGAAATATAAGGGTAGTTGACTAAAGTGATAAAGGTAGTTGACTAAAGTGATAAAGTGTAGTAAATATAGAATATAAAAGTGAAAAAGGTGTTTGAAGGTGGGTCCATTAGTGGCAAAGGGTAGTAAATATAGAAAAAGTAGGAGAGTAAAAGGGTACAAAAAGCAAAACAGGACATTAATTTGTGGACAGTTTTTTAAAGCCAAACAGGGCATTAAATTGTGGACGGAGGGAGTATATAATTTTATTTTATTGTTATTGAACTCTACCCTAAAATCTATTACTATTCTATACATCTATTTTCATAAATAATATATAATTCTATTAAAGATAACATTTTACTTATATCTTAATTTAAATTTTAGTTATTATTATTATTGATATTACTCTTATTTTTCTTTTTTCAATGTCAAAATAGAAGACACATTATTCCACTGTTACTAAATATTGTGGTGAAGATAGAGATGAAATTGATTTTAATGATGTTATAATTAATTTTCACCATTTTTTACATACACAATTACAATAAGTGTATATCTCATTATTTAGTACTTGATTATTATATTCTTACTTATTATGAATTTTTATAGTAATTTTTTATATAGATTATGATTTAGTTATTTATTTTTAATAGTTGTTGAAAGTCTAGATCAAATTCGATTTTAATTTGAGTTTATTTAAAATTCATAAATGTTTTAAAAAGAAAAAAACATATGGATCTGGGTCTGGACCCGAGACCCTGTGGACTTTATGGATCTGGACCTGGATCCTATTTTTTAGATCCAACGGATCTGGACCGGATCCGGGCCTAAGTAAGAAAATACGGATCTGAACCAAGTAGGATCCGTTCCAAATCTAGCCCATTGCCATCCCTATTCAGCCCACATGCAAGGGCATTTGCGTTAAAATGCTCTTACAAATTTCAAAGTCATTGTTGTTCCCAAAAAAAAAAAAAAAAAAAAATCAAAGTCATTGCTCTTAGAATTTAATATATTACTTTGAGAATTATCAAAAAACATACAAATTTTGGCTCATTTTATTTTTCTTATGAAATATATTGTTATTAAAAATTATCCAAATAATTTTTTTATTTTAAATTTTCTTCAAAACAGCAAACGAACTATATTTTATAATTTTAAAAAAATCATGCCACGAACTATATTTTATAATTTTAAAAAAATCATGCCATGAATAATTGTTGTCTATCATTCATTAAATTAATTAAACTAGCTAGTTAATCATAAAAAAATTATTTGAATAATTTTTCATAACAATATATTTTGTAAGAAAAATAAAATGAGTCAAAATTTATGTATTTTTTTGACAATTGTTAAAGTTCGTGGGAAAAAGCAAAATTAATCAAAGTTCGCGTATTTAGGCAACAAGACAACAACTCTGAAAAAATGCTAGAAGAAGGAGTTGAACCCAGAAAAGCAAAATTAAATATCTTTACCACCAAGCTATACTACACGCTTTAAAAATTATAAGGGTTGCAATAATTATATAAATACTTATATTAATCTATATTTTGGGAGCCCTATTTTTTGGGGATGATATTCAGTGTCCCATAATTTTATGTGTGCCACCGTGTCCCATGCTTATATCTATTATTTTAAAAATATTTTTTATAAAAATAAAATTTATTATAATATTATAATTATATTTAATTTTTATTTAAAAAAATCAATTTTTTTAAAAAGTATATACCATGATTTTGAATTTATCAACATATTATTAGCTAATAAAAATGAAATTAAATGATAAAAAATAATTAATGGAATAAACTCTAGTCAATAATCACAAAATTAAACTACAGCATGCAAAGTTGAAATTAAATAAAAAATATATAAAATAAATAAATAAAATTAAAAGTGGAACACAAAATGAGACATAAAATATGGTATGGTGAATCTCATTCCTATTTTTTGTCTCTTTCAACACTACGAGTGTTAGTTTAGGGTTCATTCCCTTTCTTCTTCTTCTTCTTCTAAATCTATCAATTTTTGATCGACGATCAATAATTCCGATGAGAAATGGCTTCTTGTGAAACGTAGCAATGTAAATCGTGCTATGTGTTACTTAACTCCTCTTTCTCCGCGAGATTTATCCGAAATCTCTGAAGAAAATTTCGACCTCCCTTTTTTGGATCCAAACCAACCCACTCGTTCCAACAGTTGCGAGGGTTTGTTGTTGGCTATGATTCCAAATCTTTGCAACCCCACAACCAAACAGGTTCAGATCTTTCCTCCCAAGGAAGCCTCTCCAATTCCAAATTACCTGACCTATTTGGCTGGTGCTTGTGTTGGCTATGATTCCAAATCTGATGATTACAAAATACTAAGAATTTGGGATCGTAATTACTGCGCGTCGGGGCCTTGTTACCCGATCCGAACTTTAGAGTTGTATTCGTTGAGAAACGATTCTTGGAAGGAGATTGCAATTCTGCTATTGGTAATATTACTTATGTTAGAGGTAAGTGTTACTGGCTTTCTTTGCCTGCCTCGAGAGTTATATCGTTCGATTATAGTGAGGAAAGCTTCTCTTACTTGCCTTTACCACGAAAGGCGTACGTTTTAGCCTTGTCAAGTTTTATGATGAAGATTTGTTAGGTATTGTTTTCTGTGGGCGACGAGGAGCTAGTTATAAAGTCCTTACGCCTTTGCCTTTGGGAGTGAAGCTGGTTATTATTTTGAGGTGTTGGGATACAATGTTTAATGTCTCTCTTGGTGGTGCTGTAGATGGAGTAGAGGGGACGATATACGGCCGATTCTTGTTTCTTCATGGAAGGAATGGCCAAAATTGCCGTCTAGTAGTTTATCATTGGAGTAAGAAAGAGTGCAAGGAACTTGGTGTTTATAATTATCACAATCCAATAGAGATTTTTTGTTATGTTGAGAGCAATGTTTATATGCGCCGTGGAAAGCCAATCAATGAATCCCCTGTTTTTACTTATCCTTATTTAGGCAAGGACGAACACGACGAGGAGGATGAGTGCCATGGCATATACACTTCTCCTTATGACTATGAGAAAGAGTATGACTCTTTCGATGAAGCCTGCGATGCAGATCTCGATGATTTTGCTGCTAATGGGTACGTTTCCTGACATTTTACAATTGAAACTAATTTTGAATGTATAGGTGATGCATATATCCATGGTGTTATGTTTGTATGAAGTTAGCTTGTTAAGTAGCATAAATATACTCTCTGTGTTTTAGATTAGTTTTATAATGCTGCATACAAAGATGCCCAGAGAATTGGCTGCCCCATCTTCCTCTTCTTTTCTGTCAGTATATAACCATTATTTTCTCACATTATAATTATGTTTTCATGGCTATTTCCCTTGTTAATGTGTTTGGCCAGTTGTGTGGTATGGCAGAAATGAGTGGCCAAGTGGATTTCCAAAGAGATATGGATTTAGATAGGAGTGGAAGCTTTCCTTTAAAGTGGCACATCATAAAGGATTTGTCACACTTAAATCCTTTTAGGGACAACATATTGCAGAACAATGAGAACATGCCAGTGATTGACAACAGAGACATACAAAGGGTATGTATATATATATATATATATATATATATAATTGTCTTGTCTTTGTCCTATGTCTTTGTTATGCATATCTTGTTAGAGCAACCAAGTCCATTTATGTGGAGAAGATGATCCTTTTTATTTTGTGTTTTTTTTTTTCCAGATAAGCTTCGATAAAGGTCTGGGTTTGTTTAGCTTATTCAAGGGCCATACGTCGAAGACATCCCTACTCTCCCCGGCCCATGAGTAGGTAGAGGGCAACAATGCATGAGAGGAGTAAGAGTTCATTTGAGAATGTCATAAGAGTTCAATTTTTATGAGTGTTAAAGTGATTAAAGTGGAGTAAGAGTTTCACTTACTTTTACTAAAAATAAAAATAAATATCAAAATATAAGACGAACTAAAATAGAAATATAGATACTAAAAGATATAAATGTGGGAGGGAGTATATTTTTTGACAATTTCAACTCAATTTTGATATAAACTTTTTTTTACAATTAACACACTGTTCATTTAATTGATTGCAGGGAAATAATTTCTTGATTTGCCACATTTTTTTGTTTCTCTCTTTCCGCTGCATATTAATACTCCAAGAGCGTCGCTGCATAGTTAGTCTTGCGCTCAACACGTCAGCCAGCGTCGTTGCGGCTTTTCATGGGTGGCGCTTCCGTCGGTTTCCGCCCGACTGGGCTGAACTCTTATGTATTCTACGCCCTTCTCATAATATTGTTGGTTGTGGGCAAGTTTTGTGCCGACGCCTTGCCGCCGCCGTCCAACACTATTGCTTGTTGTAAGCAAGTTTTGTGCCGATGCCGCCCTGTCGCCGTAGTTTTTGTTTTTTTAAAACTGCAGAGCAAGCGGCCTCTCTGTATAGGTTATGACTATGTTTATTTTTAATTCAAACCTTTTCAATTCCAATTTTGAATGTGTAGTGTACGTGCATGTTAAATTATGTGGACTTACAAGATCATGGAATCTTATAAGAAATTCAAAATGATTAAATGAAGAATGGATAATTCTTTTTGAACAAAGGGACTCGCTACAAAAAAAAATTGCGATTACGGGCGGCAGTTGCAGCTGGTAAATATAGTAATCCTGCCGGAATAATGATCACCGGCGGCGCCTCACCGCTGGTATTTCGCTCATCGGTGACACGTATACCGGCGGCAAAAGACGGCCGCCGGCCCCTCTATAGTATATTTATCATTTTTAGGATTCTAAAAAGAGTTTCAAATATACATCAAATATATTTTTTGGAAAAGCAATGCAATTAATAAATATTTTTTATAGTATTTTAATATCTAATAAATTAATATATTCTTCTAAATATATAATATAAAATTTACACAATCACCCTTAAAATTAATTGAAAAAACCTTTTCGGGTGCATTGCCTTCTTCTTATTTGCAACTATTTTAATAAAATCTGTCCAAGTTGATGAGAGCAAGAACATCTATTTCGTCATCCATATCCCAGTTGTGGGACTGCACCTCAGTTTTGATTTTGGAAAAAGACTACCAAAATTGAATGTATATAGACGGTGGCTTGCTGGTGGTGGTCGGGGCAGCATGTTTGTAGTTTAATTTCTTCGAATTTTAGATACAGAAATTAAAGAAACTGATGTTGAAAGACTCGAACGGAAAGAATGGAGAAAAGAAGAATTTGAGTGCAATTTATGCTTCAAGTAGTCGTATTCAAACACATGGTTTGTTTTTCATACTTGGCTTTACAAGGAATCATTTTAATTTATCTTGTCATAGCCTAATTCCTTGTGTAGATTATGATAGCTAGGGGTGTAATCGAACCGAGCCGAACCGGATAGTGATGTGCTCAAGTTTGGTTTGTTTAGTATCGAATCGAATCCCGAACTTTACTTATCGAATACTTTAAATTGAGGCTCACGAGCCTATACGAACTTTCTAAACTTATATTTATATTCAAAATATTGATTATTTTATTTTAAAAATAAATTATTTTATTCAAAATAATAAATATATTAATTATTTTCTTATAACAAATAAAGTTAATAAAAGATTTAATACAATTATTATTAATTTTAGTGGATAAATCTAAGTTGTATCTACTAATAATTTATATTTTTCAAACTGAATCACTTGACGAACATGTTCACGAGCTAACGAGCCGAATACTACTAAGCTCAAGTTTGGTTTGTTTATTTATCGAGCTTCTCTAAACGAACTTGAACGAGCTTTTTTCGAGCCAAGCTCTGAATAGTTCTCCATTATTCTTCCAACTTTATTGATGGTAGTTTAGGCACTAGCTTTCACCGAAAACCAAAGAAAACTACACTAGAAAATTTCGGAAATGATGTGAAACTAGATTGTTCAGTCATCATAGCACAAAAGCACAAAGCATAAAGACGAAAATGTTAGAGAATGATGAAATCTAAAGAATGTTGAAACTCTTTTGCAAAACTTGAAACACTTCACATGCATTGAATCAAAATTGCTGATACGAAAAGATAAAACTTGCGTCATAAGCGTAGCTACCAGCTCGATCACTCGGTATCACACGCAGGACCCACGATTAGATTGAATGGCACCTCAAATTTGCCTTTTGGTTCTCCCTTCTTTGCTTCTTCGATTTTCTTGGCAGACTGAACTGCAGAGAAGCGAACGCGTTCTATTTCCAATTTCTCAAGATGTGTTCCCAAACACTCTGGAATTTCTTTGAGGTTTTCACAGTTCTTAACCACAAGAATCCTGAGCTTAGGAAAGGAGTCGGTTGAGGCCTCCCAGAGAACTAGATCTGTGTAGAAAATGAGCAAGAGTTGGAGATTAGGAAAGCTGTCAAGACCAAGATTCCACAGCAGTCCAACGAATGCGTTGTCTTTCAACTTTAGGGCCTCGAGGCTTTTGATCATTGCCAAAGCGGACATGTGCTGCCAACCCAGGAATGTATTAGTTAATGTCAGCCTCTTGAGATATGGCGGGAAACGATTCTGTGGAAGGAGACTGTGCAGCTTATCTTCAGATGTCTGCTCATAAGCTACACTATTCACCAACTTCAACTTTTCTAGATGATGTAGATTTTCTAGGAACTTATTTTCAAAAACAGTGGCCACTTTGCCAGAAATCCCCAAGGTCTTGAGATTTTTAAGCTTTTTGGAGACGGCCTCCGTGCAAGATTCGGGTGACAACCTATTCAACGTATGAAGGTTCTGCCCTGCATCACCACTCCATTTACTGTCTAGGACAATGGCTGCTCTTGTCTCTAGATACCTCAACCGCACCATATTCCAGATATTTGCTTTCATTGTAATCGAACGAGTTTTGGTCTCGACTACAAAGGATTGTAGGTTCCGTAGCTGGGTGATTGGTTCCGGAATAATTTTCAGAGTTTCAATATATAGGGTGAGGTACCTGAGATGAATTAGTTTGGTAATCTTTGCTGGAAATTGGTTGAATATGATGCACCTGGACTCCAGAATCCTAAGCTTTTTGAAGCCGTCTGGTATAACTGTAACGTATTGTGGCTCCAACTTGACAGGCCGCTCGTAGAAACACAAAAACGAACGAATGTGTGGTCCACATGGGTTTTCCTCGAGGAACTTAGACAGACCAGAGCGGAAACAAAGACGATGAGAGTCTTTTATCTCAGAAACTGGAGCTTCAAGTGCGCCTGTCTTGGATGTTTTAATCTCGTGACATAAATTCTCGTCCTTGGATATCTTTATGCAGAATGCACGTACCATATCATGAACCCGGCACGTTTTAACTTTGCCCATGTGATTTCTTTTCTCGGCCTTTAACAAGTTCCTGCAAATGAGATCATTCATATTATCTTCAGCGCTTTCCTCCAAGCTTCTTCCATTTCTGGGAAGTACAAATCCTTCTGAGATCCACAGCCCGCACAACATCTTAGCTGGAATCTCATAGTCTTCTGGAAATACAGCCAAGAAAACAAAACATTCTCTCAAGTCATCAGGCAACCTTTGGTAGCTCAACTCTACAACTTCTCTTATGCGCTGCGACATCGTCTCCCATTCACTCGCAGCTGTAGATCGAACGGTGCGCAATTCTGGCGGGCAGTCTTCCAAACCAAACACTTCATATTGTAGGAACTTCAGATTGTCGGGAGCTTTGTAAACCCTAGATTTCTCTGCTACGTCTGTTTCTCGGGTGGTGATGAGGACTTTACCCTCCGCATTGTCTACTGGCAGCACCTCCTTGATCTGGTTCCATGCAACTACACTCCACACGTCATCCAAGACTAACAAGAATTTCTCTTTTTTTAAACATGCACGAACTGTTTGAGCCAAGTCGTTCAAGTTGAGGCTGGACGTGTCTCGGCTGGGGAAGAATTTTTTCAGGATTTGGAGGAACACATCCCTGCTGTCGAACACTTGAGAGATGTTAACCCAAATACGAATGGGGAAATGATAACCGATTTCATTGCTCTGATAAATCTTCCGTGCCAATGTAGTCTTCCCCAGTCCAGGCATGCCCACGATGGAGATAACGTCGAGCTTATCTGTTTTTTCCTTCAGATAGCCAGTAATGGTATCTTCCTCCTTGTCAAATCCTACTACTTTGTTTTGCCTGATTGGTGTATCCTGTGTGAATGTTACAAAAAGTAAGCATAGGCGACAACACCAATTTAATATTGAAACAAACAAGGGATAAGCTGTATCATGCAAGCCGGATCCTCGGTGATAAGATTTTGTGCATGTATAGAATATAATTTATGATTCTCGAGCAAAATTTATAGATGTTTTAAGTTTTCTTGATGTGTGGTTATTGAATAAAAGTAGATCGATGTTCACAATGATGTACTTAATAGAAAGGGTTCATGGTAAAACATATTCATTTTGAAAAAATATAGCACCATACTAAAAACATATAAAATATACAACATTTTATATGAATTGACAAGCATGCCCTTAATGCTCAAACAACGGAATTGCTGATTTATGGAGAATACTGTTCATGACTTGTGTATATAATCTAACCATTTATAACATCTATCTATTCGTATTTTAACCATGGTACCTAAATGTATAGATAATCATACTGCATAAAAATTTCTTGCGATTGAGGCATACCATGTTGGAAATTCATATGAATAATTAACATTACTTTTTGTCGAACAAACGATCACCTACCCACCGTGGGCATGCATAATATACCCACCATGATTTAAAATTGCCACATCAGTGGTGGGCACGTTATGTTTGCCCACGGTGGGTAGGTGATCAGTTCTGTTCCAAAGAATAGGGTAAAACTTGCCATATTTCAGAATTAATAGTATGAGAATGCGTATTTACCCGGCCTTTTGAATCGGCCAATGAATCCTGGACGACTCCAGATTTGAAATCAAGTGTAGCAAACTTATCAAGCAATGGTTTGATTCTGTCTTCTCTAATAGATTTCACCTCCTTGTCGAGTCTGACATTCTTGTGGATGGATTTGTTGGTGATAGCGTTGATCGAGCATGTGTCTATGGTGTCCTCCACCATGTAAACCGCATCCCTCATCTGCCTCTCCAGTAAAATCAACGGATCTTCCTTTTGCTTCTTCTCCGCCATCTGCTTGAGGAAACCCTTGAGTAAAGCCAGGTCGCTCTTCAACTGCTTCAACGCGTCCTTCACTTGCTCCAACAAGAATTCCACTGCAGCCTCCGCCATCTCAAAAACTTTTAAATACAAAAACTTTTAAACTAATTTTGTTAATCTCCTTCAATAGCAAGACTTTCCTCCTTTTATTACTAGATAGAGTCATATTGATATAGGTTGTCTAAACATCAATAATTAATATTTTACCTTTTTTAACTAAATATTTTTTATTCATTTAATTAATATTTACCTTTTTTTTACTCAATGTATAATTTTTTTTGTCCAAGTAAGGAAAATCATCTTCATGATTTCGGCAGATTTGTTACCTTAGTGAACGCGAACACCTTCAATTCACGGCTTCAAATTTCCATTCTCACAAGCTCTTGTTATAGCAACAGATTTATACTTATATTTTGTGGTTGGAATCAATAATTTGTTGCCTTTCGTTTACTCAAAGTAATTTGACGGCAAAAAAATTTCCATTCATGACAAAAGCCAACTCTATATAAAGAGTAAGCAAGAATCGCATAAAGTTTCATCTTGGTTTTTTTTTTATTTGGTGGTATTGGCTGGTGAGCTTCTTCACACTTCATGATGGCTAGAAACCAGTTTTTAAGTTGTGCATATTACTTGCTCGACGAATTGCTTGAGAGAATTTCTCTTTATCTTTAATCTTGCTCTCTTCGATTTTTTTTTTGTTCCTGATTAAAATTCTTATTTATGATTGCAGTGGAATAATTGATTGAACATATTTGTTAGTAATGGAGTTGCTGAGAGTAGTAATCGCAGTTGTCATAATTGTGTCATCGCAACTCCACCACGCATGCGGCGCCTGGTGGTCTTCCTCCGACAAAGCAGAGAATTTGACAGCAACTTATTTGGATAATCAGAAGCTGATTCTCAATGCGCAGACGGCCGCCATTGAAGGCCTTCGTCTGCTCACAGCCTCTCAATCACACGCACTCGAAGAAAGCAGGTATATTTGAAAGGGAAAATTGCCTTGCATGCAACCTTTGAAATTTGAAATAAAATACACACCAAGTTTTAATTTTTCCCCAATTTAAAAATCCCCCTAAATTTAAAACATTGGAGTTCAATATGAAAACAAAATTTTCTCTCGCAATCAAACATTAATTCACGAAAAAAAATATTAATTTTACTCACAAACTTTTAAATTTGAAATAAAATACACTAAATTTTAAACTATTATAATATATTTTCATTTTATTTTGAATTAAGTTTTGATTGCGAGCGAAGCTTTATTTTAATATTGAATTGTTGAATTGCAGAGTTCATTAAATGCATTATATCTACGAGTTATGAGCTTCCCGTGTTAGGTTGTAGTAGCAACTTTTTAAAAAGAAAAAAATTGTGGAAATTTTAAATCAGAGGAAAAATCGGGAAAAAGTTAAAACTTGGTGCATTTTATTTCAAATTTCAAAAGTCGTATGCAAAATCAAAATTCGTCCAAACTTTTTGTAATTTACGGCAATTTTCCCTCTTTCAAATTACGTAAACAGACATAGAGATAGAGATAGACTTGGTGTATTGAGTGTAGTGTACTTGCAGGGGGTGCTTTGCAGGAGTTGTCCGAATTCCTGAAGAGGCAGCAAGAGGAGCTGCTCAACCGTCATTGCAGAGAACTCAAAGAAAATACTAGCAACTCAGGTAATTACATCATTAATTCTTTCTGTTGTGGAATTGCTTAGGAAGAAAATCAACGCATCAAGAATAGAAAAGAAACGAATACAAGCAAGACTTACGTGGTTCGGATTTTTCAATCCTATATCCACGGAGAAGAAACGAAACAATTTCACTATCAACACTCAAGATTGTTTACAGATTACAAATTGAGAACTCTCAAGCTAGATGAAGTGTATAGCTATCAAATCTATCAAGATTACTATAATTCCTCACTTTCTAACTATGCTATTCTGTAATGAAAATCTAGAGCAACAACAACTCAAGAAAACTAGGTAAACTAAGCTTATAAAGGAGATGATATGCAGCTGGAAGAGAGCTGAGAAACCGTTCCTCTCAAACTGCAGAATAGATCCGTTAGATCTGTTTTAACCAATCTTACCAGCTTGTTTTAGAAGACTCCCTTAACTCTTACTTATTTGCTAACTAACCCCTGAGCTATAAACTAATTGCATATAGATACTATACTCACAATTCTCCACCTTATCTGTATGCAGTTAGAGCACACTAACTCACCTTCATGTACCTGCACAAATTACACAAGCAACTTGCTCTCCTCAAGAGAGCTCATACCAATCAAAGAACAACACTTTTGGAACTTAACAGTTGGTAAAGCTTTAGTATAAGCATATCTGAAGCATTATCATCAGTTGAAACTTTCTCTATCACAACTTCACCTTTTTCAACTAAATTCCTAACAAAATGAAATCTAACATCTACTCCCTCCGTCCCATTATTCATGGCACACTTTCCTTTTTGGGCTGTCCCATTATTCATGGCACGTTTCCTTTTTGGGAAAAAATAAGGGGTGGATTAAGCATTAAAATACTCCCTAATTACCCTTAAATAAATCATACTCCACCGCCTATCTCTATTCTCTCTCTCTCTCTCTCTCTCTCTCTCTCTCTCTCTCTCTCTCTCTCTCTCTCTCTCTCTCTCTCTCTCTCCTCCCCCCTACCAGTTGCCGCTTGCCTCCCTTCTCTCTTCAAACACCACCGCCCGTCGTCTCCACCGCCACCACCGCCCTCGCGCCCCCCACCACCCGGTCGCACCCGCGTCGCCGAAGGAGGGCGGCACCGCCGCCAAGAAGAAGAGGCGCGCCGTTCATCTTCTCCTTCATCCCGCGTCGTCCTTCCACGTCATCAACGTCCGCCGTTCATCTTCTCGTTTCTCCAGCGCGCCGCCCTCCTCTAGGCTCCGATTTGTGGAGTTGTGGATTCGAGAGGAGGCCGTGGATTTGGGAATATAGGGCTCCGATTTGGGGATTTAATTTCGAAACTTGTTTGGAATTAATTTTGATCTGGTTTCTGAAAATTTTGTTTGGTTTCTAAAAAATTTGTTTGGTTTCTTCGATTTCTTCGATTTGGTTTCTGCAATTTCTTCAATTTTGGGAAGAATTTTAATTTTTGTTTGGTTTCTGCCATGGAGAGAGGGAGAGTGAGGACGGGGGGGACGAAGAGGAGCCGACGAGGTGGCGCTCGCCGGCGCCGGCGCCGGCGCCACCGTGTACTGGTGAGGCAGAGAGAGAGGGAGTGTGTGTGACTGTGTGTGTGTTTTAATTAAAATAACACTACACATCTAATTCCCTTAATTCTACTCTTCTTAATCTCCGTGCCGAACAGTAAAATCCTACTATAAATGGGACGGAGGGAGTATATGTTTAGACCTCGCATGAAAAGATTGATGTTTAACAAGGTGAATAGCACTTTGGTTATCACAAAGAATAGAGACTACGTGTTGATTAATACCTAACTCAGATAGCATACCTCTCAGCCATATGCCTTCTTTCACTGCTTCTGTGACAGCCATAAATTCGGCTTCTGTAGTGGAAAGAGCTACCACAGATTGTAGTGTAGATTTCCAACTCACTGCTGTTCCATAAAGTGTAAATACATATCCAGATTGGGACTTCCTTGTATCTATACTTCCTGCATAATTAGAATCAGTAAAGCCAACTAGAGCTTGATTTAAATCAGTAGCTCCACCTTGAAATACAATTCCTTTATTCATAGTAGCTTTATGGCATCTTAAAACTCCTTTTAATGCAAGCCAATGTGGTTTTCCTGGATTTGCCATAAATCTACTTACAAGACTAACAACATGAGCCAAATCAGGCCGAGTACAAAGCATAGAATACATAATGCTTCCTACCACATTTGCATAAAGAATAACACTCATGTCTTTAAGCTCTTCACTAGTAACAGGACACTGACTACTAGACAGTTTAACATGTTGAGCTATAGGGACCTGAGCAACTTTTGCTTCATTCATATTGAATTTTAACAATACTTTCTTCAAGTAATCAGTTTGAACAAGCATAAGTTTCATATTTTTCCTATCTCTCTTGATATTCATACCAAGAATTCTTCTAGCAACCCCTAGATCTTTCATATCAAATTCAGCACTCAGTGATTGCTTTACTTTATCAATTTCAGTACTAGAACTACTAGCAATAAGCATATCATCAACATATAAGAGTAAGTAAACAACCACAGACTTAGCAACATCTTTCAAGTATACACACCTATCATGCAAAGTCCTTTTAAAACCTATACTCATGAATTCATCGAACCTCTTATTCCACTGTCTTGGACTCTGTTTCAGTCCATATAAGGATTTTTTCAAGAGACATACCTGACCTTCACAGCCAGCTGACTCATCCAGAAACACCTAGTGGATGGACTCGAATTTATACGAGGTCGTCCTAGGGCGGTAAGGTGACTCAAGTCGTCTCTCAAGGAAGGCTTAGCAGGGCTTCGATTGTGCTACTCACAGGAAACAGGAAAGAAAACCTAAACACTCTAATCGGGTAATTGGGTCTGGCACTCTCTCTTTAATCTAGGCGTAATTTAATAAAGCTTGTAGAATTATCTAGTGCAGAATCAACGGAAAGCATATAAATCTATCTAGGCGGAATGAAAAGGAAGCATATTAAGAACGCAGGAAACTAGTAAACCTAGGGTTCTAACTAGCGATCTAGAAAGCAATAGTAAATCAACAATCATAAACACTAATTATCTAGGCGAGATAGACGAACAAGCAATTCATCAATTGAGATCGAAGCAACATTAATCTATGCAGAGGAAATAAACTACCATTCAATTCTAAAGAAAACATAAACAGAGTTCTTACAGCGAGAACGATCCGGAAATCCAATCCAACGTAATGCAAATCGACATTAGCTTTAATCTAACGAATCAAAGATGTTTAAGACGTTTCTAACTATTCTAAACTAAGGGAAAACAAGGGAAAAACGTCTAGGGGGCTGCTGGGGTCGGAGCTGTGAAATAAAACCCTAAAAATCGGTTTTTATAGGGTGAAACGTAACTGCCGGAAATAGTCAGGGACGGCGGCGCCGTGGGACGGCGGCGCCGTGGACGGCGGCCGCCGTGGGACGGCGCTGCCGTGAGTGCCTTTCGCAGAAACCACCAAAATTGTACAGCCCGCGCCGTGGGGCCGCGGCCGGCGTCTGGACGGCTGCCGCCGTGAGACGGCGGCGCCGTGGACGGCGGCCGCCGTGACACGGCGGCGCCGTGGTCCATCTTCGCAGATTGCTTCCAAGGTTGCACGGCCCGCGCCATGGGGCCGCGGCCGCCGTCTCCACGGCGGCCGCCGCCGCCAGGCGGCGGCGGCCGTGAGCCTGACTCCAAAACATGTTCGAAACAATGCCAAAACGCTCGGCAACTCGCGAATCCTGCACGCGACAATAGTACATCCAAAAAGATCATCGAGCACGTGAAATATAGAGCAAAAAGGTACGAAACGAGCTCGAATGCACAGCAGGAAAACTCACAAAATCAACACAAAATAGGGCTAAACACCAGCTACCTCAAACCCTCTGGTTGATTCATGTAAATAGTTTCCTTTAACTCACCATTTAGAAAAGTTGTTTTAACATCCATCTCTTGCAATTCTAAGTCTAGGTGTGCAGTTAGAGCAAGTATATGTCTAATAGAACAGTGTTTAACAACAGGAGAAAAGATTTCATTAAAATCTATACTTTCTTGCTGAGAGAAACCTCTAGCAACTAACCTGGCTTTATACGTGATTACCTCAATGCCTTTGTGAACCTCCACCTTCTTCTTATACAGCCATCTACAAGTTACACACTTCTTATTCTTTGGTTTATCTACTAGTTTCCAAGTTTTATTTTTCAGCAATGATTCTATTTCTTCCTCTATAGCTTTGATCCAATGTTTGCTTTCTGAACTCTGAATAGCTTCTTTATAATTTCTTGGTTCTTTATAGCTTATTTCTTCAGCTACTGTGAATGCAAAGCTCACTTGGTCTGCCTCAGAATATCTGGCTGGAGGCTTGATTACTATTCTAACTTTATCTCGAGCTAAATGGTACTCAATGAGGTCATGTTGATCACCATCTTCCTACTTTACATCTGCTTCTGGTGCTCTTGGTATCTCAGTATCAGTAGCTGTACTGGTCTTATTCCTTTCCATATTTACTTCAACTTCTGTACTCTTACTGCTGGTGGTGGATGGAGCTTTTAATGGCATGACATTCTCCTTGAACACCACATCTCTGCTGACTAGAGTTTTCCCTTTACCAGACTCTATACACTAGAGTCTATATCCTTTTATACCTGTTGGATAACCCAACATGACACATCTTAAGGCCCGGGGTTCCAGCTTATCTTGCCTAATATGCACATAAGCTAAGCATCCAAACTTTCTTATATGTGAATAGTCAGCAACCCTGCCACTCCACCTTTCCTCAGGAGTTTTGAACTCTATAGCTGCAGATGGACATCTGTTGATAAGGTAAGAAGCAGTAGTCACTGCTTCTCCCCAGAATTTAGGTGGCATCCCTGAACTGTTTAGCATACATCTAACTCTCTCCAGAAGTGTTCGGTTCATTCTCTCTACTACCCCATTCTACTGGGGATTACCAGGACTTGTGTCTTTTTATGCCTCTTTCTTTACAGAACTCTTGAAACTTCTCAGAGGTAAACTCTAAGCCATTATCAGTCCTTAGACATTTCAGTTTACACCCCTTTTCATTTTCAACAACACTACACCACTCAACAAACTTGTTAAATGCATCAGATTTTTGTTTTAGAATATAAACCCAGACTTTCCTAGAGAAATCATCTATTAAAGACATAAAATAAGAACCTCCACCTATTGTGGTGGTCTTAGATGGCCCCCACAAATCACAGTGTACATATTGAAGTGGCATAGAAGATACATGTTTACCTACAGGATATGGAAGTTTCTTACTCTTACTTAGTGCACATGCTTCACAGTTGCTTAACATAGCATCAATAGAAACACTTAATATGCCCTGTTTTCCGAGTTCAACTAATCTTTTTTCACTAACATGGCCTAATCTATCATGCCAAAGTTCAACATCAGAGGTAGAAGCAATTTCAGATTCACCAATAATAGTATCAGCTAATAGATGATATAAAGTCTGTCTCCTAATGCGTTTCATAACAATTTTATCTCCTTTAAAACATGTAAATACTCTTCACATGATTTAAACTCATAACCTTTCAACTGTAATGAACCAAGAGAGATTAAGTTTCTTTTTAGACTAGGAATATATCTCACTTTAGTTAGAAGCCTTACAGAATTGTCATGGAGCTTTAACTTGATTGATCCAATGCCTTTTACTGAGCATACTAGATCATTTCCCAGGACTACTGATCCCATCTCCTTCATCTGTAATTCAGAAAACCAAGATTGGTTAGGGCACATATGAAAAGAACAACCTGAGTCTAAAATCCACTCGTTTCCAGTTTTAGAGGATATTATGTTTAAAGCTTCAGCTTCTTGAAATTCTTCAGCAATGTCTGCTGCATCTGAGGAGCCTTTTTGAGCTTGTTTCCTTTTCCAGCTGTAGCAATCTTTCTTGATATGCCCTGGCTTCTTGCAGTAGTGACATTTCCTGTTTTCCTTATCATCATCCTCCTTCTTGCCAGATCCAGCCTTCTTATCTTTGAATGGCTTCTTGGATTTTCCTTTGTTGAATTTAGCTTTGACATTGAGGCTTTCGCTTGCACTTTCTTGTTTGTTGTCAGAAGCTTTCTGCAACTCCTTAGATCTCAAGGCATTCATGACCTCTTCAAGGGAGATGGAAGTTTCCCTTCCATACAACATAGCATCCCTCATGTTGTCATAAGATTTAGGCAGTGCACTAAGAAGCTGGATTGCTTTGTCTTCATCTTCCAGCTCCACCTCAATATCAGCCAAGTCGTCAATAACTTTATTGAACTCATCCAGTTGGTCTAATAAGTTCTTTTCCTCTGAGACTCTAAAGGAGTACAATCTCCTCTTCAAGTATAGCCGATTAGCCAGAGATTTAGTCATGTATAGGCTCTCCAATTTAGCCCGTACACCAGATGCAGTTACTTCCTTTGACACCTCCCTTAGCACTTTATCACCTAGGTGCAGGATGATAGTACTATGTGCCTTTTTCTGCATTTTCGCAAACTTGACCTTGCCATCTCCTTCCTTAGGTGCCTTCTCTGGTGTCAAAACATCGTCTAGACCTTGTTGCACGAGGATGGCCTTCATCTTCAACCTCCACAGGGAGAAATCATTCTTCCCTATGAACTTTTCAGTGTCGTATTTTGCAATCGACATTGGTTGATCTCCAGTCTTGAGATTCAGCACGATGTAGCAGTGAAAAGATTGACGATTCCTCCACCGATCAGAAACTCCTCCGATTCAGATCTCCTCCGATTCAAATCTCAAACAGTTGGTGTGCGTCGATCTTCCTTTTTCCCACAGGCGGCGCCACTTGTTGTGGAATTGCTTGGGAAGACAATCAACACAGCAAGAATAGAAAAGAAACGAATACAAGCAAGACTTACGTGGTTCGGATTTTTCAATCCTACATCTACAGAGAAGAAACGAAACAATTTCACTATCAACACTCAAGATTGTTTACAGATTACAAATTGAGAACTCTCAAGCTAGATGAAGTGTATAGCTATCAAATCTATCAAGATTACTATAATTCCTCACTTTCTATCTATGCTATTCTGTAATGAAAATCTAGAGCAGCAACAACTCAAGAAAACTAGCTAAACTAAGCTTATAAAGGAGATGATATGCAGCTAGAAGAGAGCTGAGAAACCGTTCCTCTCAACCTGCAGAATAGATCCGTTAGATCTGTTTTAACCAATCTTACCAGCTTGTTTTAGAAGACTCCCTTAACTCTTACTTATTTGCTAACTAACCCATGAGCTATAAACTAATTGCATATAGATACTATACTCAGACTTTCCCGGCCATTTCCAACTCAAAATTTCTCATACATTCGTTTTGCAGGAAGCTTTTGAGTCAGAGAACTCAAAGAAAATACTAGCAACTCAGGTAATTACAACTTTAATTCATTCCATTTCCAACTCAAAATTTCTCATACATTCGTTTGCAGGAAGCTTTTGAGTGGAAGCAGGCAGCAATAATCAACACTTTATGCTTTGTTTATATATGTGCATGTGTATTTTTATTACCTTTCTTTATATTCAGAGAGAAATAGTTTGGAACAGTAGAAGAGGTGTTTGACATATGAGAAGACAATAGTTTTGGGGATTGTTTTTGCATATGCATGTTTTTATTTATGTCTTTATATTCAGAGTTTGGTCTGACAAAAAGACTTGTAATGAACATAATCTCATTGAATATATTTATCTTTAGCAGTTTAATCCTTTGAGAACAAAAAGATGCGACTTACTTTCCAAACAACCAATTTTTAATTATAAAATGTCCGATTAAACTTGAATTCAGTCAGAAGCTCTGTATATTATATCCAAAGTTATTATTTAATTATTTTTGAAATTTTAGTCCTGGCACACTTTTAGCGATGGAGATTGTAGACGATTGGCAAGCCTATGGTAAGAGATCTACATTGCATTGAATTTCGATGAGAGTATACACGCTCCATTCCACCAATTGAGAGTTGAGTCATACACATACCTTGTGAGATTCAATTGTTTAGAATGTCAAGGTTGATTTTGCTATATGTTGTGTTTATTGGTGAATTTTGTATAACACTTATGTTTCCATGGTTTTTAATGTTCATATGATGTCAATTTTGATAGAGAATTGAGTGTTAGATGATTATTTTGTGCTTAAATTGCTTTATCTTGTGAAATATGATACTTGCTCGTACTTTGATAAATTTTATAAAAAAATAGAGTCTGAATTTGGACGAGTGGTCTTAATGAAAGTTTTAATTCGTCTCGATATGAGTTCGTAGGAGCAAACGGTTCGCAAATCTGAGTTCGGACGAAAAAGATATTGTCGGAGCAAGAAAGTCGCGCGCAGCAGTGAATAGTGTCCGACGGGAATTTCCAAATTTTTGGGATTTTCGGATTTTATCAGTATTTTCGAGTTCTACACTGTATTTATCTCTCGTGCCTATATATAGGTCCTTTCCCTGACGTATTAGACATATCTCTTCACCTATTTTCTCCATCTTTTCATATTTTTCAGTTTTAGACTTAGAACTTTATAGCTTTCATAGATTAGATTTATTTTCTACAAGATTCAAGATTTCAGCTTGTCTGGCTAGTTCCTTTATCTGAACCTAGGGTTTGTATATAGTTGATTAAATATGTGTGCTTGATTTATTGATATCAATTTATCCTCCAGCTTGTGATTCATGATTCATAGTGCTTGTTTTCTTGTGAATTATCTGGCCAATAGTTTATATGTCTAGCTGTTCAGTTTGAGTTTTGAATGTGATAATTGTTCAGCCGATTCATGAATGCATGATATAGTGTTAGCCTTGAGTCTTGAATGCGATAGTGAAGCTATAGGAAGCTATTCTTTGTGTGATATTTGGAGTTAATTTATTCCTTAGAGTCTTGAATGCGAAAAGGGATTAATTAATCTACGTTCATAGGTGTTCGTTAGAGACGCTTGTGAATAATATAGTGATCTTTCATCAGGGCTGAATCAATAGGTTGAATACATGTGTTTGATTAATAACAATACATTCTTAGGGTCAAAGTATTTTATATTTGAGTTATCTATTTGATTTTTATTTGCTTTTGTTTGCAATTTAATTTTAATTAAAACTTATCGTTTGCCTGAATATTGTTAGAGTTTTATTAGGATTACTTAGAGTGGTTTCGTTTATCAGTCCATGTGGATACGATACTCGGTTACTGTTTATGTGCTACAATAGTACTATGTTAGTTGCAGTTTTTGTTGCTATAAAAATAATAATCAGACAGGAATTAATAAAATATGCATATTAATTATGATTGTGGTATCTACGTTGAGAGTTTAGTCTCACCATAGCCTTCCTTCAACATAGACATTTTTATCAATTTTAGGGTTTATTGCTTATTTTTATATCAGTTTGTGACAGTTCATAATCACCCTTGTGGTAAAGTTTATAGTTCAAGGACAAAATCATGAAAAACAATTGAGCACTGCGCGGATTTAGTTTCTTGTGGTGTAACGGGGATATTCAAGTACAAAATATGTTGGGTTTTTGATTAAAAAGTGAAACAAGATCAAATATAATTTGGAGGAAATATTATGAACTGTCTTCAATAGATGAATCTTGTTCACTCTTCTATTTCAAATGGTAGATCATAACAACTATTTATAGGATTACATAAGAGACTCTTCATTACAGTTCATGTATGTAGCAATAACTCTGATTCATGTATGTTGATGAATCTTCTCGAGATGGGTAGTTTGAACATCACTTTGGAATACAAATTATCCTTTTAACATAAATGTAGAGATTTTGGTGAATTGTGAATCCACTGTGTTGGTTTACAATAGTCAGAGTAATGTGTTCTGCCGTCCTAAGGTTTGTTGCAGTCACATGTCTATGTTGAAAGTTTAGTCTCGCTCGGAAGATTTATGAAAGATTGAAAAAATTAAATCTTTCAACATGATCATGAGTGATTTCATAGCATGGTATTTCTTAATAATTATGTTCAATGTACAGAACCGATCACCTACCCACCGTGGGCAAGCATAACGTGCCCACTATTGATGTGGCAATTTTAATTAGGAAAGATAACTAATAAATCTTACTCTAGTTAAAATTATCTTACTATAATTACAATTGCCACATCATGGTGGGCACATTATGCATGCCCACGGTGGGTAGGTGATCGGTTCTGGTTCAATGTATATATAGTTTGTTTTGATTATGCATAAATGGCTGCGTTTTGTTTCTCAAGTGATTTTCAAGAAGCTAATTTTTGTAGGGTTGGTAATTGGTTGAACCAATACTCATCTACCGTTTATTTTGGACAAAACCTTGCAGGAAAAGAGGATAAGTAGAAAATTAGCCAACTATCCCTTCTACTGGTGTCAATTCTCGGCCCATTTTAAGAAATTCGGGCTTACTTGCACGGACCGAGCATGTGACTGTACATCCAACACTTAAAGTAAAGTTTGAAACTTTTAAAATGGGTCGAGAATAATTCAGCGGGTGCATTAATTATTAATTAATTTCCTACTTTTGCTAGTTCAATTTTTTTTCCTAGTTTTTAAATCAATCTATGTTACTATCCCAAAAAACTCTCTAACTCTAAGAATTTGACTACGGACAAAGATATTAGGAAATAAGAGAAGAATTATTGAAAAGTTAGAAGGTTATATATAAACACTATAGAAATTGTGTTTCAATAACAATAGATTTTGATTTTTCATTAATTAATTTTGAAAAAGATACTGCCATGTTGGCCTTTTTTCTTAAGAGGTGGTCTTGGGTGCAACCGGTTGTACCGTGCAATCGGGTTGCACCCTCTCCCAGACTCTAGCCTGCACCCCCTGACCCGAATCATATAAATGACACTATTCAGTTATACAAATGACACTGCGTATAAATGACACTATAAAATTATAAATGATATTATGTACATAATTGACACTATTCGGTTATACGAATGACACTAACCGTGTAAATGATACTATTAATATTCGATTATACAAATGATACTGCCTATAATTGATATTATCCAGTTATACATATAATGTCATTTGTATAACTGGATAATGTCAATTATAGGCAGTATCATTTGTATAGCTGAATAGTGTAAATTATAGGCAGTATCATTTGTATAACCAAATAGCTAGTGTCATTTACACTATTTGGGTGAGGGTCTGGGTGTAGGTGCAACTGATTGCACCTAAGTTTTTATATTTTTTTGTTGGAGTTACAATGCTTGCGAGCGTATTACACTTTAAAAAAGAAATGTAGGAGATGAGATAACAAAGAAAAAACTGTATTGAAATTACAAAGAAACGAAACTAGGAAATACCATCCGAGTCAAGGAGGATCCTCTATCCGCAAGACGAGATACGCCCCGGTAGTACTCTCGGTGTGACGTGTCGTCTCCAAAGATGAAACGGCTTCGTCTCATGGGTAGTAGCACCGTAGACCAACGAGCTCTAGCGAACTGGAACGAGGCGAGAACAGAACTCTGATTATGATGCAGTAAGTGCGAGTATGCAGAGTTTCAGTACGTATGCAGCTAAGTTGTGTGTTGGATGCATGGAGGTTGTCATATTTATAGGCACAGACACATCAATGGGGGGAGCCGGTAGCGTTTAATTCCATTGATGAAATTCAAATGCTGTCAGAGGTTACGGGAGTAACAGCCGTAACAGTAAAACTGTTTTGAATCTGCCATCATGACTCCTCCGGAAGTTACGTTGGGGAAGCATCTCCTGGGAGACCAAGGGTTCTCCCGTTGGGTCAAGTCGGACGCGCCGAGCCGACTGCCCGACCGAGCTTAGCCCGAGCCCGAGCGCCGGGGCCGGGTCGGGCCGAGCGGGCGGCGGCGGCGGCGCGCGCGCGCGTGTGGGCTTTGTAGCCCATCTCCTGTGCACACAGTTATAGTACATGTACTACTGTTGTAGTTTATATACCGTAATAACAACTCTCCACAAATCAATGTGAGATAAGCATTAATTCTTCTTTAATGCTTATCTTTTCCCACAACTCCATGTTTCAAGTACCAACTTTAATTATTTATTTCTCACTCATCAGAAATCGGTTTTAAGTAAATAAATATACTACGATCATCTACTCGAAACGTAGATCGATCTTGTACTATTTAATTATGCTAAATTAAATATTTTCGACACTCAAAAAATTATAAAACATTGGTCACTCAATAACCAATTTCTAACAATCCCCCACATGAGTGGAAATAGCCAAAATGCATATGTAGACACAAGGTCTGTTCTCAAGAGACCTTAGTGCATTAGAATATGTGATTTGCAACCTTGAACCATCCTTAGTTAATACTATCGGATATACTGGTGAATTGGTAGAACTTGATGTCTTTGAACCATTTCTCCTTCGTGTATACCGAGACAACAGTATTAACACACTAACGCTTCAACCTCTCATTTTGTTCTCACGTTTTTC
Organism: Salvia miltiorrhiza; assembly: GCF_028751815.1. NCBI lineage: Eukaryota > Viridiplantae > Streptophyta > Magnoliopsida > Lamiales > Lamiaceae > Salvia > Salvia miltiorrhiza. Next base: position 12,601,026 of record NC_080389.1, read on the forward strand.
TCCGTTGCGGGCCTTAGACAACTCTTTGGATTCATAAGTGTTAGGTCAATGCGACCCTCACATCTCACTTATACAGGTGATTCTTTCCCGAGTATCCTGCTATACTCAACCTCCTCGAGGTGTTTAGGAATCATTAAAAGTCAAAGACTTAACCTTATCACTAAGCAGGCTTCAACACTCAGTTTCTCTCTAGGGAATGCAAGTAGTCGAGTATTCAATTCGGACACTTATAGCTTAGTTTTCTCATTGAACTAAGTTCTTGGGATTTCCAGTCATTATGGTTGGGTAACCACTATAATTATCCTTATTTTGTGGATTTTACACCCATTCCCTCTAGCAATTTATACATTTGATCTCGATTAAAAGCTTTAGTAAGAGGATCGGCCAGATTATCCATCGACCTTATATAGTCAATCAAGATAACTCATTTTTCGATCAAATATCTTACGATATTATATCATCGACGTATGTATCGAGACTTACCATTGTATAACCTACTTTTTGCCCTACCAATAGCTGCTTGGCTATCGCAGTTTATCAAAACTGGCGACACGAGTTTAGACCAACATGGAATATCTTCTAAGAACTTTCGCAACCATTCGGTTTCTTCACTTATTTTTGTCCCCAGTGATGAATTCTGATTCCATGGTGGATCTAGCAATACATGTCTGTTTTGTAGATCTCCACAAGATTGCTCCCCCTATAGTAAACACGTAGCCACTCGTTGATAACGAGTCTTTCGTGTCGGATATCCAATTAGCATCACAGTACCCTTCAAGTACCGGGGGTATCTCGTGTAGTGAATTCTAAAGTTTAGAGTATACTTCAAGTATCTCAAAACTCTCACAAGTGCTTTCTAGTGTTCTTTACTTGGATTACTTGTATAGCGATGATGAGCTCGAGATTTACACCCCTTTAATTCACGAAGAGAGGAATTCACCTGTGGTATGCGATGAATCGAGAGCAAGATGGAAATTGCTAAGGAATGAGAAAAAGGAATTATATTAAGTGTTTCAATAACGCGTGTTACATGTGTAGCCGCATTCCCTATTTATAGGAGTATACAATGGGTGTAAATGGGTAATTTTACATTCGATAACTACCTCGGTAGTTAGGAGGAAATCGTTAGTAAAAGTTGTCAGTAGCCGTCATGCATTCGGTCCCTTCCAGCGCTGCCCAAGTCTACCAGCCCTGAAGTTCTCCGCTGTAATCTTCCAGATCTGACTTTCGATCCGCCCCCCTCTTCCATGATCACGTCAGCCTTGTCACCCTCAGTGATATAATTATCTTTAAGTGACCCTGAAGCTTCTGTCCTTCATGCTTTCCCTCAAAAATGCTATTCAAGCGCTTCTCCATTCTTCTGTTCCCAGCGCTGATGACTCTGGTGCTGCTAGGTTTACCTTACGCATATTTTACTCCTTATCAAACGACTCAACTTATTCACTGGGCATGCAAGGTCAGGTCGAGTGCAATTTGTAATATACATAAGACACCCAATGATCATTGCATATTCTTCATGTGCAATAGGATCACCCGTACTCTTTTTCAAGTGAACATTGAGTTCCAATGGAGTTTTCATAGGCGTTTTATCAAAAGCATTGAACTTTTTTAGCACTTTCTCAATGTAGTGAGATTGTGTCAAAGTTATTCCATCAGCTGTCCTGAGAATTTTCATTCTAAGAATTACGTCAACTAACCCCATGTCTTTCATGTCGAAAATTCTTTTTAACATGTTCTTCGTATCATTAATAATACGATTATTGCTTCCCATAATCAACATATCATCTACATAAAGACATATCATAACGTACCCGTTATCTGTGCTTTTGATGAAGACACATTTATCACATTCGTTGATCTTGAAGCCATTTGACAACATGACATTGTCAAATTTCAAGTGCCACTACAAACGCGCTTGTTTTAATCCATATAGAGACTTTACTAGTGTGCATACCTTCTTTTCTTGTCTAGGTACTCCAAACTCTTCAGGTTGCTCCTATACTTCTTTTTCTAGATCACCGTTCAAGAACGCGGTTTTAACATCCATTTGGTGAATCTCAAGATTATGCAGGGCAGCAATCGCGAGAAGCACTCGAATGAAGTAATCCTTGTAACTGGTGAATAGGTATCGAAAAATCGTACCCCTCACGCTGCTTAAATCCTTTAACGACTAAGCGCGCTTTATATTTGTCTATTAATCCATTAACTTTGTATTTCCTTTCTAGGATCCACTTGCATCCTAAAGGTTTACAACCTTCTGGTAAATCAATCAACACCCAAGTGTGATTTTGCATGATGGAATCAATTTCACTCTGGATTGCTTTCCTCCAGAGTAATCCATCTGATCTAGAAAATGCCACTTTGATAGACGATGGTTCTTCATCTAGTATGAAGGCGATATCTTCTGGACCGAAGTCTTTGGCTATCCTGCCTCTCTTACTACGTCTTGGTTCTGATACTTCAAGGTCAGAGCCCGGTCGCTTTCGCGATTCGGGTATTGTCTCAACAGGATCAGAACTAGTAGATTCTTCTCTAGTACTGTTGTTTGTACTAGCTTCTTCATTTTCCTTGTCTTACAAGGAAAGATATTCTCAAAATAAACAACGTTATTTGATTCAATTGTCATACCCATAGTCATTGTTGGTATGTCTGACTTTTGAACCAAAAAATGATGTGCATTGCTGTTTAGTGCATACCCAATAAAGATACAATCGATTGTTTTAGGACCAATTGTAACTTGCTTGGGTGAAGGCACTTGCACCTTGTCTAAACACACCCACACTTTAATATATTTGTATGAGGGCTTTCTGCATTTCCACAACTCATAGGGAGTGACGTTCCTTCCCTTGAGTGGTATTTTATTGAGGATATAATTGGCTGATAAAACAGCCTCCCCCCACATGTTCTGGGATAACTCAGAACTAATCAACATGGCATTCATCATCTCCTTAAGAGTTCGATTCTTGCATTAAGCAATACCATTAGATTGAGGTGAATATGGAGCAGTTGTTTGATGTATTATACCACTAGCGTTGCATAATTTCTCAAACGGAGCTACATATTCTCCCCTTCTATCACTTCGAACCATCTTAATTCAACTACCAAGTTAATTCTCGGCTTCTGTTTTGAAGTTCTTGAAAGCTTCAATAGCCTCATCTTTACTTCTTAGAAGATAAAGATAGCAATGCCTTGTGCAATCATCAATAAAAGTGATAAAGTACTTTTTACCACCTCGAGTTTGCACAAACTTTAGATCACACACGTCTGTGTGAATTAATTCTAAAGGTTTGGTGCTCATTTCAATAGAATGAAATGGAGACTTCGTCATTTTTGCTTCAACACAAATTTGACATTTGTTTTGAGTGTTAAATTCATTTATTTTTAGTAAATCCATATTTACTACTCCCTCCGTTCGCCAAGATTATGTCAAATTGGTTGGGCACGAGATTTAATAAAATTGGTGATGATTTTGATGTAGTGGAGAAAGGGTCCCACCATTTTATGAGATGTGTAGTTGAGATTGAATTTTGGGTGGGTTTTTTTGTAAATAAAGAGTGTTAGTAAGGATAAAATATTAAAGAGGATGGTGGGACCATTGCCTTAAAAGGAAAGTGACATAATCTTGGCGGACGCCCGATATAGTAATTGTGACATAATCTTGGCAGACGTAGGGAGTAATTTTTTTATAGCATTTAAATTCACATTCTACCATGCCATAAACAACAACACTCAACCAAATAAGAACTCATAAGAAATAAATTTATTCTTATTTATTATTCATTTGATCAACCCAAAAGGATACAACCACTTGGACTCAAACACTAGTCTAAGTCTTCAAGTCATCTTGATCTTATTCATCGACACCTTTCTCAATGATGTTCGCATGCCGCTTCGCCTACTTCATTTTGGACTTGCAACAATCCTTTGCCAAATGGCCCGGTTCGCCACAATTGTAGCAATCTCCATAAAATGCTTTGGCCTTGCCTTTAGCATTTGAGCGAGCACGCTCTTTGTTGGAGGGTTCGTCTTTCTCCAACGGGCTTTTGAACATGTTTCTATGTTCCCTCGTGTCAGATTCAATGCGAAGCTTGACAATGATATCTTCAAGACTCATATCCTCTTGATAGTTCTTAAGGTAGCTCTTGAAGTTATCCCAACTTGGCGGGAGCTTCTCGATGACCGACGCAGAAATGAAAGCTTCGGGCAGATTCATCCCTTCAGACCCCAACTCGTGCAAGATGAGTTGGAACTCTTGCACTTGATCCATGATCAATTTACTATCGATCATTTTGAAGTCTAAGAACTTCGCTATTACAACATCACTATGATATTTCTTTTCAAATGTCTCCCAAACTTGTTTGGAGGTCTTTATATTGGTGTATACATTGTATAAACCCAAAATGAAATGTTTACAAAGGTAGTCGTCATAGCGCCAATCGTCATACCCGGCATGCACCAAAAAATTGGTCTCGTTCTTTGCCGCCACATGAGGCTCGTCTTTCCACAAGAAATCGACTAAGCCCAAGGTCGTGATGTAAAACATCATCTTGTGCTGCCATATTTTAGAGTGTGACCCACCAAACTTAGGTGGCATTTCTGCTAGCGGCAACATTCTCGAAGATATTTGCGGCGCCGAAATCGTTCCACTCCCAGAACCATCATTTTGGGATGAACCAAACATGAACTCCGACAAAGTTGGTCCAGTTCCATTCCCGGAACTATCATCTCCTCCAAAGCTCATGAAAGGTGTTGGAGTAGGATCATGTGAGACAAGATTGTTCACATCATGGGATCCACCCAAGAAGGTTGAGGCAGCAACATTGGTGGCAACAACCACAGATTCATATGTAGATGTGGCGGCAACAACCGCGTCGGCAGTGACAGCAACAGCAGTTGTGGCAGACGCCACGGTTGAGTTGGTCGCGGTGGCAGCAGCAACGACGGTAGCGGCGGCAATAACGGCGTTGGCAGCCTCGGTGGAGTTTGCAGGACCGGTCGACATCTCCAACAAAGGTATTAGGTTTCGAAAGTTCTTAAGTTCAAATTACAAGTTAAAATCTCCCACTTTGCAAGCTTATCTCGTCTTGCGATTGTTGGAGTTACAATGTTTGCGGGCATATTACACTTTAAAAAAGAAATGTAGGCGATGAGATTACAAAGGAAAAACTGTATTGAAATTATAAAAAAATGAAACCAGGAAATAACAGCCGAGTCGAGGAGGATCCTCTATCCTCAAGACGAGATACGCCCCGGTAGTGCTCTCGGTGTGGCGTGTCGTCTCTAAAGATGAAACAACTTCGTTTTGTGGGTAGCAGCACTGCAGACCAACGAGCTCTGACAAACTGGAACAAGGCGAGAACAGATGCAGTGAGTGCGAGTATGCAGAGTTTCAGTACGTATGCGGCTAAGTTGTATGTTGGATGCATGGAGGTTGTCCTATTTATAGGCACAGACCACATCAATGGGGGGAGCCTGCAGCGTTTAATTCCATTGATGGAATTCAAATGTTGTCAGGGGTTACGGGAGTAACAGCCGTAACAGCAAGACTGTTTTGAATCTGCCATCATGACTCGTCCGGTAGTTACATTGGGGAAGCTTTTCCAGAGAGACCAAGGGTTCTCCCGTCGGGTCAAGTCGGACGTGCCGAGTCCCGAACTTTGTGTGCGTGCGTGTAGGCCCAACCGGGTTGGGCCTCGTTCTTTGGACCGAGTAACCGTTGGTCCAAAAAGATTAATTGGGCCCAATTGCCAAGATCCAAGTCCAAGTCCACGGACCGGACCAACTGATCGACCGAGCTGAGCCCGGGGCTGGGCAGCGGCGCTCGCGCGCGCGTGTGTGGGCTTTGCAGCCCATCTCCTATGCACACAGTTTTATTATATGTACTACTGTTGTAGTTTATATACTGTAATAACAACTCCCCACAAATCAACGTGGGATAAGCATTAATTCTTCTTTAATGTTTATCTTTTTACAACTCCATGTTTCAAGTACCCAACTTTAATTAATTATTTCTTACTCACCGGAAATCGGTTTTGAGTAAATAAATATACTATGATCATTTACTCGGAACGTAGATCGATCATGTACCATTTAATTTTGCTAAATTAAATGTTTTCGGTACTCAACAAATTATCAAACATTGGTCACTCAATAACCAATTTCCAACATTTTTAATTCTCAAATCTGCTTTATTTTTTATCTTTCTTAAAAGGTGCATATTGGTTTTTAAATTAGTAAAAATACGAAGTTAAAAAATTATATGCATATTAGATTGAGGTTCTTTATTGAGTAATTAAAATTATGATTCAATTTTATTGGTCTGGACTATTTTATTTACAAATGATAATTAGTATTAATTAAAAATAATAATTAGTATTAATTTATTTAAATTATCATTTAATATCAATATGATTCTATTCATATCCCCCATTTTACTTCTTATAGTCACCTTTTAAAATATTAATAATAATTATTTAGAAATTAATAAGAAAGACCCTGAAAAGAAAGGGTTAGATGGTTGGCGGCGACATCGCTGGTCGGCGGTGCCATTAATGTCGACAGAGGGGCTATGAAAGCAAATGGCAAATGGGGGTTATGAATGCAAATGGCAAATGTGGGCTATGAAGTATGAACGCAAATGGGGCTATCAATATTAAGATAAAAAATAGTAGTAAAAAGAAATTGAAGTGATGAATTAATTTAAAATTTAATAAAATTTGGGGCTATACAACATAGAGTAAAATAGTAAATTTTTAATTAATTATTATTAATATTTTAAAAAGGGGCTCTAAGGAGTAAAATAGAGCTATGAATAAAATCACCCTAAAATCAATGCACGCTCACACAAGTTAAATTGAGCCCATATCGCACGGGAAACTTAAATACTACAAAAACCAAAACCCTCGCCTCTTCAAGTACAAAAACCAATAATCCTCGAAACATATACCGAAGCTTTGGCTATGGAGATCGCAAAAAGTAGTCGAAAGACTCTCCATCTTCCCCAAGAAATCATCGAAGAAATTCAGTCAAGATTGCCGGTGAAATCACTCTTGAGATTCAGGTGCGTCTCGAAATCATGGCGGTCATTAATTGGCCGCAAACGCTTCATCAAAACCCAGCATCAAAATTCAATGAAAAACCCATCTTTACCCCATCGAAGGGTCATTATACAGAAGGATCTTTCTGCTAATCCTGTGCAATGTTCTCTGCTATCGGTTTTGAGCGAACAAACGAATACTATCCCTACATCTCCTCTACCCAATCCAACGAATACTACATCAATGCGATTTCTAATTATGGGGAGCTGTAATGGGTTGCTCTGCATTCATGAGAAACCAAGTATTGGGGAACAAAGTAGATTTCACTTGTGGAACCCATCCACTAGAATCTCCAAGAAACTGCCACAAATTTCTAATTGCGGCTATGTTACAGCTGTGGGGTTCGGTTGGGTTGAATCGAGTGATGAGTACAAGGTGTTTGTGAGTTTTGGTAATTTAGATTATGATACGCGGCAGACAAAATCAGTTTGTAAAGTTTATAGTTCAAAGACAAAATCATGGAAAACAATGGAGCACTGCGCGTATTTATATTCATGTGGTGTAGCGGGGATATTTGCAGGTGGGAAGCTTTACTGGAAGAACGAACATGAAAAAGTTATTACTTTCTTGGACTTGAAGAGTGAGGTGTTTGGAAGGATTGAGATTCCCCTCGGTCAAGAGAAGTACTGTATTGTGGGTGTGCTTGGTGGTTTCCTTTGTGCGCTATGTTATATTGACTCGTCTAGAGAAGTCATTCGAGTTTGGGTTATGAAGGAAGAAGCTTGGAAGAGAGTGGCGACGTTTGCTAATCTTGTTGAGCTTCTTCAACCAACACCATTGGTGGTGGGTCCAAAGGGCGAGATTTTGGTAAATTTTGGATCCATCTTGTTGGTTTACGATCGTCAGGATAATGTTTTCCGTTGCCCTATGGTTAATTTCCTTTACAGTCCACGTGTCTACGTTGAAAGTTTAGTCTCGCCAGAAGATGTATGAAAGATTGAAATAAAATCTTAGGACATGATGATGAGTGATTTCATAGCATGCTATTTCTTGACAATATTATGTTGAGTATACATATAGTTTGATTTGATCTACATAGATTGAAGAAATCCATGTCGTCAAAACACAAGTAAAAGCATCTTGTGATTTTGATGAACTTTAAATCTGTTGCATGATTTTGTGCTTATATATTTTTGTGTTTCCTATTTGACTATTTAAGAAGAAGCTAATTTATGCAATGCCACTTGCATGATTAATTAGCCGCATCTGTATTTGTTGTTAATAACAAAGTGTACATGACAATTATTGAAGATAATATAAAACAGTATAAGATCAAATTTCTGAAACAATATATGTGGTCTGTATGTGAAGATGGTGAGCAGTAAGATCGAATGAAAAGAAGATCTAACAATTTTGATTTCTGAATTTCCTTTGCTTGCACCAGTTAGCTGCAGCCATCAACACTCTTAAATGAAATTCTCGATTATTGGTTATGATTGTATTAAATGATGGGTTGATTATTATCGTTTCAATTTAGGATTTCTATTAGCTGAAATCATTTTAGAGCTCAGTTGATAATAGCAAGTTCACTTCAATTCTTTTCCACATTTTGAGTGCTTCTCTTTTTCAACTTTTAATCTTACTACAAAATATGATAGATATATCTTGATTGATAGACTAAATTAAAGTGTTAACATCTTCTGCAATTTTCAGACTGTTTTCTCATATGGATGACACGTATGTTCGCTCATAGGACTCCTGAAAGGCTGATACTGCTTTAATTGCAATCAGGGCCGGCCCTGACATTTCGGGGGCCCTAGGCGAAAATAAAAAAAGGGGCCCTATAGTTAAATACCCCCTACGTTCCGTGAAGCTTGAGCAGTTTCTTTTCGGCATGAGTTTTAAAGTGTCAATATTTTGTGCGTTAAGTGCGGTAGGTCAAAAAATGAAAAGGTGAATATAGAGAAAAAAAATTCCTACAAAGAAAGTGCTGAAGTTTCGCGGGACAACTCAAAAAGAAATACTGCTCAAACTTCGTGGGACAGAGGAAGTATGATTTTATCAATTTTAACTTTGAAAAACTTATTTCAGCTGAAACTACAGTAATCGATATAGTCAACAATATCCTATATGCAATAGAATCATTAGAAAAACAATATGAAAGTTTAACAAACTCAAGAACTTCGAACTTCATTTGTGGTAAACATATTTGTAACACTTGTAATTCAGAAAATAAATCTTGAGCATCAATGTCAAATTTATCATTATGTTTTAGGGCATCTTAAAGTTAACACAATATTTATGCAACGTTTCCCATCCAATAAAATTAGTATCTTATGATTAGTAATATAAATTTATGCAATAGAGAGTCATTTTATGTTCTGTTACCATTTAAGATTAGGAATTTGAAATATAATTTTTTTTTATCTTGCTGTTGATTGCTGACCTATAGGTAGTGAAATATATATATATATTTTTAATTAAGGTATAACATTAGTATTGGATCTATATTTTGGGGGCCCCAAAAATTTGGGGCCCTAGGCCATTGCCCCACTTGATACACACAAGGGCCGGCCCTGATTGCAATAATTTTATGACTTTGTTTTTAATTAAGTTTGTTGCTTAGTCATTGTCCAATATTTAGGTGAATTAGAGAATAACAACATGTTGTTGAATTAGCTAGTGTTGGGTCTGTGAAATGAAAATATTAGTTCAAGATTACTTTTCCTAATTTATAATATCTGCATTGGTTAAGCCTCATAGTTTTGTGGATTGATCAAGTGACATTGTTTCAAAATATTTTCTTTTTTGAGGAAATATAATTCTCTTTCCCTTATGGACTCTCAATGTTCTCTGCTTCTTCTCCTTGTTAAGTTGTAGAGATCAATTTGGTCTGTGAAAACATTTTATTTGACAAATTCTCTTTTTCTCGCTGGTGTTATAAGTAGTATATGATGATCATCCCGTTATTCATCGAATCTATCGTTTACATCTGGAGATGATGCCACAAAGTATGAGCTCCTAACTGCTCATTGTTGGTTTTAAAAAATAATATATATAACTACGGATTTACGATGGAATATATAAAAAAATTAAAAAATATAATATATACAGACACGGATTTACGACAGAATATATAAAAAAATAAAAATAATACAATATATATAGCTATGGATTTACAATGGAATATTAAAAAAAAATAATACAATATATGTAGGGTTAATTGCCAATAAAATACTGAACTTTTGTCCAATTCTAGTTTTGCACACAAACTTTGAACTGTAGCGTGAAAATTACTAAACTTTAGATTTTATCTTATTTTGCTATTAATCCAAATTCCGATCAAATATCAGGCTAATATGACGTGCCAATATTTGACGAGACGTATTTATTGTTAATTTCTTATTAAAAAAAGAACACTAATATATCAAATCAAATAATAATATTTTTAAATTCTCAAGTTTAAATCAATTTTTTTCTAGTTCACTATTACACAACTGATTACTCCAATATATAAAATAGAAGTCATTCAAATAGTATAAATATATATATAGTTTATAAAAAAACCTTAGATAATGAAAATTTAATAAACTTTATTACTTAGCTAAATAATTTTTTTTATATATTAAGTTATTGATAATTAAAATATTCTTTGGCTGACACACCTAAATTCGAAGATTCCCCTTACTATTATTGAATTTATTCAATTAATTAATTAATTCAACTAAAAAAAATACAATTATTTGATCTGATATATTAAATTATTGACAATTTGAGTTATTTGCTTTGTGTTCTTTTTTTATTGATAAGAAATTAAAAAAAAATATTATTTTGCCAACTAATTGTTACGCAAGAATAAATACGCCATGTCAAAATTGGCACACAATATAATATATTAGCTTGGTATTTGGCTGGAATTTGGATTAGTACCAAAATCAGATAAAATCAAAAGTTTAGTAATTATCACGCCACAATTTAAAGTTTGTGTGCAAAACCAGAAATGGATGAAAGTTCAGTATTTTATGGGCAATTAACCCATATATATACCTATGGATTTACGATTTACGATGGAATATTAAAAAATATACTATGTATATAGCTACGGATTTACAACGGAAAATAATAAAAAAATGTCGGTTAACTACGGAATTCCATCATTAAATTTAACGACTATAAGTATTCGTCGTAGGTGAACAGTACGACCAAGCATAACCCAATGCTTGGTATACTGACGTTAAATTTTAATTTTCCGTCGTTAACGATATATGGCTACGGATTAACTATCGAAATTTTTGCCGGTAATTTTGAATTTTTGTTGTGAATGATTTACTGGGAGGAGTTGGAGAAGTAGGCAAACAAAATGAATGAAAGCTTGAAGATTTGGGGATCGTAGTTGGGCCAAAGTTTTTGTTGGTCTCGTCAAGTATAAAAATTATGAATTATGAAATTATTTTACGGTTATTTTTAATAATGTTGTGCATCTAGAATTGTTAGAAATGGATATTGGGTCATGCCTCACTTCAATATAAGGGAGAGGGTTGCCTCACCATATAAAGTGGCTCATGCCACCATCTCGGACTATCCCAAACGCCATCTGTTGACAACGATATTGGGGAGCCCATCATTGGATTGGGTTGGCTCTGATGCCATGTTATAAATGGATATTTGACTCATTCCTCCCTTAAAAGGCCTTATTACACTACAACAAAAACTCAAATAGAAACCACTAAAAAGAAACCGGTTTTGACTAAAAATCGGTTTCGTAGCCTAAAAAACCGGTTTCGTAGATATAACCGGTTTCTTTTATAAAAAAAAAGCGCTAATAGAAACCGGTATTTTATTACCGGTTTCTTTGTTGTGGTGTCGTAGTTATATTACGAAACCGATTTTACTTAAACTCTATCAAACCGGTTAAAAACCGATTTTATAGCCTATTTTCAATTTATTTTACTGTAAGATATTAAAAATAAAAAAAGGTAAAGTTATGAATTAGATTTCAGCCCTAGAGCCAACCTATCATTCCCAGCCACCTCCATCTTCTTTCCAATCCTCTCCCCGACCTCCCTGCGCCACCCTACTCCGGGCGACTCAACAACTTCCCTATGCCGCCTCCATATCTTTTCCCCCGCCATTTTATCGGCCGACGCAACATCTCGTGCCTCTCTCATGTGGTGTTGCTTCTCAATGTTTCAGCCCCTAACTCTCGAACCCTAGGTGGTCGCCGCTGCTCCTATCACCTTCGGTCACCCCATGGCGCCTCGGAGCCGCTCCGCCGTTGACTCCATCGCTCCGCCACCTGACTCTCAGTGAGATCCACCCAGCCATTTTACTCGATTGAGAAGCCCGAGGCGCGAGCTCTCCTTTCTCCAAGCCGGCTCAAGTCTGCGATTTCTCTACGATTTCAATCCGAGGTACTGGTTTTTGGTGTCTTCACCAACGTATCTCTGTCTCTCTCTCTTGTTCTTTTCTGTCTATTGTTCTTAGTCGAGGGAGGTAAATTTTTCATTCTCTATGACTAGTTAGTGTTCCCTAATTAGAATGGATGAACTCGTGAACTACGTGGGAAGACGAATCCATTACAATTACTACAAGGCAATTATATTATTATGAACTATGAGCAAAGTTACAGATACGCAGAGCATATTAAATTATGTTTGTTTCTTGAACTAGTTGCATTTGGAATATAGTGTGTGTGTGAGTGCATTGCTTATGAGAAACTATTTACCACTGCTCTTTATCTTAACTCAGGTGAAGCTGCAGAAACTAGGTGTTGTCGCGTCGATCATTAGGGAGGATTACTCGAGGAGGTTGGGGTCTTGTGATTTTCAATTACTCGCTATTGAATTTTCTATTAACGTTAGTGATTCAATATTTTTGTCATTTAAAATTTGAAATTTGGTTTCGTTATCTCCGTGGTTTGGTTATATGAGGTGTTTTACCTGGAGATGATACATAATATACGTTGTTGATGGTGTATGATTGAGTTTCCTGCTGTTTCAAGTGATGGTTTCATGTTGTAGATGCACATAGCTTAATTCATATTATAACAAACAAGAACAGTACTTGAGCTATCTATACCTTGTTTAAAAATGAAGGAAGTGCTTCTCTATATTACTTGATATCGGACTATGGAATGGTATCCTGATATGAATGTGAAGAAGATTCTTTTAACTTCTCATTGATTTGAATTAATTCGACTGCAGGTGGTTTTAGGGTATACTTGTTGTGATGCTTGTGGAAGATTGTTTGTTAAGGAAAACTATTGCCCTCTCTGTATAAAGGTAAACTTCAATGCTCATCAGTCAATGTCAAATAGTATATATACAATATATTCTACATTTAATAAAACTAAGTAATTTGAAATTTTTGTAATAAGAAGTGATAATAATCGAATTCCACATATATGTTATGTGGTAATGAATGATCATATTTTGTCTTTGATTATTTGGAAGTTTTAATCTGCTTACATATATATAGATGACTTACTTGCATCTATAAAATGAAATTAATATATAAAATAAACATTATTAGCATATAGAGTAAATTTACTACTTTGAAAAATTTAGCATTCGTTCTGTTTAAACATTCGTCCTGAGGTGAGATCTATATGGTTTTGAAGCTTTGGCGAGGAAAAAAGATGATGCAAGAATTGCTAATTACTTAGAAAAAATGGAAGTTTTGGTTTTTAGTTGCTATCTAACCATTTCTTGATTTTCTCTCCTTCCTTGGGTTTTGCAGGTAATACGACAATGCTAGCTTGAATGCAGAAGGGAGAAATGCCATATGTAGTTGAAAAAGTTGGTATTCGAAGAACATTGCATCTTTAGAATTTGTTTTTGAAACTTTTTATTAGATTTTGTAAAATTGTTAGGTTCACATTTGAGATTTTGTGCAAGACATTTTAAAATTGTAATGAATATTGATGATAATTGATTATATGAAATTTATATTCTCTGTTTATTGTTTTAGTTATTAATTAAATTTTATTTTATTAAAAAGCCCTTTTTATAGGGGCTACAAAATAATTTTTTTCCCCCCCAAACACCCTACGAAACCGGTTAAAAACCGGTTTCTATTAGCGTTATTATGTAGTGGTGTCTATTAATGTAAAACACACCACTAAAAAACGCATGAATAGAAACCGGTTAAAAACCGGTGTCTTACATACCTACGAAACCGGTTAATCAAACCGGTAACCGGTTTGTATTAGCATTTTTTTTAGGACACCTACGAAACCGCTAGCTACGAAACCGGTAGTTTGTGCAAATAGAAACCGGTTTTTATTAGCATTTTTCTTGTAGTGTTATAAGGGAGAGAGTTGCCTTACCATATAAAGTGGCTCATGCCACCATCTCCAATCCAATGTGGGACAATTCAATAAGAATAGTTGATTTCCAGATTTTATATTGCATTTCATCTTCAAATAGTAGCTTTCTAACTCCATTCTTGGTGTTGAGACATAGCAAGCAATTTCCTTGCCGCTCTCTTCTCTCCTGAGTGATATTAGTGACTTAGTGACCTGATCTGCAAAACATCGAGTGTTATAATCTCGTTGAGTTTTATTGTGGAAAATTGATGGGAGCAACACATATATTTATTACACTCTTTTGTTGAGGTGAGGCCTCCTCTTAGGTGCTTCATTGATGATGCCGAATGGAAGCGGTAGTAAGAGACATTTAAAAATCAAAGCTCGTCTCATTCCAGTAATAATCAAATCAAATACTTTCGAATTACACCAAAAATATCAAATTTGGGGATGAGCACAATACTTAGAAATATTGAACTAATTCAAAAGGCAACTTGAAGGAGTAGAAAACATAACATAACTAAAGACACAAAAGCAAATTTGCAACGATGAAACTACTACCACGGGCTCCATGAAGACGCACAAGAGCTATCGCCAACACCGTGGGTACCACTCGGCATTGCTGCAACATTCTTCCCCGGGAACTTGAGTTTTTCCTACAATAATGAAGTGGAAGTATTTTGCAATGACACGAGCGTCTGCCCTTAGAGATCCGGCGATGCAAATGAGATCTGTTCGGCAGCAAATCTCTTTATCCAAACCTTGTTCATCAACAAAATGAAAAGGAATATAAATAACGGCAATCGAAGGCTGAAGCATAAAGGATTTGACCAAAAAACTGGACAAATCATGCGTGTCGGAGCAATTTTTATTTTCTGATTTAGTGTGCTAACAATATTTTTATTCAGCCAAAATATCAAGCTCCTTGCAAGAAAACCATCTACTTCAAGAAAAGACTATTCAATGAAGAAAAGATATGACAAAACAATAGTAAAAGATTTTACCGGGAAAATATTAACCAGTTGTTTCATATAATATTTAGATATTAAATTATTGACAATTTGGGTTATTTGCTATGAGTTTTTTTTTAATTACTATTGATAAGAAATTAAATAAAAAATATTATTTTTCCAACTAATTGCCACACAATAATAAATACGTCACGTCAAATATTATCTTTAATAGAATTATATAGTATTATTTATGAAAAGTGATGTATAGATTAGTAATAGATTTTAGGGTAGAGTTCAATAACAATAAAATAAATTATATATTTTTTTATATATCACTGGATCCGCGGGCCGGATATGGACAAGATCTGGGTCTTAAAACTTTTGCTTCAGATCCAGATTCGCAAATCATAGGATTAATTCACATCCGGTCCAGACTCATCGGATTCATTTTTTACAAGGCCCAGATCCTTTTTTTAAATGATCTGATCCGCGGATCTGGACGGGGTCCAAGATCCATTGTCATCCCTATGTGAGATAGATACCTATATTACCCTAATCTACTATTTGCTTTCAAAAATCAAAGCCTTTTATAAATTAATAATGGTCCATTATTTACTATTCATATCTTTTAGATTCTGTACGTATCACACTTGAATATTGATGCACGTAACAATATTACGAATATTGAGAGTGTGTCCATCATAAATTTCCATATACTATTTGAGATTTAATATGTACTAGTCTTTTATTAAATTTATTATTATTTTAAAACATAAAGTATAGTATCAATAATGTTATGGGCCGGAAAGAGTCGTGGGAACTTCACCGCAGTTTATGAATTTTAGGGTTTATTTTGGTTCCATGCCTTTGAATCTCATGCGTAACCCTTTCTTTAAGAGAGAGACTTAACCGCACTGCCGCTTCTCCATAGTGACGCCGTCGAATGCCACCACACCCATACCATCATCTTCCTTGATTTTCTAAGGTAACCACCAGCTAATAGTTGATTTGCTATTCTTCGATTCTTCGTTATTTTGATTTCATTATTGTCATGGAAACTTTAACATAGATGAATGAGAAGAAAGTTCAACAATTTCTTTCAAGAAGTGCTAGAATAGGCAGAAGAAGAAGAAGAATAAGAAGAAGAAGAAGAAGAAGAGGAAGAAGAGGACGAAGAAGAAGAAGAAATCAGCAATCTCTCCATCTTCCAGAAGAAATCATCGAAGAAATACTGTCGAGACTTGCGGTGAAATCGCTGTTGAGATTAAGGTGCGTTTCGAAAACATGGCGGTCTTTAATAGGCAGCAAACGCTTCATCAAAGCCCATCATCAAAATTCAATGAAAAATCCATGTTTCCCCCATCAAAGGTTCATTATACGGGAGATGTCGAATGATAGGCTTGAGGAATGTTCTCTGCAGTCGTTGCTGAGTGAACCACCTATCAGTCGATATTCACTTGATGATGCGTTGGCGACATTGCTGCCATATCAAATTTTGGGATGCTGTAATGGGCTGTTTTGCGTTCTCAAGAAATCAAGAAAACGTGCAACAATAGTTTACTTGTGGAACCCATCGACTCGGACCTCCAAGAAACTGCCAGAAATTTCTAGTCCCGGCAATGTTCGTAATTACGGATTCGGTTGGGTTGAATCGAGTGATGAGTACAAGGTGTTTGTTGTTGTGGAAAATTTTCATATCTACAATTCGAAACGGGTTGTTAAAGTTTATAGTTCAAAGACAAAATCATGGAAAACAATTGAGCTATCCGGTTATTTACGTCTAAGTTGGGGAGGCGGGGTGTTTGCAGGTGGGAAGCTTTACTGGAGGAATAGTATAAATTTATATAAAGAAGAAATTAATTCCTTGGACTTGAAAAGTGAGGTGTTTGGAAGGATTGAGCTTCCCTTTGATCACGAGTTTTGCAGGAAATGGTACTGGTTTGTGGGTGTGCTTGGTGGCTTACTTTGTGTGCTATGTCATATTGAATTTAATAGCAATGTCGTTCGAGTTTGGGTTATGAAGGAGTCTTGGAAGAGAGTGGCGACTTTTGCTCATCTTGTTGAGCTTCTTCAACCAGCACCATTGCTGGTGGGTCGTAAGGGACAGATTTTGCTCAATTGTGGATCCACTTTGTTGGTTTATGATTGCGGAGATAATGTGTTCCGTCGTCGTGATGAGGTTTGTTACCAGTCACGTGTCTATGTTGAAAGTTTAGTCTCGCCAGAAGATTTATGAAAGATGGGAACAAAATCTTAGAACATGATCATGAGTGATTTTGTAGCATACTATTTCTTCACAATTATATATTGTTTGATTTGATTATACCTAAATGGATGCGTATTGTTTCTAAAGTGATTGTCAAGAAGTTAATTTTTATAGAGTTGAGATTGGTTGAACCTAATCTCAGCTCCCTATCTCGTGACACATCCAATGCCTTCTATGATTTAACATACAGAAGCACGAGTTTATCTTGATTACATTTAGGTGAGACTCGTTGCAAATAGAATGTTAATGTTTGCCTTCTCCAAAAATTCAAGGCGTTTATTTTGTTTGATAGATTTGATTGGAACAAATACTCACTTTGTTCATAAAAAATGTATTATAATTTGGGGGCATCAGTTTAAATTATTAGTTGAGAGGCTACAAAAAATGCAGTTGGACACCGACAGAATCACCGATCATTAGTGATTACCGACGAAAAAGTCATGTATTTTATTTATTTTTATTTATTCTTGCCGACTGATGTGTCCGTCGGTAATGTTAATGTTAACTAACATACATCCAGCGCACGACAACTCCCCCTCCGCCTGCGACACCGCCAATCCTAACGTCGCTGCCCCGCTATCTGCCAACGCCATAATCGCTGCAAACTTCTCCTTTCTCGCACAGCAAATCAAGCCCTAGTCTCTCGGCCCCTGCAATCAACAGTGATATGAACCTCCCCACCCGCGCCACCTACCCCGCTGCACACCGCCAAAGCGTGAAACATGCACAGCACCATTTTAAATTAATGTAGTTTTCATTTTTAGAATTGTCTTGTTTAAATTTTTCATTTTAAATTTGAGTAATTTAAATCAAATCAAAAAGTCAAAATCGAAAATCGTAGTGCAGGGGTATGAGTTTTAGTAAATAGTTAAAAAATGTGTTTAATGTGGAGAAAATAACCCATTAAAATTGAGCGGAAAACAGATCCATCAAAATGGATGTGTTAAATGAGTTCGCTTTTTGTAAATATTAAGAATGAGAAATTTAACATATAAGGGCTAGTTAAAAAAGAACACAATATTAATAGAAACAATGTAGTCAAATGGCCATAATGAAAATTGAAAATCAATATTTGGCCTCTAATATTAAAACATCAAAATATGGCTATTAATTAGGCGGTATGCTTAATTTGCCCTTTTTACTCGGCCGCTGAGGTGATTGCGCGGCCGCTGGATGATTGTGCGGCCGCTGGAAGGTTATGGGTGAGTTGCGCGCTTGCGAGGAAAAGCCAGCGCCCGCTGCGCGTATGGCACTTATGGCACGCATCATTTTATTACTTGGTTTTATTTTGGAATTAGTGCCATAAGTGCTAAAATGACCATTTTAAACACTTTCCCGTAGGGTTTAGATGTTCCATTTAGGGTTTAGATTATCAATTTAGGGTTTAGATGATCCATTTATGATTTCTTAATTCTATTGCTGTTGTTTCTGTATTTGTGTTGCACGTATGACACTTATGGCACTATTAGTGCCATAAGTGCCAAAAGGACCATTTTACTTGGTTTTATTTTGGATTTCCGTAGTGCCAACGGAAATCCAAAATAAAACTAAAGTAAAATCTTGGCACTTATGACACTATTAGCTAGTGTCATAAGTGTCTAACCCGACTCGGCACGCGACCCGCGTGCCTGATCCTACCCGGTCCGCCTCATTAAGGGTAAAAACATCCAAATCAATAAAAATGGCCAAATTTTATGGTTTTTCAATGTGTGGCCATAAATTGTGTTTTATACTTCATTTTGACTACTTCAAAATTTTACTCATATTAATAAGTGGATGAAAGTAATAATAAGACTATAGTTTGGTGGACAATGGACAAATTCAAACATAGCCCCCAAATCCCGAGTTCGAGGGTTTTTTAGGACAATAACTTAGATTGATTTGGAAATTAGGACAATAACTTTCGGACTTGTAAAAATAGGACACTAATTATTTTTTAGAGTAAATTAGGACACTAATTAATAAGTGTTGCATCCGCAGGACATTTTTCAGTCAATTATATGCTGAAAAATGTCCTATTTTTACGACGCTTATTAATTAGTGTCCTATTTTATTCTAAACAATAATTAGTGTCCTATTTTTACAAGTCCGAAAGTTATTGTCCTAATTTCCAAATCAATCTAAGTTACTGTCCTAAAAAATCCCCTGACTCCCCAAATCCCTCACTGTAGCCCCCTAATTGCTAGAATGCCTCAAAAAGATGGTGCTCATCTTGACCCTTTCCTATTTTTTATTTCTTAGCCCTAAGAAACATATATCACAGCATTGGGTATTGAGATTGAAAGCAATCTCTTCATCTTCCTAAAGAAATCATCGAAGAAATATTGTCGAGAATTGCGGTGAAATCACTAATTGGCAGCAAACGCTTCATAAAAAAACACCACCAAAATTCGATGAACAACCCATCTTCCCCCAACAAAGGGTCATTATACAGAAGAATATGGTTGAATGGCCTATGCAATGTTCTCTGTTGTCGATTTTGAGTGGACCAACAAATACTATCCCTTTATCTCCTTTAGCTAATCCAATGAATACTACAGTGACGGGATATCAAATTATAGGGTGCTGTAATGGGTTGCTCTGCATTCTCAAAGATCAAAGAATATTTCAGTTGTGGAACCCATCCACTAGAATCTCCAAGAAACTGCCAGAAATTTCTAATCCCGACTCTCATGTTAGGAATTTGGGGTTTGGTTGGGTTGAATCGAGTGATGAGTAGAAGGTGCAGTGTTTGTGAGTGTGGTTGATGACAACTCCAGCTTTGGTAATCATGGAAAACGATTGAGCTCTGCTATGAATTTGTTCACTGTTGGCCATTGGAGGTGTTTGTAGGTGGGAAGCTTTACTTGAAAGAACGAACATGAAAAAGTTATTATTTTCTGGGACTTGAAGAGTGAGGTGTTTGGAAGGATTGAGCTTCCCTTTTGATCAAGATGTGTATGGCATTGTGGGTGTGCTTGGTGGTTTCCTTTGTGTGCTATGTTTTAATGATCAAATTACACGATTTCCAGCATGTAATTAGTATATGTGAGTTAAATTTACCGTTAAATAATTAATAAGATTCTGTTAAAAATTTATCGTTAAATGTTTCATTATTAAACTGGTTCTTTATATAATATATAGATATATAGATTCTAGTAGTTGGATTTCAATTTTATTAACATGATGATAACAATAATTCTATCGGTCAATCGTGAGTGGATACGTGCCGAACAACTTGAATAAAAATTATTTTATACATATTTAAATTTTAATTTACAATGTTCACGAATAACAATTTTTATTAGTGGGTTAGTGGAAAAAAGATTTTAAACATAAGACATATGTCATTCACTAAAATAAAATATAAATGGTTTCAATAAATTTAAATTACGTGCTACTATAAATTACATTATTATTCTATCGAAAAAAGTCAAACACACAAAAAGAAATGCAAACTAACATATTAAAAAACTCTTATCGTGATCTTTAATTAGAGAAACATATCGAATATTTGTCATAATCGAAACTACACAATTTTTGGATGAAAGAAAAAGAAAAAGATACATAAAGGAAAAAAAAACTATAAAAAACTGAAAAATACTCCGTCCGTCCCATGAATCTTGATGCATTTATTTTTGGCACGAAAATTAAGTTGTAGATTAGTGCTTTAAGTGTGTAGGTAATAAAGTAGAAAAATGATAAAGTAGAAGTGTGTAGGTATAAAGTAGAAAAATGATAAATTAGAAAGGTGTGTAGCTAATAAAGTGATAAAGTAGGTAATTAAGAACCCTTATTTTTTGCTAATTGTTACTATATTTAGAAATGCATCAAGTTTTGTGGGTCGGTCCAAAAAAGAACATATATCAAGATTCGTGGGACAGGGGCAGTATTATATAGATATAGATTTATATTCTAAAGATATAAATTTTTATTGCATATAATTTTTTTATTAATAAGAAATATTCAATATATATCTCAATTTAAAAATCATGATAAACCTTTAATTTGATACTACTATAAAAATTATCACAAATAAATTTAAAATAAATAAGATATGATTATTTCAAAAAAATATACTCCCTCCGTCCACGAATTAAAGCCCCATTTGAGGGTGGGCACGGAGACTAAGAAAGCTGAAAAAGGTGTTGTGGATGAAATATAAGGGTAGTTGACTAAAGTGATAAAGTAGTTGACTAAAGTGTTAAAGGTGTTGTGTGATGGGTCCACTAGTGATAAAGTGTAATAAATATAGAATATAAAAATGATAAAGTAGTTGTAAGGTGGGTCCATTAGTGGCAAAGGGTAGTAAATATAGGAAAAGAAGAAGAGTAAAAAGGTCCATAAAGCACAATAGGGCTTTAATTGGTGGACAAAAATTTAAGTGCAAGTAGGGCTTTAATTCGTGGACGGAGGGAGTATTTTCTCTGCTTTTTTCTCTCTCCTCCCTCTTTTGTCTCCCATCTTACCTCACATTTTACGGTTATTTATCTTCTCTCATCTCCTCTTTCCTCTCTAATACATTGTCGTCAATTAATATTAGTAATTGCTAGAATGCCACAAAAAGATGCTGCTCATCTTGACCCTTTCCTATTTATTTTTTCTTCTTAGTCCTCAGAAACATATATCGCAGCATTGGGTATGGAGATCGAAAGCAGTAGTCAGCAATCTCTCCATCTTCCGGAAGAAATCATTGGAGAAATACTGTCAAGACTGCCGGTGAAATCACTGTTGAGATTCAGGTGCGTTTCGAAATCATGGGGCTCTTTAATTGGCAGCGAAAGATTAATAAAAAAACACCACCAAAATTCGATGAAAAACCCATCTTTCCTCCAACAAAGGTTCATTGTAGAGACGGATTCGGTTGAATGGCCTCAGCAATGTTCTCTGCTGTCGGTTTTGAGCGGACCGATAAATACTATCCCTTTTTCTCCTTTAGCTTATCCAACGAATAACGCATTGCCGATGGGATATCACTTTGCTTATCCAAGGAATACTACATTGTCGATCGGATATGAAATTGTGGGGAGCTGTAATGGGCTTCTCTGCATTGTCGATGATGAAAATATATTTCACTTGTGGAACCCATCCACTAGAATAATCTCCAAGAAACTGCCAGAAATTTCACTTGTTAATTATCTCGACGATTTTGATAATTTCGGGTTCGGTTGGGTTGAATCGAGTGATGAGTACAAGGTGTTTGTGAATGTGGTTAAATCTGACTCCAGCGTCGGTGAAATTTATAGTACAAGGACAAAATCATGGAAAACAATTGATCTCTGCCCATATTTCCTTCCATTTAGGAAGGGGGGAGTGTTTGCAGGTGGGAAGCTTTACTGGATGTATGAAGATGATAAAGTTATTATTTTCTTGGACTTGAAGAGTGAGGAGTTTGGAAGGATTGAGATTCCCTTTGATCAAGAGATGTATGGAGAGTTTGAACAAGATAATTACGGCATTGTGGGTGTGCTTGGTGGTTTCGTTTGTGTGCTATGTTTTAATTATCAAATTAGAGGCTATCGAGTTTGGGTTATGAAAGAGTCTTGGGAGAAAGTGTTGACTCTTTCTCATCTTCTCGAGCTTCTTCAACCACCATTGGTGAAAGGTCTAAATGGAGACATTTTGGTAAATTGTGGATCCACTGTGGTGGTCTATGATTGTCGGGATAATGTGTTCCGCGACCTCAAGTATTGTTCTTGTTGTGAGGATACTGGGTTCAGCAGCCACGAGGATTGTGTCGATTCAATTTCACATGATGTCTATGTTGAAAGTTTAGTCTCGCCGGAAGATTTTTGAAACAAGTCTTAGAACATGATTGTGAGTGGTTTCATAGCTTTTTTGATGATAGGTGTTTTATTTCGATGCTTTATATATATAAATATATATTTTGATCTTGTAGATCCTAGTATTTATTTATAATGTTAAATACAAATATTTATTTATGAATTGTGTTAGATATTTGTAAATAAACCATAAGAAATCCAGAATATTATTCATGGTTTATCTGAGTAGAACATGCTTGTTATATATAGTTAATATTCTGGATTTCTTATGGTTTATCATAGAATGTGTTTCCTTTGGAGTTTTACACTCGTGCATTTGAATAATATATTCCAAATAGAACATGCTTGCTATAGTAAATGTCATAAAGTAAATGATTGATGAAATTAGATACTTGTATTCTTGTTTGTTTTCATTAACTTGAGTTTCATATGTATCTATTGCCTACTTTTGAATACTTTTTATTTTATGGAAAAGTTATTGTATCCAATGTTTATTTTGATAGGAGAAGAGGGGAAAGGATTGTGGGGCAGATAGATTCTCGTAGTATGTAGTTCAATTTTGAATATAGAATTGCACTATTCCAACTTTTATTAGCTTCCCAAAGTTTTAAGTTCTTGCTTGCTTGCTTATGATTTGTAGACTGGTTTTTAATCTAGGTCTTTACTCTACTTTTAGTCATCTTGTGAACTCTAGCCCTTTTTGTTGGATAGTTTGTCATCTTGTGAACTCTAGCCCTTTTTGTTTTAATTCCGAATTTGGTGATTTTTCTCTTCTTGTGTTTGTACTACTGCTACATGAAAGTATTTCGCTTCCCCAAATTCGATGGTGCTTAGAATTATTTATTTATTTATTTTTGGCTGTTTCTTTATGTTGTGATATCTCATATTCATATTTTGCACACTTTCATAACTTTGTATTACTGGGAGATTTATACTTTCGGTTCCAAAAATATTTTCCCATATTGTAAATACAAAAACCTAACGATGGCCTCTTCAAGAGCAAAAATCCTAACACCCTCGGAAATATCGGATCAAAAGCCTAAAACCTAAAAGTGCTCAGAATATTGTTATAGGTGGCAGTTATAGAATGCCTCGGAATATTGTTATAGGTGGCATGCAGTTATCAAATTAGAGTAATATATATAAGCATCAGATATGCAATTGTAATTAATCTCAAGCAAATTCATATTTCACAAATCAGAATACAAGTTTATCTTTCCTCTCTTTCATTTCTCACTCTTTTCTGCACACCACCAATTCTCATTGGATATATTCCTTGTGATGCATTGGATTTTTGATACAACCGTTGCTGAGGAAGCTCAAGCCCAAAGTGTGGACGGCCCAATAGCAGCAGACCGGCCCACTCGTGAGAAGAAAATACCAATCCGTTATCAAGACTTTGTTATGAAGTAGCTAAGGAACAGGTGGCATCTAGGGTCCCTTGGTCCCCACCTTTCTGTTATGTTTTTCAGTAGTTTGTTGAATCAAGCCGTTTTGGCAGTAGAATTAATAGGGAGCAAGATGTACATTGGAGCAGACAATTAATGAAATATCTGTTCTCTTCCCTATCTCTCTTCTCTATCTGGAGTTAGACTCACTCAAAGTAGTCTTCATTTATTCACTTCTTATCATTGGTGCTTTCATTGTTGCTCTCTCTCATGGCTGATTCCGATATTTTGGCTGCTATCAAAGCCCTTGAAGGTCAGATCGCCGCCACCAACTCCACGCTCACCACTTTTATGTCCGCTGTGGACTCACGTTTTCTCACCCTCCACACCACGTCGTCGTTCGGTCAACACCCACCGCCGCCACCACCGCCCGACCCTCATGGCCCACTTCCATTCCGATCCATGAAAATGGAGGTTCCGACTTTTGATGGTGCAGATCCCACGGGATGGATTTTTCGCATCGAGGAGTTTTTTGCTTTCCACCAGACGCCGAAAGATCAGCGGCTGCGCATCGTCTCCTTTCACATGGAAGGTCGCGCTGCCGCCTGGTTCCAATGGATGAAGTCCAACCAGCTGATTTCGACATGGCCGGTGTTTCTCCATAGTGTGCGCCACCGTTTTGGAGGGTCTCTTTACGACGACCCCCAAGGCAGCTTGTCCAAGCTCACCCAGAAATCCACCGTTGCCGATTTTCAGGCAGAATTTGAGGATCTAATGAACAAAGTTACGGGCATCTCCGAACCCTTGCTAGTAAGTTTCTTTGTCACTGGTCTCAAGGCAGATATTCGACGCGAGCTCTCCTTCGCCAAACCTTCATCTCTTATGGAGGCTTTTGCCTTGGCCCGTGCGCATGAGGCTCGACTCGAGGAGTCCCGCGCTTACCAACGTTGGTTTGGTCGTTCATCGGTAAGGGCCACTCCGATCTCTACTGTTCCACCTATCACTCCGTCCTCTGCTCTGGTTCCACCCAAGATTTCTGCTTCGCCATCATCATCTTCCCAGATCTCATCTCCAAAGACTCCGACCGCACCTTTGTTACCGACTCCGACCCTTCCGATCCGTCGTCTCTCGCAACAAGAGCTTCGCGAGAAACGTGAGCGCGGACTCTGTTATAATTGCGATCAGAAATGGTCCACTTCACATCGTTGCCGGAGTCGTTTCTACGGTCTATTTGGCACAGACGATGACATCAATCCCACTGATGCTCCACCGGCCGATGAGGTTTCGACGGAAGATATACCAGATCCAGTTATCTGCGGCGACATCTCTACTTTGAATACTCTTTCAGGTTTGGGACGCCCTCGGTCTCTACATCTTATGGGCTCCATTCAGCGTCACGCCGCCCGTGTGCTTGTGGATAGCGGTAGCACCCACAATTTCTTGCAGCCGAAGGTTGCCCAGTCCCTTCAACTTCCTACACGCCCTATTCCCCCTTTTCGTGTGTTTGTGGGCAACGGGGACTTTATTGAGTGTGACCGGATCTGCCCCGACGTCACCATCGATATTCAGGGCCACCAAATCACCGTCGACCTCCACTTATTGAAGATAGCTGGCCCGACGATTGTTCTCGGTATCCAATGGCTGCAAACTCTGGGCCCGGTGACCCACAATTATGCCGCTCAGACGATGGAATTCCAAGTAGACGGAGTGAAGAAAACCTTGATCGGTGACCCGATTGTGGATATCCAACCCGGAGGAGTTACTGCTCAGTTCCCTGTGGATTCGACTCTGGACTTACCACTAGCTAGTCTAGTTGTGGGCACATGATTATTTATTTGCACAAAGCTCAAACGACAGCTTCGTCAAATTGGCGCCGTTGCCGGGGAACTGAGAGCGCTAGTAATTTCTTTTGTGATTTTTGTGTGAGTTTTGCCTTCACGTTTGTGTATGCGTCGTACCAGGAGTGCAGGTAACGAAGATCTTCTGTACCACGAGGATATCAAGCTAATTGCTCGAGAGAACAACGCTGCCAGACGCAGGGCAGAACAAGAGGCACAGGCAAGAGAGAGACAGTTAGAGGCAGAAAGAGAGATGGCAGAAAATCCGAAAGGGCAGAATGACCATAACAACAACAACAGGACCCTTCGAGACATGATGTTTCCAAGCAACCTGAATCTCAGGCCGTCAACCATAATACTACCGGAGATCACTGGAAATTGGGAGCTGAAACATACTCTTATCCAGATTTTGCCCAAGTACAGTGATATGCCCGGAGAGGACCCTCAAAGACATCTCCAAGACTTTGAGATGGCATGTGGAACAGTGCGCACCGCTAGTCAAGCACTTGGCGAATACATCCGACTCCTTACTTTTCCGTTCTCTCTGTTAGAAGGAGCGAGGAAGTGGTTGTATGATTTGCCAGAAGGAAGCATACGGACCTGGCAGGAGTTACAGAGCAAGTTTTTGGAAAGATACTTCCCTGCTGCCCGAATCCAGAATTTGAGGACTCGAATAAGTAACATCAAAATGGGGACGGGAGAAATCCTCTATGAATACTGGGGAAGGTTCAAGCAGATGTTGGCCAAATGCCCACAACACCAAATACCGGATCATGATCTTATTCGGTATTTCGTGGGAGGACTCCGAAGGCAGGATAGGCAATGGTTACACGCTGCATGTGGAGGATCGATTTTAAACAAATCTGCAGCGGAAGCTTTCAAGCTCATAGCCGACATGGCAGAGGAATCAAGAGATGAAGAAGGAACTATAGTCAGAACTACTCCGGTGCCGAACCCTTCTGCCCAAGACGACAAGTCGGACAAACTGTTCAACATGTTTGAGAAATTCATGACGAATCAAGGAACGCCCAATCAAGGGATTCCCAACATTCGGAAGCCTGTGAAGGCATGCCAGCTTTGCATGGCAACTTCACATGCAACCGATGAATGTCCACAACTTTTCGAAGATGAAGAGCTTAATGCTATTGGGCAACAGCCAGGAGGAAACAACGGAGGGCAGAACCAGAAACCTTTTGAGCCCTACAAGCAGCAGTACAACAATCAAGGATGGAGGCAACATGAGAACCTTAGGTATGGCAACAACAACTTTTTGGGGCCAAACCAAGGGCAGACGAGTAACCCACCACAATACTCGCAACAACCGCAACAAGCAAGAGGATCCTCCCTATCAGAGCTCGTGCATCAAATGGCCCAACAACAAGTGAAGTTCCAGCAAGAGACCGAAAAGTTCATAATGGAGACTAGAGGAGGAATGCAGAATGTGAACTCCCAACTATCACATCTTGCCCAAGCAGTCGCCAGACTTGAAAGCAAACAAGGGGCACTTCCATCCCAAGTGGAGGTGAAGAATGTGAATGCCATGACACTCAGAGGAGGGAAGGAGTTACCAGAGGTTGATAAGGAGAAAAACAAAGAAAAGCCAGAGATCAACGAGCAAGTCGGAATGGGATCAACAGATGAGGAGGAATTTGCTCGAGAGAAAGAGGCAAAGAGAAAGACGACAAGGAAGGGAAAAGAGAAATCAAACCAGACCGAGCCCATACTTCCTTTCCCAGGCAGAGCAGCCAAGGAACAAGAGAAAGAAGAATTAACCGAGTTGGTTAAAATCTTCAAGAAGGTGGAGGTCAATATGCCCCTTTTGGTCGCGCTACGCTCTATGCCCAGATGTGCGAAATTTCTCAAAGAACTCTGCACTCGGAAGGTCAAATACACGGATGATGCAAAATTTCAAGTGGGCGAGTCTGTATCCGCGGTCTTACAAAGAGATATGCCAATAAAGTGTGGAGATCCTGGCATGTTCTACATTCCTTGTGTAATAGGAACCATGAAAGTGGAGAAGGCAATGCTCGACTTAGGAGCATCCATCAACGTTATGCCCTTATCCATGTACCAAGACCTGGAGATAGGTCCGCTGAAGCCTACCCGAGTAGTGATCCAACTGGCAGATCGATCAAGTGTCTACCCAGATGGGATATTGGAAGACGTGCTGGTCAAAGTGGAAGAACTTATCTTTCCAGCGGATTTTTACATTCTCCACATGGGGAAGTCAAAAGCACGAGATCCGGTCATGCTTTTGGGCAGACCATTTCTAAAGACTGTCAGGACACGCATAGATTGTGATACGGGGAAGCTAACATGTCAGTTCGAATGGGAGACAGTAACCTTCGACATATACAATGCCATGAAACATCCAGCCGATACAGAGATGGTGAGAAGTGTCGACATGATTGAGAAAGTTGTTGAGGAGGTTTTGCCCAGAATAGCATTCAAGGAGCCATATGACATTATAATCCAGAATAGCATAACCGAGGAGGACTTGCAAGAGGAGCATTTGCAAGAGGCGGTGAAGGTACTTAATGCGTGGAGCGAAGAGGTCAACCACACTGAAGCGCTGAAAATCCCAACCTTGAAGGAGGAAGACCGACTGGTGCCTTCGATCCAAAGGGCACCCAAGCTCGAGCTGAAGTCTTTGCCCAAACACCTCAAGTATATCTTCCTGGGCGAGGATGACACTCTACCCGTAATTATCAACTCAAAATTGACACTCGAGGACGAGAACAAAGTCAAGATGACTTTGGGGAAGTACAAGGAAGCAATTGGATGGACCCTAGCCGACATTAAGGGCATAAGCCCTACTGTATGCATGCACCGCATATTATTAGAAGATGATGCAATTCCAGTCAGAGACCATCAGAGGAAACTGAATCCAGCCATGAAGGAAGTGGTGATGAAAGAGATACTCAAATTATTGGATTTGGGCATAATATACCTAGTATCCGATAGCAGGTGGGTGAGCCCAGTACACGTTGTGCCCAAGAAGTCGGGCATACAAGTGGTGGAAAATGAATTCCAAGAATTGATTGCTACAAGGTTGCAGACCGGCTGTAGGGTGTGTATTGACTACCGCAAGCTCAACCAAAAGACGAGGAAGGATCACTTCCCTTTGCCCTTCATCGATGAGATGCTGGAAAGACTTGCGGGAAATCAATATTTTTGCTTTCTAGATGGATACTCAGGATACATGCAGATTTGGGTCGCGGAGGAGGACCAGGGCAAAACAACATTCACCTGTCCTTTTGGGACGTTTGCCTACCGAAGGATGCCATTTGAGCTATGCAACGCTCCGGGCACATTCCAAAGATGCATGATGAGCATATTCTCGGATCTCCTAGAGAACTGCATCGAAGTCTTCATGGATGATTTCACGGTGTATGGACAAACCTTCGACTCATACATAGCCAATCTGGAGAAGGTGCTGAAGAGGTGCGTTGACAAGAGTTTGGTGTTGAACTACGAAAAATGCCACTTTATGGTCAAAGAAGGTATTGTGCTCGGACATGTGATTTCAGGCAGAGGAATAGAAGTGGACAAAGCAAAAATCGAAATCATTGCCAAGCTACCATACCCAACGAATATCAAGCAGTTGCGAGGATTCCTTGGGCATGCTGGATTCTAAAGGAGGTTCGTGAAGGACTTTGCAAAGATTGCTCAACCTATGACAAGGCTGCTACAAAACGAAGTAGAGTGGAATTTTGATGAGGATTGCAAGGAGGCTTTCCAGATCTTGAAGAATAATCTGATCTCTGCACCCATAATACAACCCCCTGACTGGGGTATGCCCTTCGAGGTGATGTGCGACGCCAGTGGATATGCCATAGGAGCAGTTCTTGGGTAAAAGCGGGGAAAGGAGAGTCATGTCATCTATTATGCCTCGAAGACATTGAATGGAGCCCAAGTCAACTATTCCACGACTGAGAAGGAGATGTTGGCAGTGGTGTTCGCCTTTGAAAAATTCAGATCTTACCTGCTTGCAGGGAAGACAACAGTCTACACCGATCATGCGGCCCTAAAGTACCTTCTGGCCAAGAAGGAATCTAAGCCCAGGCTGATTCGATGGGTTTTGCTGCTACAAGAGTTCGACGTGGAAATAAAGGACAAGACTGGAGCACAAAACCAAGTGGCCGATCATCTAAGCAGGATCGTGAGGAAGGAAGAAGGAGAACCAATCAAGGAGATGTTCCCGGATGAACAACTGTTCTATGCCCAAGGAAGAAAGGAAGATCCATGGTATGCAGATTTGTGCAATTACCTTTGTTCTGGGTATGTACCCCCTGGATACACTTATGCCCAGAAGAAGAAATTGGCCAAAGATAGCAGAGAATACATTTGGGACGAACCGTACATGTGGAAGCAATGCGGGGACCAAATGCTTCGAAGATGTATCCCACAAGAGGAGCAAGGAAGTATCCTAGAATTTTGCCATTCGAAGGAGTGTGGGGGACACTTTGGGCATAAGAGGACTGCAGCCAAGGTTCTGGAGTGTGGTTTTTATTGGCCAACAATTTTTAAGGACAGCTACACCATCTGCAAGAATTGCCCACAATGCCAGCGAGAAGGGAACATAACTAGGAGGAATGAAATGCCCATGATGCCCATTATGCCCGTGGAGATCTTTGACATTTGGGGAATGGACTTCATGGGACCCCTTCCAAGCTCGAGAGGAAACTTGTACATCCTACTTTTGGTGGATTATGTCTCCAAGTGGGTGGAGGCAAAAGCATCCCCAACGAATGACTCAAAGGTAGTGGTGAATTTCTTGAAGACTAACATTTTTTGCAGGTTTGGTGTGCCCAGAGCAATTATCAGCGACCAAGGATCCCACTTCTGCAATTTCTCGGTCGAAAACTTGTGCAAAAAGTATGGAGTCCAACATCGAGTCTCGACAGCCTACCACCCACAATCCAATGGGCAGGCCGAACTATCGAATCGCATTATCAAAACAATCTTGCGAAAGACCGTTGGCCCAACAGGGAAGGACTGGAGTCTTAAGCTGGAAGATGCCTTATGGGCATATCGGACTGCATACAAAACTCCATTTGGGATGTCACCATATCGAATGGTGTATAGCAAGAGGTGTCATTTACCGGGGGAATTGGAGCACAAGGCTTTCTGGGCAGTGAACAAAGTGAACTATGATTGGGACAAGGCAGGGCAAGCAAGGAAGCTAGAGATCCAAGAGCTCGAAGAAATTAGGAGGGAGGCATATGACAATGCTGTCCTCTACAAGGAAAGAATGAAAAAGAGTCACGATGCCTTGATCACAAGCAAGCAATTCAGCTTTGGGCAAGAAGTGCTCTTGTACCAAACACGGTTCAAATTTGCACAAGGCAAGCTGAGTACCAAGTGGACCGGACCATTTGTGGTGAAGACTCAATTCCCAAATGGAGCTGTTGAGATCGGAAATCCAAAATCTGGGAAAGTGTTCAAGGTGAATGGATAAAGGCTGAAAGCCTATTATGGGCATAAACCCGATGCTGGGGAAGAACTGGACCTCGACCCAGCCACAAGCACCTCGGATTAATTGGAAGGTACCACGTCATGCCCAGGACGATAAATAGGGCACTGGCCAGGAGGTAACCTGGTATTTCAGTTTAGTTTTTTAGTTAGTTTGTTTCGTTTCCATTTTTTTTTTCGCCTAGGAACCCTGTTATGCCCACAGCTGTGGGCGAGTTAGAGTTTCCCGCCTTCGCAGGAGTTTAAATGTGTTTTGCAGAGACAAGGGAAGCAGTTATGGGCAAAGAGCAGTCGATTGGAGAAGCATTGATTCCAGGGCAAAAGGGGGCTCTCGGGCAGAATGCGGCCTAAACCGCCTGACGCACGTCACATCAAGTGACAGTTGTCAGCCCTTACACCCCCAAAACCCTAAAACCCCGACCTACGACGTCACTCTACCCTGACTAACCAACTTCCCATAATCACCACCCCCCTTTTCTCGGCCTTTTGAATACATAACCACCACCAGCCACCATGGTATCCACCAGACCCAAAAACAAACTTAGAGGAATACCCCACGGAACAGAAATCGATCTAACCGGAGAAAACTCCCCACCGTCAAAACCAAAGGCACCGAAGAAAGCCCCACATAAAAAACCACTTCCGATGGAAACCACACCTACTCCCTCATCCAAAACCCTAGCGCGAACCGAGAGCCCCTCGCCGGTGGACGAACATGCCATTGAGCAACTCACGGCGGATATAGACGTCCCCACTCTCGGCGCCGGAGACCAGCATGCAACTGAAGGGGAAGGCAAGACGGCGCTAGAAAAGGCGAAGGGAGGCGATGAGGAGCCGTCAAAGAAGAAGCGCACCCCCACTGCTTAGAAGAGGAAGAAGCCGGCGGCCGAGAAATCGCCCACGCCGGCCGAAGAATCATCTAACGAAAAGAACGAACCCTCTGGTTCGGTGATGCAAGAGGAACAGGGGGAGTCCGACGAAGAGCATGAGAAAACTCTGGCGAAAAAGAGGAAGAAGGTGATCAACCCGACCCCGATCCAAATGATCAAGGGAGAGCCAGCATCAGCATCGAAGAGCAAGAAGAAGGAGAGAGGAATCGATGTTCCCAAGATTCCAGACATGGACGCATTGGAACCCTTGGGCATAGTGGACAGGGTAAAAGAATATTTCAAGAACATTGGCTGGGAGGAATTTCTGAAGTGGCCAGGGCACGCGTACGAAGAGGTGGTCGGGGAAGTGTTTGAATCGGTACAGGTGGACATAAATCAAGCCTGCGGACCTTTGGGCATAAGTTTCTCCATGAATGGGGAGACCAGAGACATGTCGGTGAACGAGCTCAACCTAAATTTGGGAATGGCAAAGCTTAAGGACCTACAGAGGAAGAAATACAAGGACGCAAAGAGAGGAATCCCCACCTTCACTGCACAAGACTAGGATGAAATGTGGGTAGAGAAAGGCGATGGAGGCCAGTTCAGAACTCAGAAGGTGAAAGGGCATAGGATTCGCGACTCAGCCCTGAGGGTTTGCCATCGCATTCTCTCGTACTCCCTCTTCGGCAAGATCGACAGCGGAAATGCTATGTCCAAGAAGGATCTCTACATCCTGTGGGCAATGCACGGTGGGGTGAAGCTCAACTTTGGAACTTTTCTGATAGAGCACATCGATTCCATAATCAGCAAGCTTAATCAGAGGCTTTCCTGCATTCAGTTCACCACCGTTTTTGCCAAGGAGAATGAGATTGAGATCGAGGAGGGGAACACTAAGATTGAGCCGGAGAAGCTGAACATCGAGGCCCTGATCCACATGAAGGATGTCAGACTGGATCGGGGTGTGCCCAAATTTATCAATCCAGACGAGAGGGAGTTTTCAGCGGCTGAAGGCCAGAGCCCTGCAGTTGGAAAAGGAAAGGAAAAGGTTGAGGAGTCAGAGTCAGAGGAGGAAGGGAGTCAGCTGGACAGAATTGAGTCCATGTAGTGGAGACCCAGAAAGCACTGGCAGCAACCCAGAAGGCCCTCTTGGCTTTCTTCAAGCATCAAGGGTTCAGGTATCCTCCTGCACCTGCCCCTTGAATTTCACCCTCCCTAGGATGTTAGTTTTTATTTTGTTTTATTTTGTTGCGTCTGTGTGTTTTTGTTCTGTTTGTTTGTTGAGTCTGTTTTAGTTTGTATTTTCCTTGACCCCCTCTACACACCCACTTTGCCTAAAGCAAAGTGTGTGTGTGTGGGGGGGCCAAGACGTCTGTTGTTGCTTTACCGGGTAATCCTTGTTCTCACACCCTTTGCCTTAAGGTAAAGTGTGTGAGTGGGAGGGAAGACCCGTTATCTTTTTATGTCTTTTAAAGTTTGTGTCAAGCATGCTGTACATTCGAGGTTACTCAGTTTGTGATGATTTGAAAGTGCAATTTTGTGAGTAAAGATTATGCAAAGATTATGTAGTTGAGGACGATGGATAGGAATTTGGGCATACCTTGTGAGGAATTGAGCTTTTAAGATTGTTACTTTATGCCTGAAACAATTCTTTCTTTCATTGTGTGAATGTTGACATCTTGATTAAGGGTGATGCTAGAACTTGCCTTGATTCTTAGTCGAACCCTGTGTACATGGTCTAGGTGTGTTGAATGATTTAGGCAAATTCTTTCTTTAGCCCACTGAGCCAAACTGACCAACCCTACATCTATCACTTGCAAACTCTTTTGAGCTTAATAATTCTTTTGAATTCACTTATAAATTTGCCTAGATTTGAGCCGTCCCGGTCAAAACTGAACTTAAGGGCAAAAAGAAAGGGAGATAGTGTAGTGGATCCTATGGGCCGGACTAGTGCAAAAATTGCAAAATGGGACACCTAATCCCAAAATAGAAAAAGTCCATAAAAAGAAAAAGAAAAAAGAAAAAAAAAGAAAAAAAAAGAGGAATAAAGGGAAGAATGTGCTTAAGCCCGCAAGAATAGGCAAGGATCAAAGGAATCTGGAAAGTCTGTTACCCAAAATGAAGTTCAGAATGACCTTAGCCTCGTACCAAAAATCCTCACCTTATGCCTTAAGCCACATTACAACCCATGAAAGACCTAATAAGATGCACCTAGAACTTTGACTAAAGGGGAAGACAATAGAAGATAGGCAAGCTTATGGTCGGAACCCAATCAAGATGTCCGGAGTGTAAACACGAGCCTAAACACTTGAGAGAAAGAGTGAAAGGGGAGGAACATTCCTATGCCCAGAACCTGATCTTGACTCAACTGATGGCAATCTTTGATTGTTTGATCATGCTACTTGTTGTTTCTTTTGATCTTCGTCTTGCTGTTGGACTGAGAGAGTATAGCACGCAGTTTGTTTTCGTTTTTCTTTCATGTTTTGTGTGTCTTTTTCGTCTGTGTCTGTACTTGGGCAAAATCATGCATGCACGCTTGAGGACAATCGTGTTTAAAGTGTGTGCGTGTGATGAGCCCAGGTTTGTGCTCTGTTTTTGTGTTTATTTTTAGTCTAGATCGAGTCTTTTTCCTTGTGTTTGGGTCGTTTGGTCGCCTGGGAGGGCGTAATTCAATTGCAGGACCAGCATTGTGGGAAAGAGGAGACAAAAGCCAAAGAAGAAAGATGCCAGAAGATTCAAAGGGCCAGAGTAGAGAAGCGCTAGCGGAATCAGCTTTACCAGAGGAATCAAAGGGCCAGAGGAGTCACAAAAGCCAGAGCGGAAGCGATTCCTCTGGAAGCCAGCGATGAAGCGATTCCTCTGGAAGCCAGAGCGGAGACGATTCCTCTGGAAGCCAGTGGGGAAGTGATTCCTCTGGATGCCAAAGCGGAGACGATTCCTCTGGACACCAGTGCGGAAGTCATTCCTCTGATCGCCAGCGGGGAAGGGATTCCTCTGGACGCCAGAGCAGCCAAGTTAGCCAAGCAGAAGAATCCTCCGAGCACGCCAGGGGTCGAGAGTGTTGTCACCTCTCGTGAAAGAGGTATGCGCCGGAAGCAAATGGGAGTTGGAGGTAAAACCATCCCTTATGCCCATAAGTACCGCACGAGAGCTGGCAGGCAAGAGAAGGAAGGCAGGCACGAGAAGACGGAAGCACAACAGACGGGCGAGGAAGGATTGCAAGTGGGAGTCCGAAAAGGGCGGAAGGCGGCGGCTATCCAAAAGAGACCGATGAGGCCAAACCACAGCCTTATCCAAAAGAAAACATATCTTCATGAAGATTAGGTCTGAAAAAGGATACGCATCTCCATGCTTGCATGGATCCGGCCACACATCATGGGCTGGGCCTTGTTGCCCTAGTTGCTCCTATAAATACCCGATGAGCTTTTCAAGCCAAGGGTGCTGAAATACCGTTCTGTTGTGCATTGTTTGAGAGTGGAAGCTAGCCCAAGCTATGGGCATTTTTCTCATACTTTACCATTTTATATTTTTCACGGCACTTTCGGCCGTAGGTACTTTTGCTTTCTTTTAAGTAATTTCATCTCTAGTTATGTTTTCCTTTATATCTTTTGTTTGTGTTATTTACGTTATGGTTGGCTAAGTTTTATATTCTGATTTGGGGAAGATGATCTGAGCATGAATGAATAAACTCGAGAGGTCTAATTTGAGCATAACAACTATATGAACATATTCCCGATACACTAGGTTTGATTCCAATAAGGCTTTAACAACTTGGTTAATTAATTGATCACTAGTCAACTAGGGAATTTTGGTCACAAGTAATAATTTGGACTTAAGGCGAGTTGCCATCGACCTCCAAAATAGTACAACTGGTGTTGGAGCCGTGACTGCTGTGAAATATCGGTGTAAGAGTCAAGTGGGTCTATCTAGTTCTTAAAGCATTCTAGGCAAAGCACAACTAGCGATAGGCCATCGCAGAGAGCGTGGATGTTGTCCTGGGTAGTTGATTTCCATTAGCTGACCCTTCTAAGGAATCATAAAATGAAAGGATAGATTGGGCAGGGGGTTTGTTGTGTGCGTGACGAGTGACAATAGGAGCACAACAATTCTTATGCCTATAACCACTGGTATGCGAGTATAGTGATTAATCTTTGCACCGATGATCGAGTGTTAATTCATGTTTAGTGATTCGAACCCAAGTCAGAATTATTTTGTTATTTGATTTATCTCCTTTGTTATTTCAGTTTAGGTTGGATATCCGTTCTGCCCATAACCACGTTTTGGCCAGAACACTGCAGAAAACAAAACCCTTTTAGTGACACCATTGCAAGAGGAGTTACTGCTCAGTTCCCTGTGGATTCGACTCTGGACTTACCACTAGCTAGTCTAGTTGTGGGCACAGGATTATTTATTTGCACAAAGCTCAAACGACAACTTCGTCACTCCTCCTGGACGTACTTCTCCTATCTTCTTATTTGGAAAGTTTTCCTTTCCCTTTGTTACTGATGTCAAACTTTCTCTTCCCACAGTTGTCTCCAACTTTGAATGGCACAACATCAGCCTCCAAACCAGTTGCTACCTCATGAGCTCGTCTTACCGCCAATCCATAATCCACAATCTTCTGTCCTGCCAAGATACCCCGAATTTCAGGTCGAAGCCCTCTTAAGAACCGATCAGCCTTAAGATCCTCAGTATTCACCATACGAGTAGCATAACGAGCCAAAAGATTGAACTTTCTCTCGTATTCTGTGACTGACATGGTTCCTTGTTTGAGGTCCAGGAATTCTGCTTGCTTTTGATTTCGGTATGAACGTGGAAAATACTTGTCCATTACAACCTCCTTGAACCTATTCCAAGTAAGTCCTTGACGTTGAGCCTCAGTCATTCCATTCTTATATGACCTCCACCAATGACCGGCATCTTCACACTACAAGAATTCAGTTGATAGACAACAAAATATAGACAACATGCTTTAAAACTTGTTGTCTATACGTTCATAGTGCAACCGTTGTCTATCAGCGAGAATTTAGATGACGGTCTTTAAAATTCGTTGTCTATTATGCCTATAGACAACTGTTCTGCAAAACCCGTTGTCTATTTGAGGCGGTCATAGACAACGGCCCAGAAAACCGTTGTCCATCATATTGATAGACAACGCGTTTCTGGGCCGTTGTCTATGACCGCCTCAAATAGACAACGGATATTGCAGAATCGTTGTCTATAGGCATAATAGACAACGTTTTTTTTTTTAGGTTGTCTAGGAAATAATAGACAACGGATATTTTTAAGTTGTGTAAAATTACAATTTTTTCCTTAGCCCTAATTTCAATCCTCTTTCTACTTTTTTTTGCACAAAGTTTGGAAGCTCCAGCCCACCTTCCCCACGACACCACCGGTGCCCAAGCTCCAGCCACCGTCGCCCCAAGCCACCCACCACCGTTCAGCCCCATCCTTCATCACCGGCGCAATATTGGAAGAGATTCGTTGTCCAGTGAGTGGCGGAAACTCTCGCCACTCACCAGAATCTATTCCGGCCGTTTATTGCTCATCGACGGAGAGTCCTAGCTTCGGCCGCCTATTTCCTTGCGTCGTCGCCGATTCCTGCACTCGGCCGCCTATTTCCTTGCCTCGTCGTCGATTCCCGTCCACAGCCGCCGCATTCCCCTAAAATTGCGATCTAACAGTTAGCTGCCATATCCAAGCCGGAGCTGCCGGTCAGAATCTCTCACTTCTGTTCTTCTTCCACTCTTTCCTCTTTTTAATTTCATTGATTTTGGGATGGGAATTCGTGACAGAGTTTCCTTTTGTTGTGCTTTGAAAAAAATTATGTGAGGGTATGTTTTAGGGGTACGAGCAATTTCTTACATTCCTGATCAAATTGGTTTGATTAGATGAGACTTTTCGTGATTTGGTTGTTTTGGGGATTCAAAGTAGTAATTTTAGCTAGCTCTAACTATGGAGGTTTTAGCACCAAATATACAAGGTTTTTGTTTTGGGGCCAGATAAGCAGTTTATCCTTTCACTTTTTCCCATGAATTGCAAACCCGAAGAAGCTTATTTATTTGTTGCATCAAGAAAATGGATATACTAATAATGATAGCAAGCTGTTTAGCCAATTTGATGCTTGTTCAACCTGCATTATTAATTAACTGAAACTTGATTGAATTAGAATGTTCGCTTCAGTTGTGAGATTGATTATAGCAGTTTGTTTGATGCTTGTGCTGCTTGTGCAAAGTAATTGAAACATGAAGCCTTGAAATCTTATCAGCCAGCTTGGCCATCTATTATCTGTGAAGCCGTACAGCCTGATCACTATTTCTTTTAACTAATTCTAGCTCGTTCTTGGCTTAACTGGAGACCACCTGGAAGCTTTTTTGTATTCTTTTCAGGATGACTTTCACTATCATTAGTGACACGCATGTTATATATATCCTTTTAAGCTGTAATTGATAGAGAACACAAGCAATCAAAAGATAGGAATTTGCTTTATCTGGTTTTTAAGTGCAACTGGTACAGCCGGCATCTCAGAAGGCGTACAAGGCAAAACCGCTTCTAAAGCAACTGAAATTATAATTACATACAAGATGGATGTGCAATGTTGCTGTTGTTTTTGCATGTCTTATTATAACCATTATGTTCATTGTACCTGTTTTCATAGCCCAAGGGCTTGCTAATTTGGCTCAGTTGGAGACCATGCTACCCTTTTTGAGCGGCATATTAAGGATGTAAGTTATTTTGTCGAAATTAAAATTCTTAAACCCGAGTTATCTTTTGACAAAATCAATAACGTGTTAAAATACTGATCCAGACAGTACAAACTTATAAACTTTTATGTGTATGCCTGATGGCTATCGATTATGAATATAATGACAGTTTATCCAAGCTTTTAGTATTATGACATGAAATCTTATGAATACTTCTAATTACATATATTCTGAAACTCTGATTCCTTGTATAAGAATTCATTAGAGTTTTGATTATTTTGTGTAAGAATTCTGTTTCGTTTTAATGAGGTGACTTTTGTAGAGATGTTCTGAGTTCTTTCATGTTGATGAAGTTGAATTTCTTTGTAGGCCCTTCTTAACTTTTTTCTGTGAAAAGATTCTATGATCAAATCTTCCTACTTCAAATGCTTATGTATATTGAGTGAGAGATTCCATGTGAAAACAAATCCATTGCAGAGAAACAAATATGTAAAAATCTTATGACTTTTCAATGCTAGTTAACCTACACAATCTTTTTGTCAATGTACATGAATTCTATCAAGGATCGTTGTAGCTTAAGTGGTGTGGAGTCAGCGTGAAAGTGACCAAGAGAGGAAATAATAATTTCCCATATTTTCGTTCCTTCAACTATATAATTGTTTGTCAGCATGTCTTCGTGTCTGTTTTAGTGTGGGTGTATAAACTAGGGAACACACCTTTTCTTTTCATAATCTTATTATAGATGTAATTGACTCTACACATAAACAAGTATGGTCTGCATAAGTCCCCTCTTTCACTCAGGCATTTATAAGTAAAATATTGTGTCACTCCTTCTCTGTAGTTCCCAAGCAGCATATATTCGTATTGCAAAAATTTCTAGACCTCATATTCTAAGTCAATAAATATTTCGATGTTTCTTTTCCAGGCCTCATTCTTCATTGCATATGTTGTAACATCTGGATGGACCACTACATTTTCTACAGAGCTTTTTCGGCTGAAGTTCCTCGTTTGTAGATTTTTGAAAGGAGGTATGTGTTGCTGCTCTAATGAAGAACTCGAGGTCCTTTCCAACCCTTATCACAGACAAATTCCCAGAATTCTCTTTTTCAGCCTTCTTGGTATAACGTACTTCTTCCTCGCACCCCTTATTTTGTATCTGATCACTCTCTCCCAATAACTACACTGGTAATTGTAATTTATAATTTTTATTAAATTTTACTTCAAGACAATTTCTATAATTTCATATTTGATCACAAGTTTGTCTTTCTTATAGTGTGCAGGAGGATGCTACTCCAAAAAGGAAATTGATGAAGTAAGGATAGAGTGGGCAGAATTTGTATGTAAAATCACAGATGAGTGATGATGGGTAAGTTTTATATAAAGTTAATTTTTTAATATTTTTGAGATATATGGTTAATAAATTTTATAAATTGATACTTGAAATATTTTAATATTGCAGATGGTGTAACTTGCTTGTTTTCGGTGTTTGCAGTTATGTTTCAATTAGTAGGATGATGATGTTTGGATTCTAATGTAATGTAGGATGATGATGTTTGGATTCTAATGTAATGTAGGTATGATGATGTTGGATTCTAATGTAATGTATGGATGATGATGTTGGATTATAATCTATGAATTTTATTATTAATTTATGTATTTTTAGCTTTTCATATTATATTTTTAGATTTACTGAAATATAAATTGAAAAAGCAGGAAATTTTAAATATAAATACAAAATAAAAACTATAATATAGAATAGACAACGATTTTTTGCACGGTTGTATTTTCAAATAGACAACGGTCAAGAACTAGTTGTATATAAGAGAATAGACAACGGATGACCAGTCGTTGTCTATCAGAGAATAGACAACGGGTTTTCTCAT
Source organism: Salvia miltiorrhiza (assembly GCF_028751815.1). Lineage (NCBI taxonomy): Eukaryota > Viridiplantae > Streptophyta > Magnoliopsida > Lamiales > Lamiaceae > Salvia > Salvia miltiorrhiza. The sequence continues at coordinate 12,642,504 of NC_080389.1, forward strand.
GTTGTCTATCACAGAATAGACAACGGACGCTAAGACGTTGTCTATGAGAGAATAGACAACGGTCTAGAAACCGTTGTCTATCAGAAAATAGACAACGGTCTAGAAACCGTTGTCTATGACCGCCCCTCAATAGACAATACTCTCATTTACAACAGTTGATTTTGTAATAGACAACGCGTTCCGTCTGTTGTCTATTAGCGTTTTTTTTGTAGTGTCAGTGAATTAGAAAGTTGCATAGGACACTTTGTGCGCGTCAGCACACTCTATGTGCTCAAATATCCTTTCCAATTCCATCACCCACTCCTCAAGTGCTAACGGCCCACTCTTTCCATCAAATCTTGGCGGTGCATAGCGACGGAACTGCTCAATCACTTGATTGGTTTGTATTTGAGCTGGTGCATTGTTAGGAAGGTTATGCACTTAAGTTTGCTGTTGGACGAAACCTTGGAATGCAGTAATCAAATTTTGTATTAAGTTTCCATCGCCAACATTTGCTTATGCATCATTCCCGGTGTTGTCATTGAGATTTGGATTGTTTCTTTGTGGACGTCCCCGTCTCATTTTCCTAGAAATTCAACATAATTACTTGTTGAATATATAAATAAGGGATAGATATATTTATATATATATTAAAGGCATATACCTTCACTTACTAATACCACATAATATTCAACTTATAATAGTGAATAATAACTCAATAAATTATTCAAAACACAAAGAAATCTTGTCCAATATTATTATATCCTGGAGAAAATAAATAATTCAAATGAATGATTTGTTCTCAAATCCATAACTAAATTTCAAGGGAAAACAAAATATCATAATAGAATTTCGAAGGTGATCCCTAACTTCTAGTCCTCATACTCGTCATCATTGCAGATGACAGATTCGTCATCTGCATCGTTGCTTCCTTCTGGGTCCTCTTTCGGATCCTCTTCCTCCGAGCTAACTTCTATAGGCTCATAGTTCTCGTCAATTTCGTGTATTCCGTTGTACTCATCGTGAATCTTCTGACCTACTGTCTCATAAATTGCTCGAAATTTATCTTGTCCACCCGACCTGGCCTTCTAACTAACAATTTATTATATATGTTATAAACCGTAAAGTAGTGTGCTGGGGAAAAAAATTAACTACCCTATAAGCCGCCTCGAACTGACGTACTCGTCTTCCATGATCACCAATCCTGAGCCACAAGTTTTTAATAGCCACTAAATTCTCTAATGAAGTATGATGGATTTTTATAATGTTAATAATGTTATTTTTATGTTTTTATGTTTAATAATGTTATTTTTTATGTTTGATGAAGTATGATGGATTTTGAAAATTTTGAAGTTTGAATTGGTTTATTCAAAATTAATGATTTATTTTCATTGATTTTGTTTTTGACCTTGAGACCTAGAAAAATTGATAATATGTATTCATAATCTGATTTGTATTTGAATAGAATGGCCGATAACACCGTTGACCTGGTGGCGATGCATAAAGCTGCTAAACATCGGTTCTTTAATAAGGAATAGAACCCAAGAATGGGAGCACCAGAGAATTTAGTGGCTATTAAAAACTTGTGGCTCAGGATAGGTGATCATGGAAGACGAGTACGTCAGTTCGAGGCGGCTTATAGGGTAGTTAATTTTGTTTCCCCGGTACACTACTTTACGGTTTATAACATATATAATAAATTGTTAGTTAGAAGGCCAGGTCGGGTGGACAAGATAAATTTCGAGCAATTTATCGAGACAGTAGGTCAGAAGATTCACGATGAGTACAATGGAATACACGAAATTGACGAGAACTATAAGCCTATAGAAGTTAGCTCGGAGGAAGAGGATCCGGAAGAGGACCCAGAAGGAAACAACGATGCAGATGACGAATCTGTCATCTGCAATGATGACGAGTATGAGGACTAGAAGTTAGGGATCACCTTCGAAATTCTATTATGATATTTTGTTTTCCCTTGAAATTTAGTTATGGATTTGAGAACAAGTCATTCCTTTGGATTATTTATTTTCGCCAGGATATAATAATATTGGACAAGATTTTTTTTGTGTTTTGAATATTTTATTGAGTTATTATTCACTATTATAAGTTGAATATTATGTGGTATTAGTAAGTGAAGGTATATGCCTTTAATATATATATATAAATATATCTATCCCTTATTTATATATTCAACAAGTAATTATGTTGAATTTCTAGGAAAATGAGACGGGGACGTCCACAAAGAAACAATCCAAATCTCAATGACAACACCGGGAATGATGCAGAAACAAATGTTAGCGATGGAAACTTAATACAAAATTTGATTATTGCACTCCAAGGTTTTGTAAGACATAAATTCCCATATTCAAACTCCAGCTGCAAACATCATCTAAAAATCTCATACCAATGCTGTTAGATTTATTTTCACCCCCGGTCGGCTGTTTTGTAAGACATAAATTCCCATATTCAAACCATTATAAACTATAAACAAGAATATATAGATTGAATCAAATTAGCAATATTTGCAAATAAATTAAATTAACTAAAAACTTCTATACCTAGCCAGTCAGTCATATTGTTAAAGTCACGTATATTGAGCCTAGTTATAGTGCTACTAAGATGTGATTATACGTACTACTACATGAAAAGCATCAACAAGTAATTTCTAAGATATCACTTGCACACATCACAAAAAATAAATGCTTAAATAAAAATAGAGTGCTCATATCATGGGAGAATCAACATAAACAGTCCCATATGTTCTGCCGGAGAAATTAATGAAAACTCATCTCCAATCCCATAAACAATCATTCTATATTTCCATACAAAATATACTAATTGCATCAGAGAAATAACCATAGAGATCAATAAAGATTCAGAAAAAAAAGATACAAAGGTAAATTATATGGAACTGGGAAAAAAAAAAAACTTACCTTCAGGCCGTCGACGGCGTGCGGGAGGTGTGTGCTGGTGCTGGTGGGAGGCGGCTGGTGTGCCGCGTGGTTGGTGGGAGGCGGCTGCGGCTGGGAGGCTGAGCACGGGGGGCAGCGGCGCCGGCGGCCGGTGGGAAGAGGCGCCGGTAGAGGTGGCTGTGCGAGTGAGAATGGCGTCTGATCAGAGAAAGGCAGAAAGCCCTAGCGTAAATTGTGTTTGTGTGATTGTGATTTTTAAGTACTTTTTAAATTATAATATTAAAATAAAAATTAATTAATTAATTTAATTCTTAAACCGTTTAACCGGTTCACCGGTTAACGAAAAATACACTAACCGGTAACCAAACCGGACCGGTAAAAACCAGTTTTCGGTTAACCGATAACCGGTTTTTTCGGTTCGGTTTCAATTTTAACCGGATAATCAGAACCGATTTACCAGGCCTACCCTTAATGTACGCAACTTCCCCTCAATCAAAGCAACTAGCAGCGGAACATAATGTCATCATAAGAACAAACCAAAGTTAAGGAGTTCATCGAAAACAATAGCACCAAGCAACAACAAGCTAAGCTAAAGAGAACTAACCAACGACAACGACACTAACAAAAGCAAAAGATCTAAGCGAAAAGATCTAACTATCAACACACTTCTCTCCCTTGTCAAAATAAATGCTGAAGGGGTTCAAGAGCAGCTCGACGCTTAATGCGACTAGCCATGGTGGCTGTAACAAACTCCAACTGGCGCTCCAATTCATTCGCCATACGCAAAGATTAAACATTGATGAGCGATCAACATCTAATGGCTTAGTGTGACCAAGTCTTTGGTGCCAGGTCTTGCTTAGGTTGGTTTGCACTTTGAGACATGTATTCTTAGGAGTAATAACATAGCAATTATCATTCAAACACTTTCCTGTAATGAATTTTTTTTCTCCATCTTTCACAAAGCATTGATTATTATCGAATCACATCCATCTTGTTGTCACAAGTTGACTGATACTGATGAGATTTGCCTTGAGACCATCAACAAGCATAACGTTTTCAAGTTTGGGAAGGCCTTGTACATACAGTGTTTCTGTACCAACAAATTTAGCCTGCACTCCATCTCCAAATGTAACTCCTTTATCTGTGACAGTCTGAATATTCATAGGAACTTCCTATTTCCAATCATATGCTCTGAACACCCAAGGCCTGGTTCGAGTCCACCGTCATGCGGTCTATAATAAATTTCTTTATTTACTTATGTAATTTATCAAAAAAAAAAAAACTTGTTTGTTTTAACTATATATTCACGCTACTAGTCTACGAAAAAACAAAAAAAAATCTCCATCTTCTAAGAGAAACCCTATATGAATATAGTCAACCTCTAATTAACACTACAACTCTATTTTTAAGTCCATGCAACATTTGTTTTATGTTTAGGGCTCATTTGCTATGCATGATAAGTGTGAGATAGATACCTATATTACCCTAATATATTGTTTGAAGCCTTTTATAAATTAACAATTAATGGTCCATTATTTACTATCCATATCTTTTAGATTATGTACGTATCACACCGGAATATTGATGCACGTAACAATATTACGAAAATTGAGAGTGTATCCATCATAAATTTTCATATACTATTTGAGATTTAATATGTACTAGTCTTTTATTAAATTTATTATTATTTTAAAACATAAAGTGTAGTATCAATAATGTTATGGGGCGAAAGAGTCGTGGGAACTTCACCGCAGTTTATGAATTTTAGGGTTTATTTTGGTTCCATGCCTTTGAATCTCATTCGTAACCCTTTCTTTAAGAGAGAGAGACTTAACCGCACTGCCGCTTCTCCATAGTGACGCCGTCGAATGCCACCACACCCATACCATCATCTTCCTTGATTTTCTAAGGTAACCACCAGCTAATAGTTGATTTGCTATTCTTCGATTCTTCGTTATTTTGATTTCATTATTGTCATGGAAACTTTAACATAGATGAAGAATGAGAAGAAAGTTCAACAATTTCTTTCAAGAAATGCTAGAATAGGCAGAAGAAGAAGAAGAAGAATAAGAAGAAGACGAAGAAGATGAAGAAGAGGACGAAGAAGAAGAAGAAATCAGCAATCTCTCCATCTTCCAGAAGAAATCATCGAAGAAATACTGTCAATATTGCCGGTGAAATCACTGTTGAGATTAAGGTGCGTTTCAAAATCATGGGGCTCTTTAAATGGCAGCGACAGATTCATAAAAAAACACCACCAAAATTCCTTGAATAACCCTTCTTTCCCCCAACAAAGGGTCATTGTAGAGTCGAATTTCGTTGAACAACCTCAGCAATGTTCTCTACAGTCGGTTTTGAGTGGACCAACAAATACTATCCCTTTATCTCCTTTAGCTGATCCAATGAATGCTACATTGACTGAATATCGAATTGTGGGGAGCTGTAATGGGCTGCTCTGCATTCTCCATTATCAAAATATAATATTTCAGTTGTGGAACCCATCCACTAGAATCTCCAAGAAACTGCCAGAAATTTCTAATCCCAACTCTGGTGTTTGGAATTTTGGGTTTGGTTGGGTTGAATCGACTAATGAGTATAAGGTGTTTGTGACTGTGGTTCATTATTATGATAACTCCAAGGTTGGTAAAGTTTATAGTTCAAAGACAAAATCATGGAAAACAATTGAGCTATCCGGTTATTTACGTGTAAGTTGGGGAAGAGGGGTGTTTGCAGGTGGGAAGCTTTACTGGAAGAACGGACATGATAAAGTTATTATTTTCTGGGACTTGAAGAGTGAGGTGTTTGGAAGGATTGAGCATCCCTTTGATCAAGATGGCTTTGTGGGTGTGCTTGGTGGTTTCCTTTGTGTGCTATGTTTTAATTATCAAATTAGAGGCTTTCGAGTTTGGGTTATGAAGGAGTCTTGGGAGAAAGTGGTTACACTTTCTCATCTTCTTGAGCTTCTTCAACCACCATTGGTGAAAGGTCTAAACGGAGAGATTTTGGTAAATTATGGATCCACTGTGGTGGTTGTTTATGATTGTCGGGATAATGTGTTCCGCAACCTCAAGTATTGTTCCTATTGTGAGGATACTGGGTTCAGCAGCTACGAGAATTGTGTCCATTCTTTGTCATATCAAGTCTATGTTGAAAGTTTAGTCTCGCCAGAAGATTTATGAAACAACGTCTTAGAACATGATGCTAGGCAGAACAATATATATGTAGTGAAATTTGTGCACGAAAACGAAAGATAGTAGCTACCTTTATGGATACCATCAACTATATATAAAATTAATGATGCTACCTTTTCTCTCCCTTGATTACAAAAACATAGTAGCTAGGCAGAACAATATCATTTTTTCTTTTAATTTTAGCTCTATTTTATCTTTCTTGTGAAAGTGTCTAAAGAACCTTAGACTCTTGTATTTTATAATATATATATATATATATATATATATATATGTAGTGAAATTTGTGCACGAAAACGAAAGAATTTTGAATTATAATATAAACTGGCTTTTTGATATTGCAGGGATGCTATAAGTGATTGCTGCCAGGGACGGAGCCGGGGGGCTAAAGCTCCCCCCCCCCCCCCCCCAAATTTTGACATTTTATTTATTTTCAAAGATATATATATATATATATATATATATACACGTCTAGGGGAAGGGTAGAATAAAAACACTCTTAAGTGTATAAAAATATAAATGATTTTAAGCCCTTAGATCATCAAGATCTACGGTTGATTCGTAACCTTGTTGGATGAATTCGTGGTCCTGAGTTCGAATCCCAAAGGTAACAAAAATATATTTTTCGCAATTCGTACTCTATTGGATAAATATTTCATATTTGTTCTACATAAAATTCGTACATTAAGAAACGTTTATATTTTATACACTTAAGAGTGTTTTTATTCTAGTCCACCCCTATATGTCTATACCTATTATAAAAGAACTTTGTATACAAAAGTTAATTTGCTTGTTATATTCACTCATATACTTAACTTAAGGATAATCGAGTTATTTAAAACTATATAATCTATGAAAATGTTGTTCATTATGATTATTACTATTATTATTATGCTCGTTTTTTAATAGAAAATGTATGAAATGCCCAAAAAAAATGTTTATTATTTACATTATACTTGTCTTTTAATAAAAAAATGTTTAAAATATACGAAATGTTAAAAAAAAATTGTAATGTACTGAAACTAATTTGTAATATATTGAAACTATATAATCTATGAAAATGTTGTTTGTTATTATTACTATGATGCTCGTATTTTAGTAATGCCCAAAGATTGAAAAACATACTTACTTCGTCCACAAAAATTGTATTGTAATTTGGGGGAATGAGCTTTAATAAGTTGAAAAATGTGTATAAAGTGGAGAAAATGACACCAAAATTGAGTGGAAAAGAGGTCCACCAAAATTGATGTGTTATATTAAATGAGTGAGTTTTTTTTTGTAAATATTAAGGGTGATCAAAGAAATGAAAAAGATAAGCATTCGTCAAGCAACTTTTGATTTGAATCATGATCAAAAGTTCAAGAGCCCATATTCATTATCAACGGAAATAAAATAAAAATAAACCATACACTAAAAATCTTGAAATTGGGAAAAACCCTCTTAATCGGATAGAGCCCATTTCTCTGATAAAACTACAAAAACCAAACAATGGCCTCTTCAAGAGCAAAAACCTAAAACCCTCGGAATATCGGAGCAAAAGCCTAAAACCTAAAATTCCTCGGAATATTGTTATAGGTGGCATGCAGTTATCAAATTAGAGTAATATAAGCATCAGACATGCAATTGTAATATCTCAAGCAAATTCATATTTCACAAATCAAAATACAAGTCTATCTTTCCTCTCTTTCATTAATTTCTCACTCTTCTCTGCACACCACCAATTCTCATTGGATATATTCCTTGTGATGTATTGGCTTCTCCATAGTCGCACCGTTGTTCAGAGATGCCAAACACCCATCGCCACTTGCTACCAAGCGCTGCCGCGTAGCCCCTGATCCGTACCATCATCGCCCTTGATTTTGGTCTTGCTAAGGTAACCACCAGCTCATAGTTGATTTGCTATTCTTCTTCGTTGTTTTGATTTCATTATTGTCATGGAAACTTATAACATAGATTAGATAATACAATTCTCAATCAGTCCGTTTTGGTTCAATTCAGGCAGCAAGTCACATATGTTGGAGAAGAAGCAAATTTATTATGGTATTGGAGAAGATGAAGAATGAGAAGAAAGTTGAACAATTTCTTTTAAGATTTTGATATGGAGATCGGAAAATACTGTCTTCATCAAGAAGTCATCGAGGAAGAAATACTGTCAAGATTGCCGGTGAAATCACTCTTGAGATTCAGGTGCGTTTCAAAAACATGGCTGTCTTTAATAGGCAGCAAACGCTTCATCAAAGCCCATCATCAAAATTCAATAAAAAATCCATGTTTCCCCCATCAAAGGCTCATTACACTGAAGAATACGCGTGATAGGCCTGAGGAATGTTCTCTGCAGTCATTGCTGAGTGAACGACCTATCAGTCGAGATTCAACTGATGATCTACTGATGACTACATTGCTGCCATTTCGAATTTGGGGATGCTATAATGGGCTGTTCTGCGTTCTTGAGAAATCAAGCAAACTACCCTTTGTTGTTGAGGAGAAACCAAGAAAAATTTACTTGTGGAACCCATCAACTCGAAGCTCCAAGAAACTGCCAGAAATTTCTGGTCCAGGCTTTGCTAAGAATTACGGATTCGGTTGGGTTGAATCGAGTGATGAGTACAAGGTGTTTGTGAGTGTGGTTGATCGTAACTCCAAGGTTGGTGAAGTTTATAGTTCAAAGACAAAATCATGGAAAACAATTGAGTTGAGGGCGGATTTAGTTGAATGTTGCGGTGATGGGGTGTTTGCAGGTGGGAAGCTTTACTGGAAGAGAAATGGATATGAAGAATATATAATTTTCTTGGACTTGAAGAGTGAGGAGTTTGGAAGGATTGAGATTCCCTTTCAACAAGGGTGGAGAAGTAGAAGTTGCTTGGTGGGTGTGGTAGGTGGTTGCCTTTGCGTGACATATTATAACCATGGAAGGCCAGTTCAACTTTGGGTTATGAAGGAGTCTTGGAAGAAAGTGGCGACTCTTGCTCATCTTGTTCAGCTTCTTCTACCATTGGTGGTGGCTCAAAACAGAGAGATTTTGGTCAATTGTGGATCCACTTTGTTGGTTTACGATCGCGGAGATAATGCGTTCCGCAGTACTAAGTTTTGTTTCCGTTACCGTACACGTGTCTACGTTGAAAGTTTAATCTCACCAGAAGATGTATGAAAGATTGAAATAAAATAAAATAAAAACCTTTAAGTTTTTGAAAATGAACTACATATGTCTCATGTTCAACCCTTTATTTTTTCATTCACTCACTGATAGAAAAAAATATCGATAAAATAACATAATTTATTTATGCAAATAAAAATACTATTCTCATGTTTATTCAAATTAATTACATGACATGTTTACGCTTACGACTTACCAATATAACTAATTTTCATATATATATTTTTAATTAAAATCAAAACCCAACTAAAATAATGAAACATCATTGTTCAATATTATAAAATTAAACTTAATAAATTGACCAATTTTATTTATGAAAACAAATCATGTTTTTTTTTCTGTAAAATCAAATATTTGGATGTTGCAGAAGAACTTTATTTTAAAATTGTATTTAAACAAAATGACCACATAAATATGATATAAATATGTATTCAAAAAATACATTAAACTATATGCAAATAAATAGTTTTGTACATCTTAGAATATTATATGATACATAATGATATTCATTAGTATCATTTATAATTGCTTTTGATATTTGATGAGTTATATATTTATACACATTATCAATAAATTAATTGGTATTTCAAAAATTTCAAATTCATGTTCTTTTTTATTATTGAAATTATGTTGTGGATAATTTCATTGTTTTAGATTCATGTTTGCATTAACTTTTTTTTAATTTTTTTTTTTGAGAAATTACAAGAGGTATCAAATATATAATCAAATTAGCAACTCACACGCAAGCGGGACCTTTACACCATACAAATATGAGAAAACAACCGCATGCAGGCGGAAAACTACCCACAGAAAGGTAGGAACACTACCCACACAAAAGTGGAAATACTACCCGCACGCAGGCGGGATTGAACCCAAGACCACTCACAAAGGAGAGTCTTTGGGTGCCTGAGAAGTTTGCATTAACTTATATTTAAATTATGTTTAATATGTATATTTTTTATTTAAAATATTATTTAATTTCGATTTTGGTTGTGCGTTGCACGAGCGGGCATAGTAGTTAGTAAGTATGTTGACTATTGACATTTTTTAAGATTAAAAGTGGTGGGTTCCTCAATGGCATATGTGTAAATAAGTATAATATATATAAGGGTACTAATTAAAGAAATAGTTACTACAAATAAGTAGGACACGAATTGGTGGACGGACCAAAATGGCAAATTAGGACATGAATATCGGTGGGCAGAGAGACTAACTATAATTAGCATTACACTTTATACAAAGTTAAAAATTTAAATTTTCAAATTCGATTTTTTATTGAGTAATTAAAGTAGATTATTTTATTTTCAGAACATATTTTTCATTTGGTTATATTTTGATTATGTTTATTATTAGTATTATTTTTTATTTAAATATGTCCTTTAATTTCGATGTACGTCGTTCATGCTCGTTAATCGGTGATAAAGCTATCATATTAAATGAGTTGGGCCCAATTTTCTTTACTTAACGAATGAGCATTTCATTAGATTGATGACTGAAATATTTTTCAAAACTATAAAAATATAAAATTAAATCACATAGGTCAGCCCAATGTACATCCGGGCCACGATTAGAAACATTACTACTTCAAATTACAAAACCCTCTCTTTATCTTTGTAACCGCCGCCGCAGATGGATAGCAAAAACACCAAACAATCTCTGCATCTTCCCGAAGAAATCATCGAAGAAATACTGTCAAGACTTGCGGTGAAATCGCTCTTGAAATTCAGGTGCGTCTCGAAATCATGGCACTCTTTAATTGGCTGCGAAAGATTCGTAAAAAAACACCACCAAAATTCAACAAGAAACACGACTTTAGCCCACCACAGGGTCTTGTTAAGCTCTCGTTACAAAGTAGAGCTGTCGCAGTGCCCTCTGCCATCGTTATTCGATAAACACGACACTCCTGCTTTAAAATGGGACTTTGCAACCGATATTTTTATTGATTCAATAACTCTCGTGGGTTGCTGTAATGGACTCGTTTGCATCCTTTTAAATCATGAACATGTTATTCTGTGGAACCCATCCACCAGAATCTCGAGGATATTGCCTGAGACGCCTGGTTACAAGCATTGGTTTTATGGATTCGGCTGCGATGAGTCGAGTGGTGATTACAAGGTTATTGCTAGTGCTGATGAACCATTTGTGCGTAAAAATAACATAGCTAAAATATATAGCTTGAAGACTGATTCGTGGAAGGAAACAACGGGTCCTTGGGAACTTTTTATGACGTTTCGCGCTGAGCAACGGGGAATGTTAGCAAGTGGGAAGCTTCACTGGGAGATTATCAGTTACGGAATTGTTTCTTTCGACTTGAAGGAGGAGGTGTTTGAAATCGTTGAGGAATCCTTTGAAGAAGAGCATTTCGATTGTGCTATTACGACCTTGGCTGAATCTGGCATTGATCAACTTTCATTGATGAATGTACAGTGTCTGTTTATTGATGTGTGTCGGGAATCAGCAGAAGTTTCAGCATGCGAAGGTCTGCAATTAATAAAATATTCAACATATGATTATGGTATCCACCTTCGTGGATGGGAATTCACAGAAGATGCATATTATGATTGTCATATCTACGTTGAGAGTTTAGTCTCACCATAGCCTTCAACATCGACATTTTATCAGTTTTAGGGTTTATTACTTATTTTTATATCAGTTTGTGACAGTTTTATCAGCCTTTGCCGTATCTACGTTGAGAGTTTAGTCTCACCATAGCCTTCAACATCGACATTTTATCAGTTTTAGCGTTTATTACTTATCTTTATATCAGTTTGTGACAGTTTTATCAGCCTTGTGTCTCATGCTTAACTTTTCCTTCAAGTGTTGTTTTTTGCTTGTTGAGAATAAAATTGGGATATGTTGTTCTTTTACCAGCCTCTATTTAGTTTGTAGCATATCGTTTCATTCTATGAATTAGCTAAATATCCATGATGAATTAGTTAAATGTGTGAGTGTAGAAGTATAGAGAGCATGAAAAAAGGTGAGCTACTGCCGTTTATTTCTCAGAGAAAAGTTACTTACAAAATAACACTCTGGGGCTATTTATAGATGATAGCACAGAGTCAAAAACAGAACAACAAACCGCTATGTGACACGTGGTATCAAATATAACAAACAAGAAATAAGCAAGCATACGGCAACTCAGTATAACACCATAACACTATTCCATTACCCCCGCAAGCTGGACATGGTGGAGATCCACCATGCCTAGCTTGGACAACAGTAGACAAAAATGAGGGCCAACTAGGGATTTAGTGAACACATCCGCCAGCTGGGAAGCAGTAGAAAGGTGAAGCGGGACCAGAAAACCAGCGCGATACTTCTCACGTACAAGGTGGCAGTCGATTTCAAGATGATTAGTGCGCTCGTGGAAAACCTGATTTTTGGTGATGTGTATTGTTGCTTGGTTATCACAGTAGAGTGGCAACGGTGAAGGGAGAACCAGAGCAAACTCGGCGCAGAGATGAGAGACCCAAGTCATTTCACGAGCAGTAGCACTAAGAGCCCTATATTCGGCTTCAGCAGAGGAAGCGGAAACAGTTGCTTGCTTCTTGCAACGCCACGAGACCAAAGAACCCCCAAGAAAGATACAATATCCAGTGAGGGACCGGCGAGTATCAAGGCAGGAGCCCCAATCAGCATCACAATATGTAGTAAGTGTCAACTCGCCTGAGGAAGGATAGAATAAACCAAGGGATGGACACCCCTTCCAGTATTTGAGAACATGCAGAGCTGCATCCCAGTGTAGCTCCGATGGTGACCCAACAAATTGGCTAATTAGTTGCTGGACAACATAGGTGATATCTGGACGTGTCAAATTAAGAAAGAGTAAACGCCCCACCAACCTTCTATAAGCATCAGGCTGTGAATAATCGGGAGAATCATTGTGAGAGAGCTTACAATGGAGTGGCAGTGGGGTGGCAACTGACTTGCAACCAAGAAGTCCAGCTGAATCAATAAGATCCAAAATGTATTTGCGCTGATTGAGACAAGTACCCGAGTCTCCCCTAGCAATCTCCATGCCTAAAAAATACTTGGCTACTCCCAGATCCTTTATAGTAAAGATGGAGTGAAGATACTCTTTCAATGTTGTGATTAAAGAGAGATTAGGTCCAGCTATAAGGACATCATCAACATACATTAGTAAACAAAGAAAGGAGTCACCTGTACCTTTTACAAATAAACAATGATCTGCTTGAGATTGTACGAATCCGAAACTGAAAAGATGTCTGCAAAACTCAGCATTCCACTCTCTGGATGCCTGCTTAAGGCCATATAAACTCTTAATCAATTTGCAAACCTGCCCCGGCTTTGCCTTGTCATAACCTTGAGGTGGCTGCATGTAAATGTCATCATGTAAATAACCATGTAAAAATGCATTATTTACATCTATCTGATGAAGGTGCCACTGGTTATAAGTAGCAATAGCCAAGAGAAATCGCACAGAGACTAGTTTGGCAACTGGAGAGAATACCTCAGTATAGTCAATTCCAAACTCTTGATTGTAGCCTTTGGCAACCAAACGAGCTTTATATCTCTCCACAGTCCCATCAGCATTCATCTTAACTTTATATAATAGCTCTCTTTCCAGCAGGTAGTGAAGTCAGCTGCCAAGTCTGATTTGTCTCTAGAGCATCAAGCTCAGCTCTCATAGCTGCAACCCAATCTCCAAAACGACTGGCTTCAAGATAGGTCTCAGGCTCACGAATGGCTTGAATAGTGATTAGAAAAGCAGTATACTGGGGAGCAAGAACAAGAGAAGTGATGTAGGGAAAAGTAAAAGGAGTGAGAGTTTCATTAGTAGAAGGTAGAGAGGCAGGAGTTGTAATGATGTGGCCAACATAATCCTTCATCCAAGAAGGAGGTTGGCGCACACGAGTGCTAGCTCGCACAGCGACAGCAGGAGCAGTAGTAGAGGTGGAAATAGCATTATCAGAATTTGTGGGAGTAGGTGAAGCAGGATGGGATATAGTATCTGTGGGGGAATGAGTATTTGTGGATTGTGGTGTTTGTGGTGAAGAGATAGGATCGGCAAATTGTGGAGAAAATGGAAGAGAAGCGGAGTCATCAGAAAATATAGGGGGAGTGTGCACAGGAGAGACAGGAGTAATGGAAGATGATGAAGCAAACGGATATGTGGTGGGCAAGAATGTTACATCTCTCCATGTAATGACTTTGCATTCAGCCAAGTCATATAGTAGGTAACCTTTGTTATTCATAGCATATCCCAAGAATACACATCTTATTCCCCGAGAATCAAACTTCTTCCTGGTGGGTGACAAATCCACAGCATATGCTAAACACCCAAAAGGCTGCAAAAGAGTCATACCAGGCTTGCTGTTAAACATCACTGAAAATGGGGTCTCCCACCCTAAAACCTTACTGGACAAACGATTAAGAAGCCATGTAGCTGTAAGCAAAGAGAATGGCCAAAAAATAGCAGGCAAATGACTGTCAAACATGAGGGCTCTAGCTATCTGTAAGAGACTTCTATGTTTTCTTTCAACAATCCCATTTTGTTGGGGTAAGTAGACACAAGTTCTCTGATGGTGAATACTAAATTCTGAAAGCATAGCAGTCACATCTTTATTTATAAATTCTGTTCCATTATTTGTTTTTAGATTCTTAATAGATTTCCCAAACTGTGTATGCACCATAATGATATGTTTGCGCAAAGTTGAGCAAACTAAACTTTTAGAGTTCAAAAGGTATATCCAGGTAACTCGACTATGATCTTCAACTATAGTAAGCATAAACTTCACATTGCAAATATTTTCATCACTATATGATCCCCATATGTCAGCATGCAAGATCTCAAACATCATATCAGATCTTCTCTGTAAAGTAGGAAAAGAAGCTCTAGTTTGTTTAGAACGAATGCATACCTCACATTCTTTGAGTTTAAGTATTGTTGTGGCATTTAGCATGTCTGATATTACAGGTATATGCTCCATCACTCCTATTGATGGATGCCCAAGCTCAGTGTGCCATCTCTCCACATCTTTCTTCTGCACCTTACTCACAGTGAGAGCTGATTCAGCTGCTACCCCTTCCAACATGTACAGATTTCTAGACAACTTTCCCATAGCAAGAATATGATCATTATCTACCTTTTGAATAAGGCAATGTGTCTTGAGAAATAAACACCTTGCTCCATTGTCTTTAGTTAGTTGAGCAACAGATATCAGATTATGAGTAAACTTGGGTGCATATAAGACTCCCTTTAAGACCAAATGCTCTGTTAACACAGCTTCTCCCATATGAGTAACAGTCTTAATGCTCCCATCTGGAAGATGAACACTCTGTACTCTATCCAAAGTGTGTATGACACTCATAAGTTTTGAGTTGCAGCAGATATGAGTGCTAGCACCTGAATCCAATATCCAAATATCTTGAGAATTTCCACTAGGTACACTGAATGCAAAGTGTCCTTGGAACTCTCCTTCAGTTGAAATATTTCATTGTATCATATGAGCATCATTGCTCTTGGTGTTGCCAGTGTCTCCCTGTGTAATCAATCCACCAACACACTTGTTAATCTCAGTTTGTATTAACTTCACAAGTGTGTTGTTAGCATCATTAGATGACTTCCCAGATTCTCCATCAAATACTGCGTCAGCATAATTCACCTTTGCCTTAGCCCTTCCTCTTTTAACTTCTTATACCAATCTAGAAATCCATGTATCTTGAAGAGTGTCATACACACTTTGGATAGAGTACAGAGTGTTCATCTTCCAGATGGGAGCATTAAGACAGTTACTCATATGGGATAAGCTGTGTTAACAGAGCATTTGGTCTTAAAGGGAGTCTTATATGCACCCAAGTTTACTCATAATCTGATATCTGTTGCTCAACTAACTAAAGACAATGGAGCAAGGTGTTTATTTCTAAAGACACATTGCCTTATTCAAAAGGCAGATAATGATCATATTCTAGCTATGGGAAAGTTGTCTAGAAATCTATACATGTTGGAAGGGGTAGCACCTGAATCCAATATCCAAATATCTTAAGAATTTCCACTAGGTACACTGAATGAAAAGTGTCCTTGGAACTATCCTTCAGTTGAGATATTTCCTTGTATCATATGAGCATCATTGCTCTTGGTGTTGCCAGTGTCTCCCTGTGTAATCAATCCACCAACACACTTGTTAATCTCAGTTTGTATTAACTTCACAAGTGTGTTGTTAGCATCATTAGATGACTTCCCAGATTCTCCATCAAATACTGCCTCAGCATAATTCACCTTTGCCTTAGCCCTTCCCTCTTTTACCTTCTTATACCAATATGGAAATTCATGTATCTTGAAGCACTCTGCCTCCTCATGCCCATGTCTATCACAATGAGAACAATATAACTTCTGTCTCTCTTCTTTTGTTTTCCTCATCTTAAAGATTTGTTGCTGCTTTCCATATGATGCAGATTCTTTCCCTTTAGCAGTCACCTGCTTTGCTAATGCAATAGCTTGCATTGCATGTGCTTCCCCAAAACTTTCTGGAGTTATTTTTTGATCCTCAATCTGGAATACCATTGAGTATGCTCTATTAACACTAGGCAACGAATCCGGAAATAGGATTTCGCTACGTGCACTCTCAAAAGAGTCATTAAGCCCTAGCAAAAACTGCATCAGCCTTCTATTTTCTTCCCTATTAACCCCTGCAGCTCTAGTTCCACACACACAGGTTAGTGGTGGTAGCAACATGTCTAACTCATCCCACAATGCAGTTAGATTGTTGAAATACACGAGTACACTTTGGCTTCCTTGAGTATAACTGCCTATCTGCCTCTGAAGCCTATAGATCTTAGAACCGTTGCTTCGCCCAAACCTCTGATTCAGTGCATCCCAAAGCTTCTTTGTATTATCAATATGTACAAAAGCATTCACCAATTCCTTCGAAATAGAGTTTATAATCCATGAAGAAATCATATAATCAGCCTTAATCCATGCTTTATAATAAGGAGATGCAAAATCGGGCTCTATTAATGTGCCATCAAGTAGCTCTAGCTTGCTTTTAGCTCTTAAAGCACGCTTCATAGAACGACTCCAGTTGAGGAAGTTATTACTTGTGAGCTGAGCTGAAACCAGCTGCATTCCTGTGTGATCCGCATTGTGCAGCTGCAATATTTCTTCGATTTGCTTCGAATCCATGGCGGATGGATCAGATCTATGATTTCGTCGATCATCTCCAGATCGGCGACGTGAATCCTCATTAACAGACAGATCCTCCATCTCTTTCTCATTCATAGTGCCCGCTTCCTCATTAAAGAGAACATTCCACTTAGTGTGTCGAACTTTCCCCATTCAGATCCGATCTCAAAACCTTGCTCTGCATACCATGTTAAATGTGTGAGTGTAGAAGTATAGAGAGCATGAAAAAAGGTGAGCTACTGCCGTTTATTTCTCAGAGAAAAGTTAATTACAAAATAACACTCTGGGGCTATTTATAGATGATAGCACGGAGTCAAAAACAGAACAACAAACCACTATGTGACACGTGGTATCAAATATAACAAACAAGAAATAAGCAAGCATACAACAACTCAGTATATATAACACCATAACACTATTCCATTACTAATCCCGATCAGGATTAAGTGAGATGCAATATTTATGAAATCAAAATGATAAATAAATGATGAAAAAAGGGGAATAAAAATAACACCAAATTTTGACATGGTTCAGCCAAACTGCCTACATCCACGGACCCACACCCGTATTAGAGAATCCAAGCATCTACAACACTGTGATTTTTATCCACCTACACAAATGCTATATGTGAACTCATTTTCATTACTCATGTATAACTTCAATCTGATGTTTTTTTCTCGCAAGATTTTTCTCTTAATTTCTCTCTCGATAATAAAAGAAGATATTCATGTTGGACCCTCAATTTATAGGCAAAAATGAGATGTTAGCCGCAATGCATGAAATTAAGGCACCAAAAATTGACATTAAAACAGTAGGTATTAGCCACTAATTAATGCTTTAATTTGCAGCAGCTATAGCAGACGCCCATTTGATTAACATGTTAGTTTGAAAATTTAATCACTTTTAAATTGTAACAAGGCATGATCTTTCAATTAGGATCGTTAATGTGCATTTATAAATTTCCACGTGTACTTTTAAATTTCCATGTAGATGCCCATATAATGCAACTACCAGCCTCGTTCCGGACATTTCATGAGAAAAAAAGGGCCCTTTTAATTGAACATGATTGTGTGCCTATGGCTCGTTTCTTTAATGGAATAGGATTGGAGCTTTTGGACCTGCATGCATTTTTTTTTTTACTGATTTGGACTTATAAAAATTGATGTTGTTCGAGAATCAACAGAAGTTTCAGAATGTGATGGTTTTCAATTAATAAAATTTTCAACATATATATGGTTGGTATCTACCTTGGTGGATGGGAATTAACAGAAGCTTCATATTACAATTGTGGTATCTACGTTGAGAGTTTAGTCTCACCATAGCCTTCAACATCGACATTTTATCAATTTTAGGGTTTATTGCTTATTTTTATATCAGTTTGTGACAGTTTATCAGCCTTGTATCTTATGCTTAACCTTTTGTTTTTGCTTGTTGAGAATAAAATTGGGTTATGTTGTTCTTTTACCAGCTTCTGTTTAGTTTGTAGCATATCGTTTCATTCTATGAAGAATTATCATCAATATATACCACTATTTAGGTATAATTATTTTCGACTAAGCTCAATTCGATTATACCTCTAGTTTTAACTATAAATTCAACGATTTAGGTGACTCGAACCTCCGACCTGGTGGTTGTAGGAAAATGTTTTACGAGCTGAGGTGCGCCTCGTCATCTATTATAAAGTATTTATATTTTTATTGAGAATAAAAATATTCAATATGTATCTTAGTGGAGCTCTTCATTCTTCGCAATCTTGGTGTGGCTAGTCGTGAGAAACCTCTTTTTACTTACAAAAACAGCCACTTTCTTAGGACTTGGTTTGGATTTTAAAGTCAGAAGTTTTTTGCACGCTATTATTGCTCTCTCAAGTCAGAGTATATTGGACTAATTGATAGAACATTAGAAAATAATTATGGATACAATGGATAAATTTTATACTGCACTTATAAGGTTATTGAAAATTAAAAGTTGGGAAACTTCATTGGGAGATCAACTTTCATTGATGAACATACGGAGTTTGCAAACATATGATAGAATATATTTATGTTATTGAACTCTAAAAACAACATGGTAATTTACACTTCGGGGAGTAAAATGGCAATCTAAATTAAATAACTAAACTAAATTCTATTTTTTTGAAAATTAATCAACTATATAATTTTTTTTCTTTCTAGATGCATTAGAACCCCTATCATCATCATCATCATTATATAATACGATTTGGGATTCCTTGCCTCCCCTTAATTTTAGGTCTTACGTGGCTTCATGAGAGATTTTTATTTTAAATCTCTGCAAAAAAAAGTTTTTAACAAGACTCGACCCTTATGGTTTCAGGTGTTCTTCTATGTTTTTTCTTTTTTCTTTCTTTATAAAATCACCATTTAATTTTAAAAAAATCAAGTCAGTAATTGTATTGTGGTCTCCGATTAATCTTACCTTATGAATATTGGTCCTTCTACTACAAAATTAATCACATTTAGGCCAATTTAATCTTGAGTAATATCGAATGGGGTTGTATGTACGTCTAGTTACCTAATTTAATTTGGATTATTAAAATATTTTGTTGAGCTTTAATATAATTTCATAATTATTAATTAGGATTTACTAATCCAAATAGGACTTATAATTAGTTTTCATATTTATTTTGCAATTATTAAATTATTAATTGATTATGAGGTTATTTAATCCAAATTCAAGGTGTAAATTTTTTAGTGATTAATGTTAACTTGGATTCATTATATGATAATTTAATTTATTTATTAGGAAATCTTTATAATTTAATGACCACCTAATAAATATAGAATTATAGATAACATAAAACCCTGTTCAACCCTGCAAACTAAGCCGCCGCCGTAGATGGATCGTGAAAATACGCCGCCTCGGTTTAGGAACATTGCGAAATCCCACCATCTTCATCAAGACATCATCGAAGAAATACTGTCAAGACTTCCAGTGAAATCACTCTTGAGATTAAGGTGCGTTTCAAAATCATGGCGTTGTTTAATTGGTAGCAACAGATTCATCAAAACCCAACTCGAGAAATCAAGAAACTACCAAAATTATGCTCGTTGGCAAACCATCTTCAACTACAATTCAGAAAATCCTGTACCCGGATTGAAGCGATGCTCTAAGTTATCCTACATGAATGACCCATTTGTTGATCCTTCCCCTATCGATGATCCCACCAATAATCATCTCTTGATGGGTATTAACGTTGTGGGTCATTGTAATGGGCTGTTGTGCATTCTCAAGCAACCAGGGTGTTTTTTCTTGTGGAATCCAGCCACAAGAATCTCCATCGAATTACCCAAACTAGACCTTGAAATAATAAAATATGGGTTTGGTTGGGATGAACAAAGTGATGCATACAAGGTGTTTGCTGTTTTGTGTAGCCATGTTGAGAATGAGTGGATAGGTAATGTTTATAGTGCCAAGACAAATTCATGGAAAACAGTAGAGCACGGGGTCTTGACTTGGATTATGAAGATGGGGATTATTTATGCGGAAAGATTCACTGGGTCGCAAGCGAAGATTATATTGAATCATTTGACTTGAAGAGTGAGATGTTTGGAATGATAGAGCTACCGGTGAAACCAGCGGTTGGCGTTCGGCCGTGGCTGGAATCACTATTGGAAGAAGAGGAGGAGAGAGGGGGGCGGCTTAGAGCACTCCCAGCAGATCACCTAAATGCATCACTAACTCTAAATTTAGGCTAAAACAATTGAAAATTAGATAAAAAAAATGCATCCAGCAGATCCCCTAAATTGGATGGGGCCCACAAAAAATTTTACACCTACCTAAATTCAATCTTAAATTTACACTCATCCTAAATTTATTTTAAGCTTATAATTAGTAGGGCCCACACATAATTATTATTTTTATGTAGAAAATAGGAGATCTGGTGTATGCATTTATAAAATCGAGATCCTAAAATTAAATAGGGAAGCTTTAGGGAGGAATATAGGAGCATAATTTTGAGATTTCTGCTGGGAGATGGAACACGCATAGTTTGGGAGATGAAGAAATATGGGGTGAAGGAGTCTTGGGTGAAAGTGAGCGTCGGTGGCCCTTTTCCTTCATACAATGCATCCACTAGCTTGCTTTGGGAGTTTGATGATGAAGGAGTGCTGGAGATTTTTCCACGCGAGATTGTTGGTTGCGATCAAACGAGTTACTATGTTGAAAGTTTAGTCCCACCAATATGGTGACATGTAGTAGGTTTTCTGTTTTCTTAGTTTATGCATTATCTACATTAAACCACATCCTATATTCTATGTTTTGATTTGTTTAACTGAGATCGTCGATTAGGAATTCAACAAACTAAGTTTGTTTAGATGGTTCACTCAATGTTTAATTAAGATTGTAAAAGATATTTGAATCTACTAAAAATGGTTTTGTTTTTCATAGAATTTGCTCAAGATCGTTTAATTTATTATTTTGAGTTACATTAACTTGTTGATTTATTCTTTAATTCGTGGCTTGCTCATTTTATGCGGACTTTTACTCTTTAATCTTCAATATCCTGCGCACCTTTACACGATTTACACGAAGTTTTGTGTAACAAAAATTCATGCAGCATATAGTAAATTGCCCAGCGTAAAGCTGCTGGATTTGACCTTTAATAGTTCAAATTGTAAACAAACAAAACCCTCTCTTTAACTTTGTAAATGCCGCCACAAATGGAGAGCAAAAACACCAAACAATCTCTTCATCTTCTCTATTATTTTTATATACCGAACGAATGAGAAAGATTCATGTGAAAGCAGGGGCGGATCCAGGAATTCTGTTTGGGGGGGGCTGAACCTGCCGCCCCCGAAAAATTTTTTTTGGGATATAATATATAGTAATTAATAAATAATTGTTTTTTTGTCATTAGTTCAACCATAATAATAAAAACGTACAATAGTTTCATTCATTACCATGTCTATTACAACATTACAAATAATCTATGAAATAATACTTGGCGAACTCGAGCTAGTCGTCTCTGTTTGAGAAAGCAATGACAGATGATTTCGACGTGTACTCATTGACTGAAAACGTTGCAAAACCTTCTCGTTGTCAATTGTTGAGAAAATTTCCTTCTCAATATAGACGACCAAACTGTCATTCATCCACTCATCTTTCATACGGTTTCTCAAATCAGTCTTAACAATCTTCATTGCAGAAAATGCTCTCTCAACAGAAGCAGTAGCTACGGGTAAAACCAATGTCAACTCAATAATTCGAAAAACCAATTGAAAAACTAAATGATTACCACTTTTAACCATTTCCTGAGCAAGACTTCCCAAATTGGTAATTGCTGAGAATCGAGAATCATTGCGAACAAATGATATGAAATTACGGAGTTGTTGTGGAAGACATAGACAATCACCTAATGAAAACGAAGCACAAAATGCACATTAATAATGAAATTACGAAGTAATTGTGGAAATAATTAATAATCACCTGGCCCAAAGTCTTCGGGATATAAAGTAGTCAAACGCATGAGTTGATCAATGTTGAATTGAGAGAAATTATTTCTCGGATCAAGACACGCCATGCATCTAAGCAAATTAGTGCTAGCTTCGGAAAACCGAGTGTTTAGCTCTTGTATTGTTAGATCAACAACCATGTTTCACAAATAAATCATCTATAGCATGCTTCAAAGAATGTGAACAAGTGTCAGCAACATGAACAATTCCAATAAATCTTTCAACCACACATCCTTCATTATTCACATATCGTAAAACGACACCCATTTGCTCTTTCATTGAAATATCTCGAGCCTCATCAACCAAAATGGTGAACACTTTATCTCCAAGATCATTAATTATCGCAAGTGTGACCTCTAAAGCACAAGCATGTGCTAACTCTTTTTGAACTTTTGGACAAGTCATTTGATTATTACCAGGAGCATGTTCACCCAAAACCTTGGAAACAATATCATTATGATCACTATACCATTGAATTAGCTCAAGGAAATTACCTCGATTTGAAGAACTAGATGACTCGTCATGTCCACGAAAAGCCAATCCTTGCTTCAACAAAAAACGAGTAACATCCAATGAAGCGGTCAACCGAGCACGATAAGCAATGTTCACCTCAATAGCATTTGATCTAAACATATTAGCCACACTCCCTCTTTGATTTTTAAATGCTTCAATTTGTATTCTAGCATTGTTGTGACAGCTATCTGCATCTCCAACGTGCTCTGCAAATTTGATTAACGCTTTTTTCCAATTGGTAAAGCCCGTTTTGGTAAACGCATCTGCTCCATACCGACCCGTTTTATCTGGGTGCTTGAAAATGTAACACCAAAAGCAAAAACAAGCATCTTTTGCTACACTATACTCTAGCCACACAAACTTTTGATACCACACATCTTGAAAACTTCTTAGTTGATTGCCAAATTGAGTTTTCGGATATGTATGCCCAACTACTTGACAAGGCCCCATTGATAAGTACTCTCTACGTGCTTGATCGCGAATAGCAATAGGAAACTCCTCAATTGCTTCAATAACGGGCGTAACTGAATCACATATTGATTGACTTCTACGTTTTTTAGAAAAAAAACGTTCCATTTCCTATAAAAATAAATTAGTTTAATTTAGCATTCATAAATAATAAATCACAAATATACAATTGGCTAACCCACAATTTTATTCTACTCATAATTGACCAAATATACAAATAGCTACCCTCTGTACTCCATCGAAAATTGACCAAATTAATTTACTCAAATTTAACAAATATACAAATTGAAATAGCAATGCTCTCTCCATCAAAAAATGTATAAGTATTAAAAATTGAAAATTGAAAAGATGCTCTCTCCATCGACTGCCCTCTGTCCTCCACTCAAACATTTGGGTCCCTCATAAATTGAAAATTTGGGCAACTCATAAATGCACAAATTCTAATCTAAGCAAAAAATTAGGAATGGAGATGAACTCACTGCTGCGGCTTGCGAGAGTTGCGAGGAAAATTGGAAGCAGAGCAGACCGACCGGCGGTGGCAGCCTGGCAGGTTCAGTGTCCTCCAACGGCGGTGCGGAACGCGAGCGACGGTGGAGTTGTGGCCGGAAGGGGGCGACGCCGCGACAGGCGACTGAGTCTGGAACTCTGGAAGCGGCGCAAGGAAGAAGGGTTTCAACTTTTAATTCAAATCTATACATACTACAGTCCTCCCTCGTTTTAGCCTTTTAGGAGTATTTAGTTTTATTATTATTATTTATTTATATATATTATAAATATAAAAAAAAAAAAAAAAAAAAAAAAAAAAAAAAATTCTAAAAATTGGGGGGGGCTCTAGCCCCCCCTAGCCCCCCCCTGGATCCGCCACTGTGTGAAAGTGCTCAATGCGCCTCTTGCTTATAAGAGCTATCACAACACATTCTCGTCAATGTTCGAGATCGTTTCGGAAGACATATAAATCTAATTAAATTAAGGGCAAATAGCATCAAAATCCCGATAGTTTATCCGTTTCGCATTTTTCCCATGACCTCAAAATTTCTCGTTAAAATCCTTGACCATTGCTCCGATTCTCGCTTTTCCCTTAGTGACGTTTTTCGGCCATTAATTAGATGACGTGTCACCAACGTGGCACACTTATGCTGAGTAGATTAATTAGAAGCTAAAAGACGTCGTTTTGCGTCTAACCTAATAGCGTCAAAATCCTTAAAGTTTGGCGTGATTTTCGTTTTTCCCTTGACCTTAAAATGACATTTTCTCGCCGTTTTGCTGAGCTTCTTGTTGAGGGTGTCTGATTTGGTTGAGGGAACAAGACGGTGCCGTCGTCTGACTTAGGGGCAGAGTTGAGAGAGATGAGGGAGGCTGGGGTCGGCGGCGGCGGTGTCGCTACTGCCCAGCTAAGGGTGGATGGGAGTGGACAGAGAGGGAGATTCAGATGGTGTTTCAGTTTGAGTGACTACAAACGAAGGACGAGGCCGACGCTCCTCGCCGGAGTTACAGCGGTGGCGGTCTCGTGCTTGTGTGTCTGTGACAGCCGGAGGAGAAGAGAGGAGAGGGAATCTGTAAAGAGAGGAGAGAGGGGTTAGCAGGAGAGAGGTGGCCGGCGGCCTAGTCGTGGTGGCCGGAAGAGAAGAGATGAGATGTAAAGAGAGGAGAGAGGGGTTAGTGGGAGAGAGGCGACCGGAGGAGAAGAGAGGAGAGGGACAGATCATCTCTGAAGAACCCTAATTTCATTTCAAATGAAGACTTTTAATGTTCTCACTTAAACACAGTCAGCGATTCACCGGAATTTTAATCCTACGTGGATTTCCGACAAGCATGTCAACATAAATTTATGGGCCGATTAATTTTATGGAAAAATTAAGAATTGGGATTAAAGTCAAGAATTTTAACGAGAAATTTTTAGGTCATGGAAAAAATGAGAAACGGGTGAAACTACCGGGATTTTGATGTTATTTGCCCTTAAATTAATTAAGGAAAGAAGCTGAAACAATACAACTGAGAATCTTTATTGGTCAGGACTATTTTATTTACAAATAATACTCCCTCCGTCCGTCAAAAGTGGACCACTTTTACTATATCGGGCGTCCGCAAAGAGTATACCACTTTCCTTTTATAGAAATGGTCCCACCATCCACTTTAATCTTTTATCCTTACAAACACTCTTTATTTACAAAAAAAACCACCCAAAATTCAATCTCAACCACACATCTCATAAAGTGTGTCACGGAACTGGGAGGAATGGAGCTTGATGTGGAACTGGGAGAAATGGAGCTTGATGTGGAATGGAAGGAAGAGCTGGGGCACAAGCTCGCTGGTGATGAAGGGGGCAGTTCAAGGATTTTGACTCAGTCAACAGGGAATAGTGGCTGAAGAGACAATTTTGTAGAAGGGAGTAGCGTACTTCACACAAAAACGCTTTTATCTTTATTTGTTGTTTCAGCAACTTTTATTTCTAGTTTGGTTGTTGCGTGGGACCGCATGTTCTCCCATATATGTCTCTTGTTTCTCAAGAAAGCAATTAAGCAGAAAATTATCAATTCTCCCTATCTTCTCTCTCTTATCTCTCTTGTTCTATCTTACTATTACTATTATCTTCCAGAAAATATATTCACAAACTAAATTACAGATCGGGCCACTACAATTGGTATCCAGAGCCAAGGTTTTGCTTCTATTCTAGCAAAATTCTGGGCATACTGATGGCGGACAACACTCGGATGAAGGAGCTGCAGGAAACACAGAAGAAATTAGATCAAATAATACAAACTGAAACGATGAAGAGAACAGCCGCAGAAGAAAAGATTCAAGAGAAGATCCATGCGGTCGATCAGAAAATGAATGATAGAATGTCTGGAATTGATGCAAAATGTGACAAATTGACTGCTCTTTTGGCTGATATCCAGTTACAGATGAGGAATTTGGGCAGGGATGATCCTAAATCTGGTGGATCTATATTTGGTAAGCATCCTTACCAATTTCATTCATTAAAAGGTTCTGGGTCTTCATCTACAGCTTTTACTTCTAAGTTCAGAACAGAGGGATCACAATCTGGTAATGGGAACTCATTTCATAGGGTTGATTTCCCTAAATTCGATGGATCTAATCCTAGATTGTGGATCATTAAATGTAATACCTACTTTAAACTTACTCCTGCTATTAGTGATGATCATATGGTGCAGATGGCCATTCATAATTTTGAGGGAAAAGCACTACAGTGGTTTCAAAACACTGGGTATGAGAGTGTTTTGGATATTAGCTGGGAACAGTTCTTAGAAGTGGTTGCTGCCAGGTTTGATGATATCAGTGAGGGGAAGGTCTTAATGGAATTTAAAAATCTCAAGCAAACTGCTACTTATTCTCAATATGTGGAGAAGTTTGAGGAGCTTAGGTCTTGTTTGATGTTAAGCAACCATATGAAATATTCTGAAGAATATTTTGTGGCAAATTTCATTAGTGGGTTGGCTGATGAAATGCAAAGTTTCCTATTGTTATTTAGACCACAAACTCTACAGGATGCCATTGAGATTGGGCAAAAACAGATGCTTACACTGGATGCCTTAGCTAAGAGGGTGAAACCAGCTCCTAAGAGTTATAACAATCACTTCTAGAATTACAAGAAGCCTGAGGTGGTGTCTAACCAGAAGCCTAATTCACCATATATTAGCAAGGTTCCCATTAAACTGTTGACAAGTGCCGAGATGGCTGCTAGGAGAGAAAAAGGGCTTTGCTACAATTGCGATGAGACTTATGTGTTTGGCCACAAATGTAAGCCTAAGGTTTTCTATTTGGCTATGACTGAAGAGCACGAGCTTTCTCACATGCAACATGATGAAGAGTATGTGGAACTATTAGTGTCAGATAAGGAACCTATGCCAGAATCAGAAATCTCCATGAATGCTATTACTGGCTCCACTAATGCTAAAACCATGAGGATAATGGGGGAGGTTTGTAGTCAAAAGGTGCAGTTACTCATTGATACTGGAAGTACTCTCAGCTTCATTAAGAAGAGTACAGCTAAATTCTTAGGGTGTTGCATTGATCAAGATACTCCAATGTTGGTCAAGGTGGCTAATGGGCAACAATTGGTCAGCACTGAAATGGCAACCAACTTTTCATGGAGGGTGCAGGGGCATGAGTTCACTTATTCTCTCAGATTGCTAGAACATGAGGGTTATGACATAATATTGGGAAGTGATTAGTTGGAACATGTCACCCCGATATTTTTAGACTATAAAAGCATGACATGTACTGTGCATGATAGAGGAAAAAAGGTGAGAATGCAGGCTGTTACTAAGGCTAATGAATGTCAGTTTATTTCTGGCCATAGACTACTTACTATGATACATCAGGAAACTAAAGACATTGAAGAACTATACCTGGTTACACCATCTGCTGTGGAGTCTGTATTGGAGTCTCAGTTACAACCTTTGTTGGATGAATTTGGGGATGTTTTTGCTGAGCCGCAGGGTCTGCCACCTGTGAGAGGAGTAGAGCATCAGATAATCCTAAAACCAAACAGCATCCCTAAACATCAACAGCCTTACAGGACTTCACACAGTCATAAAAATGAAATTGAGAGGATTGTGGGGGAGTTATTGAAAGATGGAATCATTCAACAGAGCAGGAGTTCCTTTGCTGCACCAGTCATATTAGTGCTGGAGGATGTGTGTTGATTATAGATACTTAAATTCACTTACTATTAAGCATGATTACCCGATTCCTATCATTGATGAGCTGTTGGATGAACTATATGGTGCTCATTATTTCTCTAAGCTAGACCTTAGGTCAGGGTACTTTCAAATATTGGTTAACCCTTCTGACAGGTACCTTACCGCTTTCTCCACACATCAAGGGCATTATGAGTTCCTAGTTATGCCTTTTGGGCTTTGTAATGCACCAGCTACCTTTCAGTCACTAATGAATATTGTCTTTCAAAAGCATTTAAGGAAGAGTGTACTGGTGTTTTTTGATGATATTTTAGTTTATAGTAAGACTTGGGAGGAGCATTTGTTACATCTCAGGGAGGTATTGTTGCTGCTCAGAACTAACACCTTGTTTGCTAAAAGGAGTAAATGCAGTTTTGGAAAACAGAGGATTGACTACTTGGGACATGTTATTACTCCTGAGGGTGTATCCACTGATCCTCAGAAGGTGGCAAGCATGTTAAATTGGCCAATCCCTAAAACCATTAAACAGTTGAGAGGATTTCTGGGTTTAACAGGCTATTATAGGAAGTTTGTGCAGGGTTATTGCCAAATCAGCTAACCCCTTACCCTACTTCTTAAGAAGGATGGTTTCAAATGGGATGAAAACGCTGAAGCTGCTTTTAAGCAGCTCAAGCAGGCTATGTCTACAGCTCCAGTGTTGGCCTTGCCTAATTTTAACTTACCCTTTACTTTAGAAACAGATGCCAGTGGCTTTGGGGTGGGTGCTGTTTTGATGCAGCAGAACAGACCTATTGCATATATGAGCAAAGCTCTTTGTCCCAAGAATCAGGCTCTATCTATATATGAAAGGGAATTTTTGGCAGTTGTTATGGCAGTTCAGAAGTGGAAAACCTATCTACAAGGTCAGAAGTTCATTATTAGAATGGATCAACAGGCTTTGAAATATCTGTTGGATCAGAAAACTATTAACCCTGTGCAGCATAGGTGGCTCACCAAATTATTGGGGTTTAATTATGAAATTCAATACACTAAAGGGAGTGAGAATAAAGTTGCTGATGCACTTTCCAGGTGCATCCCAAGGCAGGAGGATTTGGACGCTATTACGGTTGTCACTCCAGATTGGATACAGCAGGTTACTCTCAGTTATCAAGATGACCCAACTTTATCCCAGGTTATTGCTGCTAAGGCAATTGATAAGGATGCATATTCTGAATATGAGTTGAATGGTGACTTACTCAGATACAAGGGAAAAGTTGTGGTGGGTGCTAACACAAATCTGAGGTCTGCCTTAGTGGAGGAAATGCACAGTACTCCCTATGGGGGTCAATCTGGAATTCATGCAACCTACATGAGGTTGAAAGGATATTTTTACTGGCCTAAGATGAAATCTGATATAGCTACTTTTGTTCATAGCTGTGATATTTGTCAGAGACATAAAAATGATTTGGGTGGTTATCCTGGTCTTCTTCAACCCCTGCCAGTCCCTGATAAGGCTTGGGCTGAAATTTCTATGGATTTTGTTGAAGGCCTACCTAAATCTGGGGGTAAAGATGTTATCATGGTGGTGATAGATCGACTCACTAAATATGGGCATTTTATTGCTCTTTCCCATCCTTTTTCGGCTCAATCTGTAGCCAAGAATTTCCTGGATCACATATACAAGTTACATGGGCCTCCTACTGTTATTATCTCAGATAGAGACAAGGTCTTCACTAGTGTCTTTTGGAGAGAGCTCTTTAAACTTATGGGTACTAAGCTTGCTCTATCTACTGCTTATCACCCCCAAACTGATGGGCAGACCGAACGTCTCAATCAATGTTTGGAAAACTACCTACGTTGTATGGTTAGTTCTCATCCTAAACAGTGGTCTAAATGGCTTTCGCTTGCTGAGTATTGGTACAATACCAACTTTCATACTAGTTTGAAATGCACCCCATTTCAAGCCCTATACGGTTATCCACCAAATCAACTTGGCCTAGGTCCTTACCTACCTACTGATTCTTTGGAGGTGAAGGAATTAATGGAGGAGCGGCAAAAGTTTATTCAGTTTTTAAAAGATAATCTAACTCAAGCCCAGAGTCGTATGAAGTTTTTTGCTGATAAAAAGAGGCAAGATCGGGTTTTCCAGGTAGGCGATATGGTTTACCTAAAACTACAATCATACAGGCAGAACTCTCTGAGCTTGCGGAAGAATCTCAAGTTGTCTGCACGTTACTATGGACCTTACGAGATAATAGAGAAGGTAGTAGCAGTGGCCTACCGCCTGAATTTGCCAGATTCATCTCGGATTCATCCAGTCTTTCATGTTTCTTTACTCAAAAGGTGTATCGGGCGAGAGTTTGTACCTGTTCCGGATCTGCCCGTCCTTGATGACGATGATGTTTGCAAGGTGGAACCTTTAATGTCTTTGGGAAACCGCATCATCAGCCGGAGCAACCTGCCGGTCCCTCAAACCCTTGTGCAGTGGGTGAATCAGGATCCACTCTTGGCAACATGGGAAGATGATGCTTTCCTTCGTCGAAAGTTTCCATCTTTCAATCCTTGGGGACAAGGATCTTCGTCGGCGGGGGGTATTGTCACGGAACTGGGAGGAATGGAGCTTGATGTGGAACTGGGAGGAATGGAGCTTGATGTGGAATGGAAGGAAGAGCTGGGGCACAAGCTCGCTGGTGATGAAGGGGACAGTTCAAGGATTTTGACTCAGTCAACAGGGAATAGTGGCTGAAGAGACAATTTTGTAGAAGGGAGTAGCATACTTCACACAAAAACGCTTTTATCTTTATTTGTTGTTTCAGCAACTTTTATTTCTAGTTTGGTTGTTGCGTGGGACCGCATGTTCTCCCATATATGTCTCTTGTTTCTCAAGAAAGCAATTAAGCAGAAAATTATCAATTCTCCCTATCTTCTCTCTCTTCTCTCTCTTGTTCTATCTTACTATTACTATTATCTTCCAGAAAATATATACACAAACTAAATTACAGATCGGGCCACTACAAAGTGGTGGGACCCTTTCTCCACTACATCAAAATTATCACCAATTTTATTAAATCCCGTGCCCAGCCAAAGTGGTCCACTTTTGACGGACGGAGGGAGTAATTAGTATTAATTTATATTTTGATTCAACTTGATATTTATATTTACTTATTTAATTAAATAATCATTTAATATCAATGTTTGCTCCCACAAGGAGACGTACGTGCTAGTTAAATTAAGCCCATATCGCACAGGAAACCTATAAAACTGTTTGTTGTGAATACAAAAACCAAAACCCTCGTCTCTTCAAATACAAAAACCTATAAGCTATAACCCTCTAAATATATACCCAAGCTTTGGCTATGGAAATCGCTAAAAGTAGTCGAAAATCTTTCCATCTTCCCAAAGAAATCATCGAAGAAATACAGTCAAGATTGCCGGTGAAATCACTCTTGAGAGGAAATACAGTCAAGATAGTTTGAGAAGCAGGGCGGATGCAGCTAGGAACATGGGGGTGCAGCTGCATCCCAAAAAAATAATTTTTTTTTTAGTAGTATTAATATTCATATATAAATTATTTTAGATTTAGTTTTTGCATCCCCAATTAAAAGTTTTAATACAAAATAAAAGAGAAATTCAGTTTTTAAAATTTTAAATTCCATTGGCCCAATTAAAAAGAGAGTTCATCATCTCTTTCTTTTTCATTCTTTTGATCAAGCCCATCATTTAATCAATCAATTACCTCAATTCTTAATTAAACAAAAAAGTTGCAAGTACACATTTTGCATTTGGAATGCAGAGTTATTACTATTATATTTGTATTTTAGTAAAAAAAATGTTTATAATGTATTGAAGGCCTCAAAAAAATGTCTAAAATGTATTGAACCCCGGCCCCGTAGAAGTTCAGCTCCCTCAAAAAAATCTTAGCTCCACCCGTGTTTATAAGATTATTTTTTACACCCCCAATTTATTTAAAAATTCTAGATCTGCCACTATTGAGAAGGAGTGGTTTCGCTGATATTGTGCTTTCCTGGCCCAACATGGGTGACATTCATTACGCCCCATGCCTCTATGTTGAAAGTAGGGGTGAGCAAACCCAAACTGAACCAGTTAAACCGATTCGGACCGACCCACTAGACGCATACAGTCCGGTCCGGGTAAGTTTAATTTCTGGTCGGTCCGGGTCTAAATCCGTTTGGAGCCCCCGAACCCCGACCGACCCGTTCCTATTATAAAATAATTATTTAATTTATATTTTTATTACCTAAACCCAATATTCTAATTTCTAAACCTAGCGCCGCTCTGTACTATCTGCACTCCAAAAATTTAACTTTGAAGTGAAACCCGCCGCTCCGCCGTCAGCATCTACCCTAGCGCCGCCGGCCGCCCAGCAGCAGCCTTCTCACCGGACAGGACACAGCGAAATCCCTCCACCTCCAGCAGCAGCAGATGGATCGTGAAAACACGCCTCCTCAGTTTAGGAACACAGCGAAATCCCACCATCTTCATCAAGAAATCATCGAAGAAATTCAGTCAAGATTGCCGGTGAAATCACTCTTGAGATTCAGGTGCGTTTCGAAATCATGGCAGTCTTTGATTGGCAGCAAACGCTTCATCAAAACCCAGCATCAAAATTCAATGAAAAACCCATCTTTACCCCATCAAAGGGTCATTATACAGAAGGATCTTTCTGCTAATCCTGTGCAATGTTCTCTGCTATCGGTTTTGAGCGAACAAACGAATACTATCCCTGCATCTCCTCTACCCAATCCAATGCGATTTCTAATTATGGGGAGCTGTAATGGGTTGCTCTGCATTCGTGAGCATCCAAGTATTGGGGAACAAAGTAGATTTCACTTGTGGAACCCATCCACTAGAATCTCCAAGAAACTGCCACAAATTTTTAATTGCGGCTATGTTAAAGCTGTGGGGTTCGGTTGGGTTGAATCGAGTGATGAGTACAAGGTGTTTGTGAGTTTTGGTAATTCAGATTATCGTGCCCGGCAGATAAAATCAGTTTGTAAAGTTTATAGTTCAAAGACAAAATCATGGAAAACAATGGAGCACTGCGCGGATTTATATTCATGTGGTGTAACGGGGATATTTGCAGGTGGGAAGCTTTACTGGAAGAACGGACATGAAAAAGTTATTACTTTCTTGGACTTGAAGAGTGAGGTGTTTGGAAGGATTGAGATTCCCCTCGGTCAAGAGAAGTACTGTGTTGTGGGTGTGCTTGGTGGTTTCCTTTGTGCGCTATGTTATATTGACTCGTCTAGAGAAGTCGTTCGAGTTTGGGTTATGAAGGAAGAAGCTTGGAAGAGAGTGGCGACGTTTGCTAATCTTGTTGAGCTTCTTCAGCCAGCACCATTGGTGGTGGGTCCAAAGGGCGAGATTTTGGTAAATTTTGGATCCATCTTGTTGGTTTACGATCGTCAGGATAATGTTTTCCGCTGCCCTGAGGTTAATTTCCGTTACAGTCCACGTGTCTACGTTGAAAGTTTAGTCTCGCCAGAAGATGTATGAAAGCTTGAAATAAAATCTTAGGACATGATGATGAGTGATTTCATAGCATGCTATTTCTTGACAATATTATGTTTAGTATACATATAGTTTGATTTGATTATGCATAAATGGCTGCGTTTTGTTTCTACATAGATTGAATAAGTGCATGTCGATCGACAAAACACAAGTAAAAGCATCTTGTGATTTTGATGAACATAATTTGATGAACTTTAAATCTGTTGCATGATTTTGTGCTTATATATTTTTGTGTTTCCTAGTTGACTATTTAACCAAAAGCTAATTTATGCAGTGACACTTGATTAGACGCATCTGTATTTGGTATTGTGTTAATAACAAAGTGTACATGACAATTATTGAAGATAAAACTGTCTAAGATCAAATTTCTGAAACAATATGTGTTCTGTATGTGAAGATGATGAGCACTAAGATCGAATAAAAAGAAGATCTAACAATTTTGATTTCTGGATTTCTTTTGTTAGCTGCAGCTTTTAGATGTAGGGGAGAAAAATATTGATCTTTAGCTATCAACACCCTTAAACAAAATTCTCGATTATTGGTTGCAAAGTTGACAAATTTTAAATGTATGATTGTATTAAATGATGGGTTGGATTGTAAGTTGCAAGAGATGATTATCTTTCGCAAATTGGCCACAACTGCCAAAAATTTAGGTCAAGATGGATTTGGCAGAGTGTCTAGAGAGCACTAACCAGATTTCAAACAATAGGTAAACTTGATTATTATCATTTCAATTTAGGATTTCTATTAGCTGAAATCATTTTAGAGCTCAGTTGATAATAGCAAGTTCCCTTCAATTCTTTTCCACATTTTGAGTGCTTCTCTTTTTCAACTTTTAATCTTACTACAAAATATGATAGATTTATCTTGATTGATAGACTAAAAGTGTTAACATCTTCGCCAATTTTCACACTGCTTTGATTGCACTAATATTTATGTCTGTTTTAGGTCTAGATCGAGTCTCTTTTTTCTTTATTTTATTTTATAGTAATTTATTATTTTAAAAAAATCTATTAATTCATTACTTTTATAGATAATTTATTGAATGGATATATTTATTTATAAGCCTTATTAATAGCTATAGAAATATATCACATAGATTTAGTGTAATATCTAATGAATTAATATATTTTATAAATATATAATATGTAAAATAATTTTAAAATAAAATATATATAATCTATCTATATATATATATTAAAAGCAAAATAAATCATATCCTACGTGGCAATATATAATCACTCCATTCTAATTTTCCTCAATTCTCATTCATTCTTATTTTTTTTCTAAATATAATCAATTTCTATATCTAAAAACCATTAAAAATCTAAAAGTCATGATATATTTAAAAACTAAATATCTAAAAAATCATTATATAAATATTTCAACAAAATAAATTTGCAAAATAAATCATATCGTACGTGGCATCATATAATCACTTCATTCTAATTTCTTCAATTCTCATTCATTCTTATTTTTTTCTAAATTTTAATCAATTTCTATATCTAAAAATCATTAAAAATCTAAAAGTCGTGATATAACAAGTTGTGCCTTACGATGTTTTAGGCTCTTTTTCTATTAGTATAGATATAGATATAGATATAGATTAGTTGGACCCGCTGAGAACAGGCCTTTGTGATATTATATTAGTAGGGGACTCGGGGCCAATTTACTTTACCTAACGAATAAGCATTTCATATTAATTGATGATTGAAATATATTTCAAACCTATATAAATATAAAATAAATGACATAGGTCGGCCCAATTTAGATCCGGGCCACGATTGAAAACATATACCAAGGCTATAAAAGCGTTTGTTGTAAATACAAAAACCAAAACCCTCGCCTCTTCAAATACAAAAACCTATAACCCTCCAAACATAGTTTGCTATGGAGATCGCAAAAAATATTCGACAATCAAGATTGCCGGTGAAATCACTCTTGAGATTGAGGTGCGTTTCGAAATCATGGCGGTCTTTAATTGGCAGCAAAAGCTTCATCAAAACCCTGCCGGTAAACGGATACTGTTTTTTTTTTTCATTAAATATTTATGTTATAGATTTTTGTTGGATTAGTTTTAATAATGTCGGCCTTAAGTATACAATTAATTATGTGCTCCAATACGGGTGGGAAAATCAAAATCGGGTGACGGATAGTACCAACCCAAATCAGATCGGGTATTGGATACCCGTCCCCCGATAATAATTATGGTATCAGGTCGAAATCTGTGCTACGGGTGTGCGCTGAAAATCGGGTATATCCGAACCTGCACTCTATTAATGGCAATGATGTATTAATTAATTATTAATACTTTTAATGTCGTGCCTTAACATGGATTAGTTCATAGAATTATAGTGAACAATTATACTTTCAAAATTAATGTTCTTCTATTTGTTTGAGGCATCCTTTTTGAGAATCAGAAAACAAAACTTGTGTCGAAAATTGAGGCAAAGTAATAATCCTATGTGTACATGGTTTAGTTCACTTGAGTTTGCCCTTACTTTCCACTAAACTGCCCTTACAGAACATAGAAGCTAATTTCACAGATTTGGTTCATAACATCATGGATTTGAATGAAAGGTGCTATTGAGCCAAATCGGGTAATTCAAGTACCCGAATATCCTATTTACCTGAATAAACTCGATGATATTTGAAAATTAAAATTCTAGTAATTTCAAGAATGAAGCATCTAGAAATTAAGAAGCTCCCATATCTTGATTGTTCCATCATCACTTGCAGAGGCGAGCACCCTGTCTTCCTGCACCGTTAGAGCCAAGAAAAATAAATGTGAAAGATAAATGTGAGGTTGTTTATGACAAATATGTAGAAACCATCAATGTGATGTTTGAGTGTGCCTGCTGAATTTCATTTTGTTTGATTAAAATATCTCATTTGTACTCTCATCCCTAGTTCCCACAAACATACATACATAATAGTAAGATTTGTTGAATATATGTTTTGTTTGCCAATCAACAAAACTACCTTAGAACTCCACTGCACGGAATTTACACCATTCTCGTGAGCCTCTCTTCTCCTATGGAGCAAGCCGTATTGAGGTCCATTAGCCTGACATGACATACAAGAATAGAAACAAAGTTAAAGAGATCCTAAAGATAAATGAGTGCTGAGGCTTCTTAGCTTAAGCTTGTCCCAAAAGTTAAGCTTCAAGTTAGCCAACCATGATTGATACTATTTTTCTCACTTGATATTCTTTCTTCACACACATTTCTGCACAAATGAATGACTAGCTCACCTTATACTATATTCATATTTATATGTACAATATACATGTGCGTGTTTGTGTGTGCAACCGAGTAATGTTTTACAGAAGAACTGACTTCTTTCAACGTAAAGCTAGATGGTGTATATTAGAGGCAAACATAAAAAAAATGTGATTAAGCCAACTAACACATATACCGGGTTATTTGTGCCGTTTATAAAGCATATGTAACCATCAGCTGCTCCACTGCATATTATTCCCTCCCTGCAACATTCGTAGCTCAAAATAAATACACAATCTGACGAAACAAAAACATGTTACCCCAACAACGCAAGAATTATGATTACCAACTTTCTGAGTACATCTGAAACTATGAAAAAAGAAAAAGAAACAGAAGATGAAGAGAAAGATACAGAGAGTTTTCTACCTTGACCAGTGGATGAAGAGAATAGGTTGCACATGATAATATTCCAGAGTACTATTAAGTGTCCTGAGAAAGACAAATGGAGTCAAAATGATCGAGTTGTGAAGCATATAAGAAACTATCAATAATCAATAATTAGTTTACCACGTCATCTTCAACTCAGAAAAATAACAATAAGAATTAGCTACAAGTAACTGGGCAAGAAGAAATGCAAATTGATCCAAGATGATGACAGAATATGTTGTAAAAGAAGCATTTCACAAAAAGAAACCGGCCTTGATTGGTTTTTCAACGAAAAATAGAAATTTCCAAAGTATTTGAGACATCAAAGACAAGTCAAACAAACTTTACTACACCCAATGTAAATTCTAGGCTTCATATATTTTTCATTCTTTCATTCAGAGAACAAGAAAAGAAAAGATCTAACAAAGATACGTCAAATTGCTACTCACCAACGTGGAAGCTCCACATTGAATCCTGCTTCCCATATCTTGATGGTACGATCGTCACTGCACAATCACAACGCCATATAAATATATATTGCTCATGCACTACTTAATTGAAACCGCCCAAGACTTAAACGTTTTCTTAGTCAGGGCCGGCCCTGAGGGCGGGCGGGCATGGGCGACGGCCCAGGGCCCCAAAAAATTGAGGGCCCAATTTTTTAATATATCCCATTAATTATAAGCTTTATGTATACTAAAAAATATTAGATAATATAATTTATTGTCAAAAATTCAAAGTTCAATTTAAAATCAATTTGATGATAATTCTGTAACATAATTTTGAGGGCCCAAAATTTTAAATATATCTCATTAATTATAGACTTTATATATACTAAAAAATATTAGGCAATATAACTTATTATCAAATTTATATTATATAAAAACTTCAAAGTTCAAATCGAAATATAAAATTATGCTGACAATGTCAGTCACTGACTTACTGTTGTAAAAGGAGCTTCTCAAATTTAAAAATGTTGAAAACGTATTTGAGATCGTCAATGTCCCTAGAGAGATTAAATGATTTGACAATATCTATATACATATATAAAAGCTCAATCACTTTCAAAAATAGTAAATTATGTTTTCCTGCCAAAAATCACCTTATTATTTTTTAAAATAATTTTTTCTTTCTAATTTTTTTATCAATTTCTTCTACTCTAGATAATAATAATAATAATAATAATAATAATAATAATAATAATAATAATAATAATAATAATAATAATATAAAATTCATACAAAAACGCACTAAAAATTTAATCAATGTAAATCATATTAGAAATTCTATTTTTAAGATATATATATATATATATATATATATATATATATATAGAGGAAGAGGTTCTAATAAAAACCTCTTTTAAAATAAGAACTAGGAACCACATCTTAGCCTTTAAAATTGAAGATCTAATGGTTAGGATTAAGTTGAGAAAACATGCGCATAAAACGGTTCCATTAGTTATACATTCCCGTATTTTTGTGTTTTTGATTAGTTAAAGGTTATATTTGTCTTTTTCTATTTTCTTAATTGGTTTTAGTTGATTAGTTTTGGTTTCGTATATATGAATGCAATTAAATCCCAACTATTTCAATTAAAATCCACATATATGTATATACGATTGCAACTAAATTAACAATTAATAATTTATATATTTTTAAGCTATCCAACTAAACATTCTTTTGTGCAATAGATTATTTATTATGCACCCACTCACTATTAAAATGCACTTAAATTAAATAATTAAAGCAAATAAACATTCCAATAGTATTATTCACGAATTTGTGCAATAATTTTTAATATCTATGCAACAATAAAATCTGCTTGTGCAATTCTTAATATCTATGCAACTGTGCATCTTGATATTATGTAATAATTAAGAAGTGTTTTTGTAGAGCAATTTTTGTATTTTTTTTTTTTGTATTCATAACATATTTTTAGGTTGCTTTATTATATGTCCATTGTTGCACGTTT
Source organism: Salvia miltiorrhiza (assembly GCF_028751815.1). Lineage (NCBI taxonomy): Eukaryota > Viridiplantae > Streptophyta > Magnoliopsida > Lamiales > Lamiaceae > Salvia > Salvia miltiorrhiza. The sequence goes on from NC_080389.1 coordinate 12,682,125, forward strand.
AACTTTTGTATTGCACTTCGTTTTATAATTCATTTTATTTATATGTAGATTTCAGTTGCACAGTATATTAATTTCGTGGACGAATATTGTAATGCATATACTTTCACATATATGTATTGTAATTGCATAGATGTGTGTTGATGTAGCATAGTTTTATTTATGAGTATATTTCAGATGCACAGCTACTTATGTTCGTTGCATAGATGTTGTGTTGCATATAATTTTAATTGCATAGTTGGTATCTAAAGCTGCATAGTTGTTGTAGTGTACTATGTTGCACAAATGAAAATTTTAAATACATAATGTGTTAATTTTAATTGCATATGCATAATTGGTATCTAAAATTGCACAAACGAAAATAAATATAGATGAGAGAACGTGATAAAGAATCCCATAAAAATCGATTCTATAGTTAATTCAATCAAATACAAATGACTTAATTAACCTTTAAATTATATCAAACTAAAAAAGCGGCACTTATTAATTAGAATATCTAATTAGGCATGTTTTATTAAATGAAACAATCCTAACCACTAGATCTTCAATTTTAAAGGCTAAGATCAGGTTCCTAGTTTTCATCTTAAGGGGTTTCTATATTAACCCCACCCTATATATATATATATATATATATATATATATATATATATATATATATATATATACAATTATTTATCTACAAATTTATATTTTAAGCTAAAGAGTTCTAAAATGAAAAAATATAAGTTTAATCTTTGTAACTGCATTAAATTGTTACAATAAAAAATATAAATATAAAAATAATGCTATATAGAAAAAATATAAAAAATAAAATAAAATAAACAAATTTTAAAATGTTATGATTCTTGATCATGACAAATTTTAAATTTCATCTTTGCTAGGTTGTATTTGTTAATTTTATCAAAATAAAAATTTTAAAATTAAACTATATATTCATTAAATATAAATATTAGTACTATGTATATTTCAGTAGAAATTTTGTATAAGTTATTTTAATATAATGTGTATATATTATATCATCTTTAATTTTGTCATGTATGAACGAAATTAAAATTCAGGGCAAATTCCGGAATGAGCTAAAGTTTATGTATTTATATTGCAATTTTATATAGTTGAAAAAATAGCAAACTTCACTAATAGTTTGTGGATTTACAGTCAATTAACGCCTCAAAAAAATATATTATGAAATAAAAATCAGTAAAAGTAATTAAAAGTTCCAAAAACCCTTTCAAAACTAATAGAAAATTTGAAAGAAAAATATCTAGATATTTTGGTGGAAATTTTTTAAATAGATAATAATAATCGTTAGTTAAAAGGTTTTGTCAAGATCTTGGTCATTCATTTTTACATCCTACAATTATAAGATGGTTTTATCTTCATTTTAATGCTATTATCTTTATTAGAGTGTAACACCCCGATAATTTAGATTTATTATATAAGTTTAATTATTAATATTTTCTTGTACTACTTATTTTTTTTTAGATAATTATATAATATATATATGGTTAACATATTTAAATGGGTGTTATCATAGAAATTTATAATGCATTTATTTTGGTGTTTTCGTTTTTAATGTTCATGTTTTCTTTTAATAAGCTTATAATGATTTCTTAATTGATAGGTTTAATTTTGAATGGTAATAATAATAATAATAATAATAATAATAATAATAATAATAATAATAATAATAATAATAATAATAATAATAATAATAATAATAATTAGTGACGATTTTAGTCTATTTAAAATAGATTTATGTGGTCCTTTATAGATTAGGATATATATATATGCATACAATCATTAGATATATGTATGCTTATCTAAAAAAAAAAAAAAAAAAGAAAGACGTGGCTTGCATGGTAATATAGATGAAGTTATCTTCATGCTAATGACTATTTGAATAAATAAGGATAGATCGACTCCAATTAATTTTGGATACTTATCAAGGTTTTTCACACTTGTATATATAGGAGGGGTCAGGGACGTAGATTAGGGAGAAACTCCAAATTTCATATTATTTTCGTTCTTTTCTTATTTATGCATTTAAGATTTGTCAAGATATTTCAAAGCAAGTTTAAGGTGAGGGATTATATGCTTGTGGTTATATTCATGTATGTTTTTATATGCTCTTAGTTCATGTTTGATTATACTTGCTCAGCCATGTAGAAATACATGTTCAGAATATCAGCCATGTTGAAATACATGTTCAGCCATGTAGAAATACATGTTCAGAATATCAGTCATGTTGAAATACATGTTCATCCATGTAGAAATACATGTTCAGCCATGTAGAAATACATGTTCAAAAATTTAGCCATGTTGAAATACATGTTCAGGGGCTCTCAGTTCGCCCATCAGATTTTCAGTTTATGTGTATGACAATGTGAATTATTTGCATGTTTAAGCGTATGTGAATATTTTGCATGGTTCCTCACTGAGTATATTTTCAATATGCTCACCCCTTATCTTTTCAGTTTTGCAGTGTTGGAGTCGAGGTGGCCATGGAAGTCGAGAATGGCTAGAGAATTAGTATTTCTATAAAAATTTAAATTGAACTTATTACTTTTCAGTTTATCGTTTTTATTTCATGTTACTATATTAGTTTTTTTTGAACAAGTTCGTTTTGAATTATTTTAAACTTTGTTAGTCAAGAAATTTTATTTTATCTATTATTTCTTCAAGATTTTAAATTAAAAAAAAAGTTTATGAAAATTGGGGTGTTACATAGTATAATAATATGTCTAACTTATAGAATTTCATTTTCTAAATATAATATTCTAAAAAATACTATAATTTTTTTTACCGTGCATCGCACTAATACTAGATGAAGTAATTTTTTATAAGTAATGGAAATTTTTATTTTTCAATTTATTGATGCGCTAATATATTGAGGGCCCATTTCTATAATTTCGCTCGGGGCCTCATTTTTCTCAGGACCGGCCCTGTTCTTAGTCATATACATATATATTGCGCACTACTTAATTGAAACGCACTAGTGTGAAGCATCAATAAGCAAGCATGGAAACAACGTGAAAACTATGAATACATGCACGATACCATATGATTTCCACTGGCATTAAAAGAAAAGGCCCAGACTGTAGATCTTTGTCTCAGGACCGGCCCTGTTCTTAGTCATATACATATATATTGCGCACTACTTAATTGAAACGCACTAGTGTGAAGCATCAATAAGCAAGCATGGAAACAACGTGAAAACTATGAATACATGCACGATACCATATGATTTCCACTGGCATTAAAAGAAAAGGCCCAGACTGTAGATCTTTGTCCGTCTAAAGTATGAATGCACTCAAACCCTCCATCTTCTCCAACCCACTCCTATACCAATTAAATAAAGTAGTGTCAATATAAGCACACAAGAATCCGATATACTCAAACATACAAACCATTATCCTTTAATACACACCTTGATAGATGTGTCAGAACTACAGGAGAAGAACATACAAACCATTATCCTTTAATACACACCTTGATAGATGTGTCAGAACTACAGGAGAAGATATCCACAAGAATCCGATATACTCAAACATACAAACCATTATCCTTTAATACACACCTTGATAGATGTGTCAGAACTACAGGAGAAGAACATACAAACCATTATCCTTTAATACACACCTTGATAGATGTGTCAGAACTACAGGAGAAGAGGATATCTGTTGAGAATGATGGATTCCATTTTACCATTTGAACATCTCCTGTATGTCCTTCCAATGTTGCTTCATGAAATAATTCGCCTGCTGCCCTTTGTAAGTATACATGAATTGATCTGCCCCACCCACACATGGCTATGTAATGGCCAGTTGTAACCGCCACACATTTGACTTCGATCTTAGGAATCTAGATGCATTTCTACCTTAAGTTAGCAATCTTAATCAAAAATATCAAAATCTTTGAGTCACCAACATTTGCAGACACACAAAAGACAACATTTCTCTCTTAAAGTAAAAGGAAGAGATCACCTTCAAAGCGTAACAAAGTGAAAAATCATAATGGAGATCCTACCAGTGAGTAGTGCCGGCATCGAAACTAGTTGTTAGCAACATTGTCGGTGTCAATACGCAAGATCGAAAAGCCTTATCCTCCAAGACTTTCTGCACAAACAGTAAGTAATTAGCCCAAAATCTCAAGTAATTAAAAGACAACATTTCTCTCTTAAAGTAAAAGGAAGAGATCACCTTCAAAGCGTAACAAAGTGAAAAATCATAATGGAGATCCTACCAGTGAGTAGTGCCGGCATCGAAACTAGTTGTTAGCAACATTGTCGGTGTCAATACGCAAGATCGAAAAGCCTTATCCTCCAAGACTTTCTGCACAAACAGTAAGTAATTAGCCTAAAATCTCAAGTAATTAGTGGAAGCAATTGTATGAGAAGAGAGAGGTGGAACCTTGCAGTGGAAAGAGCCGGTGGCAGGATCCTGTTCCCATATGCTAACGGTGTTGTCTGTGCTGCAAGAGGCGAGTAGGGCGGGCACACCTTCCACGGTGTACGGTTTCCAATTGAGGATACAAACCCTTGCGGTGTGGCCTTCGAGTCTCTGAAGTTCAACCAGCAAGAAATTCGCCATCTCCCGATTGCAGTTTAGATCAAAGAGATTGTATTGTGGTGTTGTAATTCAGCTAAGAGAAATGAAGATATCCCCAACACAAACTTCTATCGAGAAGAGCTGCTTTCGAGTTTCGAGAACCTTCTATCGACAAGACAAAGAGCTGCTTTTGAACCATTTCTTTCTTTCTTTTTTTTATTATTATTTTTTTTAACCATTTCTTTCTTGCTTTCGAGTTTCGAGAACCTTCTATCGAGAAAAAGGATGCCTGCTCGTGGCTGCTCCCAGCCAAGTCCTTCCTCACAACCCGGCCCAAGGACCCGACCCGTATCCTGTACAATAATTTGACCCTATCTGGTCTCATGTAGACCGGTTTCATGCAACGCAAGTGTGTCTCTTTCTTTCTTCTTTTTTTCTTTTTTTCTTTTTAAGTTAGTGTGCCTCTTTCCTTTATTCAAATTGTTTAGACGAATACTCCTCTTTTCCATTCAATATTAAATAAAAAAACTATTTACTTTTTGGGATGATATGATTGTTGAGACAAATTCTATTTTTGATATAATTAACGAATCAAGTGCTGCTCCTTGTAATTGTAATCTTTAACTTGTGCTAAAGTTCGTTTTCTTTTGTACTAGTACGCCCACCCGAGCGCGAATCATAATATATTTATTTTTAAAATTTTGAATTATGTAAAAATGTTAAAATATCATTGTTTATGGATTATATTAATTGTTAACAAAGAAATACGTTACCTCCTTCGTCCTGCGAAGCTTGAGCAGTAATTTTCTTTTTTTGTCCCATAAAACTTGAGCAATTTCCTTATATGGTAAAAGTTGTTTCTTTTATTTACCTTTTTACTTTTTCACCTATCACGCTTAAAGCACAAAATACCAACTCCTTAAAATTCGTGCAAAAAAGAAATTGTTCAAGTTTCGCGGGACGGAATGAGTAATTTAAATATTAGTATTTGATTTAACACTTTAAATGATCATAATTTATTTATTTCAAATTTATTTTTTATAATTTATACATGAAATTAAATTATCAAAATTTATTTATTTAATATCCATATTGAGTATTTTTTTTTTCATGTTACAAAATTAATGATTTCTACAAAAAAATTAAAATAGAAAAAAGAAAAAAGAAGATAGAAAATTTGGAGGAAAAAATTATGAGGAGAGAGAAAAATTGGAGATAAAAAAAAAACCTTCTTTTATATTATATATAGATATAGATTTTAGAGTTGGAATTTTGATCAATGTTTTATAACACACAAACGTATCCTCATTTTTTCAAACTTAGGGCATGTTAGAGTTACAAAGTGACGTGACTTTACAATAAATGCATATTTCTCAGATTTTGTACATTTTTTAACTACTTATCATACACAGTGGCGGAGCCACGTTGGTGCAAGGGGTACAACTGTACCCCCCAAATTTCTTATATTTTTAATATATATATATATATATATATATATATATATATATATGTAAGAAATATATTTTAATATAATATATATGTAAGAAATATAAGAAAAAATATAATATATTATTTTAATAACTATAATATTCATGTTAATTATTTAATATTTTATAGTAATTTGGTATATTAGTTTGTTAAATTGTGTTATTTTTGACTCATTTTCGTTTCTTAGTTAATTTTTAGTTTTCTATATTTTATATTTATATTTTCTTCCATATGTTTTCTATTATTTCAAATTTGTATGCTAATAATTATTTCTTACAGTTAATTTATATTTTTTGCAATAAAAGTTGAGTAAAATTTGTAATATTGTAATAATTTTTTTAAAAAAAATTATCATTAAAATTAGGGTTAATTACGCCAAAACCCATGAATTATACCCCAATTTTCAAATTTGCCATGAACTTTTTTTTATCAGCAATTCCCTGAATTTAAGGGGTTGATCAATTTTTTCATGCTTTCTAAAAATTCCCAAATTCATAGCTAACATGGCATTTTTAAGTGACCTGAGATATGACATTGCATTGCCAGACGGGAACCAAAACGAAGTCGTTTAGTTGGGGGTAAAACGACGTCGTTTTACCCCCAAACCCTCTCTCTCTCTCGCTCTCTCTCTCTCTCTCACATATGGGGGTTGAGCTCGCCGAAAATCGAGCTTGCTGGAAATCGAGCAGCAGCAATCGAGCTCAACCATGCCTCCCAGATTCACAACCTCCAAGACATCAAGATGGTGGAGCTATTCCTTGGCGAAGGGCTCGAGGATTTGGGATAGAACCCTAATTGCTCGATCTTGGTAAAAACCCTTTTTCCTCGATCTGAGAGGCTGCGGATCTGAGGAGGTGGTTGGGAAAAGCAAGGCGGCGGATCTGGTGATGGTGGGAGGTAAAACGACGACGGTGAAGCTCTTGGAAGCGGCGATTGATGGAGGGTCTGTGGGAGTGGTTGGGGAGAGGAAGGTGGCAGATCTGGTGACGATGGGACGTAAAACAATGACGGCGAAGCTCTTCGGAGGTGGTGGAGAGAGAGGTGTAGTGGCGGGGGAGTAAGGCAACTGGACGATGTAGCGGAGGTCACGCGAGGTCTAGAGCGGTGATGCCGAGGGAGAAGAGGAAATTGACGTCTAGAATATTGGTAGCGGCGGCGGAGGAATGGAAGTTGAGGCAGTGGAGAAGATATCCTTCGCCGATGACGGCAGCAGTGGAGGAGCAGCCACCTATGGTGGTGGCTGTAATGGCTGGAGGGAGCCGTGGCTGCCGGCGATCCTCCGGTGCACTTCCACGGACATAGAGAGAAGGAAGAGAAAGGAAATGAATTTTTTTTTGTTTTTTTTTTGTTTATATTTTTTCCGAGTATCAATCTTTCAGTCCAATAGGCGTCATATCAGCTCGGTAATACACGTAGGCGACAAGTCAGCTCGGAGCTTCGTCAGTGCAAAAAAGCATGTCAAAATTGGTCAACTCCTTAAATTCAGGGAACTGCTGATAATTAAAAAAAAAATCATGGAAAATTTGGAAATTGGGGTATAGTTCATGGGTTTTGACGTAATTAACCCAAAGTAAAACACTAGCTCCTAAATGCAGCGGTATAGGTGATGTTCTCTCTCTAGCCACTCAGTAGGATCGTAACAAATTCCACGTATAAAGCCACTAGTAACCAATTACTCTATTATCACTTTTTGAGAAACAAAACGCAACTATTTATGCTTAGAGGGTGTTTGGCTAAGTTTATTTTAAAGAGTTTATAAGCTCTTGGAGCTTATAAGATGTAAATTTTAAGAGGTTATAAGTTGTCAAAGTGTTTGTATAATTGAGCTTATAAGCTAAATAGAGAATTTTTTTAGAGAGAGAAATTTTTTTTAGAGAGAGAAAATCAAAGAAAAATGATCTTGAATGATATATGATGAAAATAATAAATTATAATTGAAAAATATTTGTGAAATAATTGTTGCATATGAGATTATAAAAAAAATAAGTTGGGGTAGAGCAACTTATTTTTTGGGGAGCTTATAAGCTCTTGGAGCTTAGTTTTGAAGCTTATAAGCTGTTTGGGAACTTATTTTGCCAAACACTTTGAAAGAGCTTATAAGCTCCTAAACATCTTACAAGCTGTTTCGAGGAGCTTATAAGCTCAGCCAAACACCCTCTTAATCAAATCAAACTATATATAACTGAAACATTATTGGGTATCTTCGTCTAGCCGGGGTTCACTGCTTGTTTCTCGAACCATCCTGTTGCCTTCACGGTTGCTCAAGCAACCAATGAACCCTCTTCACTCTCCTTCTCTATTTCACGGCCTCACTTCTATTACATGCACAAAAGAAGAAAAACACCAGTGATCACTAATTTCTTAGTGATGAGGAGTAATATATGCGGAATAGAGGAATGTCTTTACCAGTAAGATCACAGGGAGCAGCGAGGTAGCTTTCGTCAGAGGAATCATCCTCGCCAGAGGAATCGTTCTCGGCAGAGGAAACATCCTCACCAGAGGAATCATCCTCGCCAGAGGAATTGCACTCGTCAGAAGAATCACACTTAGCAGAGGAATCATATTCTCCAGAGGAATCACACCCGCCAGAGGAATCATTCTCGCCAGAGGAATGGTTTTCGCCAGCGGAATCACCGAAACGCGGGGAAATCTCCCGCGTAACAGCGATTTTACCATTATGCCCTCGACCACGCAAGACGCATGCTCCGGTGCTGATTTTACTATTTTACCCTCCATATGTAATCTATAAATAGGGCATACGTGCTCCTTTGTAAGCTACGCTATCTTTTACTCTCAATACAACAGCACCTTTTCTCTCGTTCTAGCATTCCGATTACTTCCTTTGTCTTCTCCGATCAATCAAAACTAGGTATAGTTTGTGGTTTTACGATAATTCTTTGATAAATCCGTCCCCGTTTAATGATGTTTCACCACTTAGCAAAAAAATACTGCAACTAACAAAGTGCAAATTGTAGCAAATAATCGATAACCGAGTATCGTATCCACATGGACTGATAAATGAAATTACTCTAAGTAATCATAATAATTCATATAGCAATATTCAGGCAACCTAAAATATGAAGAAGAATACAAACTAAACTCAAGACAGAACAAATAAATTCAGATAAATAAAACGACTGATCCTAGGGATATAAATTCATTAATCAAATTCACACAATCAACCTATTAATCATATTTACTAGATTAATCTAGTTATGATGAGAGATCACGTATTTAATCAAATACTCTCGTCATAGCAGCAAAGATCGTAGATTAATAAATTATCTATCTGTAGTAGCCCGCTCTTTTATTTATTATTAAGACCAATAAATGCGATATTTATTTATTGCATCTTTCAGTTATATAAATCCAGTGATTGTTTATCGGATAATACAACTCAAAATCTTGTATTAAATGTCTTTGCATGAGGCGATCGCGATTGAATTATTGAAGCAATCAATAATTTATTTTCTAATTTAATAACTGACTTAGCAAAGTCAAGTTATTAATTTATATACGATAGAAATAGTATTTCTATTATTTACTTGAAATCGTGATTAATTGCCGACTTATAAAACGAGTTATAAAATATGTAATTCGTAGAGAGTTATAACGAAGCGTCGTTATATGGGAACCCGAAATTAGTATTATAGATACAGAATGAGCAACACTGAAGGATTTTATTCATCACATCACAACTTTACAACTTACTATTCCCTGCATCCCTATTTCCTACCTACTACATCAAGAAAGCAGACCAAAGAAAGGGAAAGAAAGGGGACGTGTGCTATGTGTGTGCAGAATAGCTGCAACGGCAGCCTTCAAGCCACTCTCCCATCCCTTTAACCATGCCAAGGTACACATAGGTGTCAATCAGCCACCCTATGACAGCCATCTCCTCAATCACCCACCACCTCCACCATTTTCGATTCTTTAAGGCTACTAGCCAACACTCCTTGCCTTCATTCTCTGATCCTTCAGCCACCAAAGTAAGGAGAATTCATTAAGCTGCTGCTCTGCCAACTTTAAGAGTCCCCATCGTCTGCATTCAATATCAATAACAGCAGCCACCAACACCAAATATTTGCAGGTATTTACTAAGCTCAGCTCGTTCAAATCCGATTCGCATTTCATTCACAAACAGGATTAGTTGAAGGACATAAAGTTTACAACGAGTGTATATATATGCACACAGGGACTTAGCAATCGAAATCAGTTTATGCTATATTTTCTTATCACACGAGGCAAGCAAGGAAAATTCTTGATACATTAGTAAACCACGAACTTAGTTTTATCTCTTGCATAATCAATTATAGAAATACCAGAATTCAATAGAAGAAGGGAGAGAGTGAGGCTTGAGCCGGTTCTTGAGCAGAGGACAGATTTCAGCGGCGCTGCGATCTCCGGCCAAGGAAGACGCGACAGCATCGAACCAGGGCGCTGACCCGCGATTTTAGACGGAGAAGCTAGGGCCGAACTTTTCTCCCTCATTTGTGTGCTTCCTTTGAATGTGGAGGAGAGATGAATAATTAATGTTCCAAATTGAGTTCTGCTTGAGGCTGCTAGAGAAATCGAGAGAGGAATGGAGTCAGGGCCGGTGAAAGAGGCGGACATCGCCGGAAATTGCAGAGTGGCGACGGCGATTTCTGATAAAGAAAAGCTAGGGCTCGGGTTTGAAAAGGGAAAATCACCTGGGTCTTTCTGTGAGAGAATAAGAGCGGAGAGCTGGGGCTCATTTCGAAAGGAAGAACGACGTCAATCAATCGCCGGAGATGAGCAAAGAGACGACCGTCGGCGGTTCCACGAAGGCGGCGGCGAAATCTCTTGATGAGAATTAAGCTCTTTTCGATTTTGTAGATTTGGGTATGAGGAAGATTTAATTGAGAGATAATAGGGACAAAGGTGTGAAATGGAGAGGAGTGGGAGGCGGCAGCTCAACGAGGCGGTCGGCGGCGGCGACGCCGGGAATGAGAGAGAGAGAGAGAGAGAGAGAGGGAGAGGTGAGCTTTCGATTTTGAGATATGAAGAAAAGGCAGTTCAGCCGTATGTTTACACAAGAAGTGGGCGGCCCTTTTGGGCTTAATTTTATTATTTGGACTAAGAAAGAGAGATATAATTGGGCCGATTTTATTTTTATGTGGGCTGGAGTTTATTTTTTTGTTGGGCACCCATATTTTTTTGTTTAGCCGATTAAAGACTAGCCCATATTAATCTAGTATTAATTAGAATTAGTGAGTTTTAACTATGGTTTAATTTGGAACGAAATTATTATTAGTAAACGGCTTAGAAAACCCTAAGACAAGCAGATTAATTTTATAATTTAATCCGACAGCCAGGATTAACAATAGAAATTTCAGATTATTATTTTAGAATAATGATTCTTGAATACGAGTCATGCATAGTTAAATTACGTATTCTCATTTTTTAGGATTATATACGAGCCAATACCTTATTTTATATTATCGCAATAAAGGTCAAGCGCGAGAGTAATAGCTAGACAAGAAGCTACTATACCAAAGCAAAAGTTGCTATCAGGTGGGTTTACTTTCATATATATCAAATGAATTAAATGTTACATTTGAGCAAGTTATTTCATTCCAAATTATTTGAATTGTAAATCATTTCAATTATTGTCTTGCCATAAATGTTTAAATTTTAGTATGATATCTATCTGCTTTGGCTTTGCCAATGATGTAATCGAATTTGGGTCCTGAGCAGTTGATAGCTATCCTGTCAGGACTAGTGTACACCAGTGACCGTGAGTCATCTAGCGGGTTGGCCGGTCAAGTGTCCGTGAGAGGTGGCCACCTCTTCGGCACATAGTTCCAGATATGATAGATTACAAGAGAACTTAGTCTGCGCAGTCACACTTTAAGAATCACAAATGAATTTAGTAAGCTTGAGCCTTTTAGCTAAAACTCCCTTGCTGTACTGTTTATGTTGGCATGACAATTTATAGTTTTTATGCAATCATGTGTATATTTAGGCATACGTGCCCACTGAGTACTCTCGTACTCAGCCCTGCATATATTTCTAAATGTGCAGGTTGAGCAGTGGCTGATGAAGATGAAGTGAAGAGCGGAGTTTTTGTCATAAGTTAAATGAATGAACTATTGGATACATGTGATCAGATTATGTTATTTCGCTGCGTACTCTTAGGTTTTATGTCCTTTTAGTTAAGTCGAATTCATCTGAACTTACAAGTCTGTTTGAGTCTTTGTGACTAAACATCAGTTATATTATGAATTTTTCCTTCTTTAACAATTATTTTAGTTCGATCCTCTATTATTTGTTCACTCTCTTTCTATCGTTGTTTATAACTGTGTCCTTAGTTACGATTTCCTGACTTAATTATCCTTAATTAAGTCCGGTCGTGACAGAATGGTATCAGAGCAGTTCGTTTGCTCTGAATCCAAGAGTTACCCAATTAGTCCTAAATTTGATATTAGTATAAAAGAGTCAGTCAACAAAAGCTCATCACTTCATCACATCGTCACGCTCAACAAGAAAGGAAGAGGTAATGATTTTTTTTTCAAACGTTGAAAAGTTCACGTTTCATGCGACTGTACCGATGCTTATATTTAAGTTTTATATCTTTTCGATTGATTAGATATCTCAATGAACTTAGATGCGTTAAGAATGCATGATCACTGTTACAAGAAGAGCAAGAAAACTAGAAACTCAGTTATATCTCACTATAGTTATAGTGCCTAGAAAGAAGAAGAAAATCAAATGTCACTTCAAGAGACACGAGAATTCAATGAGAAGAGATGCAATGAGATGAAAAGAAGAGTGTCACACACGAGTCAGTGACACGAGAATAGTTCCTTATTCAGGCTGTTCACACGTGACAAAATACTAAATCAACCATTGCCTTACCGACAAGAACTTACTTGAGACATTGCTCATAGCGATGAGTATGACTTATGCAAATTAGCTAGAGGTTGTGTGATGAGCCAAGACTCATTTCTAACCTTTAATTATCACCAGTTATGGCATGAAGAGAACCTTCATAATTTATGTTCGAACTTTAGAGTAAGACTCACATAGGGTCATAACGCTTTGTATAATGATGTTATAGTATTATGATTAGAACTGTCAGCTTATAGTTTCAGATATTCAGAACCTTTTTATTACAATTACCTATTGCATTAGGCGGGAACACGATGGAGAATCCCTATTGATTACGATCACCTGCTATGAATCGAAAAGATGAGTTGTGGCATAGATAATTAGCAATTACCAACCATTATGATTGATCAGAAAATTTACGCAGTGTGTAAGATAGTTCAGAGTTCAACAAGAGCCAAAGTATCGACAACGACTTTATGCTATTAGGTATACATACCTTAGCCTATTAGAGACATCGCCTCAGTTAGAATGTCTTGGATTAGACATTCAGTTTAGTAACCAGAATGAAAGCGTTGACTAAGGTCATTCCATGACTTAGTATTATGTGTGGTGACACATACATTGTAAAGATGCTAAGAGAAGCAAAATCTATTTCCTTGTGAAGGGTCTTTCACAAGGGTACGAGAGAGTGCTTTAAATTACATGGTTGGAAACAAGCATTTGAGAATGAATGCAAGTATAGAAATACTGCATTATGATCATTTAGAGGAAGATTGTTGAGTAAGCTTGATTACAGTTGAAAAGTCTTACTTCGCACGTAGAAGTTTTAAGAAAAGATGCTGATTTTAGAAACCAGACTTCAAGCTTGAGAATCTCCAGAACATTTTCAAGGATAGATTCTAGATGTTAAGAGGAAAGTGGAGACTGTAGACCAGAAGTATCTTTTGCAGCCAATGAACAGAGAATCACCATGTTCGGAAAAGTATTCCGTGTGACTGAGAAGTAATTGTGTTGGGCCTGGCCAGTCCACATGACCAAAATCTCAGTAGTCGTCATATATGGGTTTCTAAACCTTTATATTTAACCTTTCATCTTAAAAGCCAAACAGGTTCAGACTATTAGGTCATTTCGTTTCGACCTTTTAGTCAATTCATTTCTATCCTATGGTTATTCATTTTTAGTTGTTTGGCATTCTGCTTAAACACTTTGCCTAATTGTCATTTATGATTTCAACCTTTGTGACTTATTGGTTATTAGTAGATTTTATTCGACCTAAAGATAAAAGAGTTATCCACCATTTTAACTCAGTCAGATACTTATGCCTTGACCCAAGGGTCAAGCATGTGATGTAACTAGACCATCTCTTATGGATATTGGTAGAACGTTGTTGTGTATTCTGGAAAAGATGATTGTTCTGATGCTTTTGTATGCCCCTATGTTGGCTTAGTTATTTTGACTAGTATTAGTACGGAAACGATGGTCCACAAGGTGTTCCGTGACCAGTTCTCTTGTGATGGCTTGGTAGAGAGCCAGTTCATCGTGTATAGTACTTGGATAGATCAGTAGATCTAGATTCAAATGTTAATGAAACAGTCCTCATCGAAGCAATTTTCCTATGTCTATTTAGCGACCTTATCGGTCTTTTGCGGTAAGTCACTTCTGCCATATTTTACTTATATGCTTGCACGAGGAAGAGTGCGAGCAAGATTTGAATATCAAGAAATGGTTTATAAAAGTGATGACATGCTTTTGTATGTTTACAATGCATTAATGACTATATGTCAACTCATCAGTATTCCACCCAATAAGAGCGTCCAAGTAGAGGAGGAAGAATTCCCTGAGATGATGAAAAAGACCCAGTACCAGGGCCATAATAAAACATAACCCCACCATCCATACAACCAGAATGTAGAATAGATGAACAATATCTATGTTAAAACCCATCTTTATTTAGTGGGACATGAGATTCCGCAGAGGCTGAGACTTGAGTATGAGCTATTGAGTGCATCTTCAATTTCTTGTGCTGCACAAACCAGAAACATCTTACTTGCGTGTCCTTTCAGCAGACCTCTAGTGGGAAGCACAGAGGAAAACGATGATAGTCGAACAATTAGAAAATTTTACGTGGGAACATTTTAAGATGAGATTATATGATAAGTATATGTACCTAGAGCTATCGCGAAAAGAAAAAAATTGAATACTTCAATCTAAAGTAGGAAAAGATGACGTTAACTCAGTATGGTGGAATGTTCTGCGACATGTCGAGATATGTGCCAGAAGAAATGGATACAAATGAGAAAATGACTGAGAATTATGTGTTAATCTAAGGCACGAGATTAGGAAGGCTTTGGCAAGCCAGGGGGATTTATTTACATAGAATCGTATAGCAGAACGATAGACATTCAAGCAACAATGTTGAGAGAAAGATCAGTAACGACGCGTATGCCAACACCTCCACATGCACAAACTCAGAACTTTTGAGGAAGAATAAAATGGAACAGCAGTAACAATTATGAAGCAGAGAAGACGCCATGGCAGGAGCAATCATCCCAACAACAAGGTTACGCAAGCCAGGGTACTCCTAAACAGGTAGGGGATAACCAGCAGAGGATCCGGCCCCGCCCAAAACAAAAACCATGGAAGACTCTGCAAGGCTGGTAATGATGGTTGTTGTTGTACAGCAGTCGGAAGGGGCATTATGCCAACTGTTGTCCGAAGAAGCAACAAAGGACGAGTCTCAAGCTAAACTAGCCTGTTTAGGCTCCGCATTTGCGAGCAATCCAAGTTTTGCCCCAACCACACCAAGAGTAGTAACCACACCAACAACAATAACAACAACAACAACAACAACAACAACAACAACAACAATAGCACATGTGTGCTTGAATTTAGAGCTGAACATAAAATCACTCAAAGTCGTAGTGAACAACTCTTATGTTATACCAATGAGAGACGTTGACTTAATCTTAGGAATGGATTGACTAGCTGTGAACCAAACCAACATCCTTTGCAACACAAGACAAATTTCTTTTCGACCCTTTGTAAAGAAACTGACACATTCCCATGGAATCAGCATGGACAAGAGGGAGATAATCATCTCCACCCTTAAAGCAATGAGGATGATGAGGAAAGAATATCCAGACTACCTTGTGTATTGCACGGAGAACTAGGAATCGAGAAAAACATAAGATTTGTGACAATCATACGAGAAATTCCAGATGTTTCCCAATGATTTCACCGGGGTGCACCCGTTCTTTTCGAAAGAAGAGAAATGACACATTAAGAGTGTGAATAGACTATAGAGAGTTGAACAAGGCGACACTCAAGAACAAGTATCCTCTGTCAAGGATAAATGACCTTTTCGATCAGCTCAGATGAGCAAGTGTGTTCTCAAAGATAGATTTGAGATTTGGATGCCATCAACCAAAGATTCAATCAAAAGATGTACCTAAGAACGACTTTCTGAACCAGATATAGCCATTATAAGTTCGCAGTTATGCCAAACGGATTGACCAATGCACCAGCCGTTTTCAGGGAGCTCGTGAACCAAGTTTTCCATCTATACTTAGACAAGTTGTCTTAGTTATCATAGGCGGTGTTTTGATCTAATCGAAGAATGTGAAAGATCTTAAGGAACACTTGAGGATTATCTTAGAAACGATGAGAACGAAGCGCCTTTATGCCAAGATTAGGGAGTGCGAATTTCGGCCCGATGAAGTCACATTTCTGGGACATAATGTCTCATCAGAAGGGATCTTAATCATGGCGGTCTTTAATTGGTAGCTAAACCATCATCAAAACTCTGCGTGAGAATTCAATAAAAAATCCATGTTTCCCCCATCTAAGGGTCAATAAAAATTCGTACCGGTGCTTCTTAGCTAATTATAGATCTGATGAAGATATTTTTTTCTTGGGACTCGAAGAGCGAGGTGTTTGGAAGGATTGAGCTTCCCTTTGATATAGACAAGAATGGCTTTGTGGGTGTGCTTGGTGGTGTGCTATGTTATATTGTCCGGTCTACAGAAGTCGTTCGAGTTTGGGTTATGAAGGAAGAAGCTTGGAAGAGAGTGGCGACGTTTGCTAATCTTGTTAAACTTCTTCAACCAGCACCATTGCTGGTGGATCATAAGGGAGAGATTTTGGTAAATTGTGAATCCATCTTGTTGGTTTACAATGGTCGGGATCAGGGACGAAGCCAGGGGGGCTAGGGGGGGCTAGAGCCCCCTCCCAAATTTTGATTTTTTTTTGTTTTTTAAATTTTAAAATATATATAGATATATGTTTATACCTCTTATAAAATAATTTTGTTTTATAAAAGAGTATTTGGTTATTATATTCTCTCATATATACTTAATTTAAGGATAATTTTGTTATTTAAAACTATATAATCTATGAAATATTGTTTGTTATTATTACTATTATACTTGTCTTTTAATAAAAAATGCCTAATATGTATGAAATGCTAAAAAAAATTATAATGTATTGAAACTAATTTGTAATATATAGAAAATATATAATCTATGAACATGTTGTTTGTTATTATTATTATTATGCTTGCCTTTTAATAAAAAATGTCTTAAATATACGGAATGTCCAATTTTTTTTTTGTGATATATTGAAACTATATAATCTATGAAAATATTGTTCGTTATTATTAGTATTATGCTCGTATTTTAATAAAAAAATACCTTAAATATAAAGAATGCCCAAAAAAAATTCCTGGGGGGCTACCGCCCCCCCGAACCCCCGTACAAGTTCAGCCCCCCCGAACTTAATTCCTGGCTCCGTCCCTGGTTGGGATAATGTGTTCCGCCGCAGACATGAGGTTGTGGTTTGTTCCAGTTACACTTCAACTCATGTCTATGTTGAAAGTTTAGTCTCGCCAGAAGATTTATGAAATATGGAAACAAAATCTTAGGACATGATCATAAGTGATTTCATAACAAGCTATTTCTTCACAATTATGTTCAATTATATATAGTTTGATTTGATTAAGCATAAATAGTTGTGTTTTGTTTCTCAAGTGATAATAGAGTTAGGTAATTGGTTGAACTTGTATTACTGGTGGCTTTAATTTATATGTGGAATTTGCGGTGGCTGGAGACAAAACATCACCTATTCCGCTGCATTTAGGAGGTGATTGGTATGATAGAATGAAAGTGGAAAATGGAATAGTGATTCATACCTTCATTCCATTCATTTGCTTGGTATATTTTTTTGGTAGGAATCATCTGTCACAGCCCGCCCTAACTAGGGATAGTTAGGCCGAGTGATCCGCGACTAGGGATGGGGTTAAAGAAGAAGGGGAAGAAAAGGGGCGTCATTTATAGCCGTAAAACTTACTCATCTTAATAAAACTCGTCATTTTTATTCATTAATACTCAATTGAAAACAGTCTATGAAAGACAGCATAAAACTTAATTAATATCATTAATCAAGTTATACATCATATGAAACCATTCTCTTAAGACTCAAAGTATGACATAACATACTATAACATCAACAACATCTTGCAGCGGAAAGTAGCTAGACATATGTATGAAGACATATTCTAGACAGGTTAACTATTTATTAACAACCCTGGAGACTCCGCTCATTGCAGCACCATCATCACATCAGCTCAACCTGCACATTTAGAAAACATATGCAGGGCTGAGTACAAAAGCACTCAGTGGGCACGTATGCCTAGGTATAAAAATACATGCTTCAAAACTGTAAATTGTCATGCCATCATAAACAGTACAGCAAGGGAGTTTTTCGCTAAAAAGGCCCAAGCTTACTAAATTCATTTGTGATTCTTAAAGTTCGTCTGCAGACTAAGTTCTCTTGTAATCTATCATATCTGGAACTTTGTGCCGGAGAGGTGGCCACCTCTCACGGTCACTTGACCGGCCAACCCGCTAGATGACTCACGGTCACTGGTGTACACTAGTCAAGGCAGGATAGCTATCAACTGCTCAGGACCCGAATTCGATTGCATCATTGGCAAAGCCAAAGCAGATAGATATCATACTAAAATTTAAACATTTTATGGCAAGACAATACTTGAAATAACTTTAACTCAAAGATTTTGTCATGAAATAACTTGCTTGAACGTAACATTTAAACTCATTTGATATATATATGAAACTGAAATTAACAGTTAGATCATCTCATGCATTCATTCGTATAAGAGGCCTACGACACGCAGGGGATCTCTATATACGTATAGTAAAAATAATGCCCACCTGATAAGCAAACCTCTGCTATAGCTTAGTTACTCCTGAATAGCTTTTACTCTCGCGCCTGACCTTTAATGCGAGAATATAATATAAGACTTTAACTCGATGATAATTCTCAAATCCGCCGCCTTCATCGTGGCTCTGAGATTCCGGCGAGGTCGGTTCTTCAATTTCCATTCATTTTCTTCATTGTCATTCCTTCGAAATCACAAAGATCGAGCCCTAGCTTTCTCTCTATTGAGTGAAACCGTCGCCGCCGCTCCTCTGTAATTCCGGCGCCGCCGCCGCCTTCAACGGCTCTGCCCTCTTTCCTCTAGTAACATCAAGTGGAACTCAAATCAGGGCCAAAAATCTCCTCGCTTTCTCAGTCTCAACGAAGACACACAATTGGGGAGGAAAGTCGAGCCCCGGTTTCTCCGTCTGAATCGCGAGTCCCCGCCCTTGTTCGACGCCGTCGCGTCCTCCTTGGCCGGAAATCGCAGCGCCGCTGAAATCTGTTCTCTGCTCAAGAATCGAGCTCTAGCCTCTCTCTCTCTCTCGGTTCAGGCGAAGTCGCCTCTGCTCAGCTGGACGACCTCCGTCTCCTCTTCATCGGTCAGCGTCGACGTCATCTTGTACCCGTCCCCGATTTAATGAAATCAGGTACAACAAAATACTACTTTTATCTTTCCCTAAAATACTAGATTCAGTTTCACTAAATCGAAAGGAATTTCTCATTCTATAATCTATGTCTTTCATGTTACTAGAGCAAGGGAAGCATCATAGATTGGGATTCAATTTGTGTAGAATATACTATGGATTAATCTTATTACAGCAACTCGTGGTTTGCTTATGACCATATGTACGTATATTACTCATTTATGCACTCTGCATTCCATAAAACTGAGCATGCTTGTTGGTATGAATGTGGACTGGATAAACTGAGATAGTATATACCTTGTGTATTTTGTGCTTGATTGGCTGATGTATTTTTCTTTAGTTCAGTGGGGATTTGCTGAAATAAGTTGTGATGTGCTTTGTCACAATTGCAGGAAAAAAAATATGGAAGAAGATGAAAAATCAAGCCAAGGCTTACCTTAAGTTTAAGCAGAAGCTTGAATGATCTCTCTCTCTCTCTCATTCTCTTGTTGTTGGCGTGTGAAGAAGTGGATGGAAATTGCTTGGCTGATGATTTAAAAGATGGAGTTGTTGGCTGATACTACAAGGAAGTCAAAATGTATCTGCCTTTAGAGGAGGTATAGTCATAGGTTGTGGCTGAGGTGGTTGGAGGACTTGGGCGGCTGGAGCATGCTAAGGAATAGGGCAGGGAGAAGGGGATTGGTGGAGTTGGGCGGCTGTGGCAGAGCTATTGCTGCTTCACACACGCACGCCTCCTCTCTCTTTTCTTTCTTCTCCTATTTCCTCCCTATTTCCTTTCTTTGTAATTAACATTCTCATGCTTAGGTAGATATTAGTATTGTAATAGCTAGGTTGATTGTGGTGCAAATAAATAAAATCCCTTTGGCTTCAAAATTCTAAATCTGTAATATGAAATGCGTATCTGTGTATTTGCTTGATCATTATTGGACTCGTATCGAAAAACTAAGAATATTTCTCGACGACGTGCACATAAGATTTTGAAAGTCGACAAAAAGACGAAATAGCAGTATTTTACTATTCATCGTCAAAAAGTCAAAATTTTCAAAAACGTCTTAACGGACTCAGATCTCACTTCCGAGTTCATCATTCTCATTCAAATAATTATCTCGAATTATTCAAATACTCAAACTCAAATACGGACATAAAATCTCACATCATTCTCACATCATCGAAAGAACATCTCAACATCTTAAAAAAAATAACAAGAAAACTTCATATAACTCCTCATCTCTTTACAAAGTAAATCAAACAAGGGATCTATACCCTAATTACTCAAACTTAAGCAATTAAACACGTCATCAAAAGCCCGGGTGTTACATACCCTCCCCCTTAAAATAAATGTCGTCCCGAAATTTGTACCTCCTGTAAATGTTTCGGATACTTCTCTCACATCTTATCCTCAAGCTCTCTTTCCACTTCTTTCTAACTATCATATCTCCATTGAACCTTATCCAATGCAATCGACTTATTACTCAATTGCCAAATTTTATGATTTAGCATCATCTGAGGTCTCTCTTCATAACTCAAGTCTGGTTCTAAGATCATTTCTTCTTAGTAAACCACATGGTTTGGGTCGAAAATATATATCCTCTCAATTGTGACACGTGAAACACGTTATGCACATTTCCAAAGCTAGGTGGCAAAGCCAACCTGTACGCTATTGGACCTATCTTTTGCAATATCTCGTAAGGACTTATAACTCTGGGTCTAAGCTGTCCTTTAACTCCAAATCTATTCATCCCCTTTGAGGGTGAAACCTTCAAGAAAACTTTGTCTCCTATCTCGAAACTTTGTCTCACATCTTATAGGCAAACTCAATTAGTGGCAACACATTCTCCCGATTTACTCCTCTATCAAGGATAGTAGTTCTTATCATATCTTCTATCGTCTGCTATGCTAAAATTCATCCTTGTACCCAACTCTTTCTGTAACTCATCCAAAAACGTGATGTAATATTTTTTTTTTGAGGTGATCTACACCGGTACTCAATGCAATCTTATAATGTCATGAACATACAATTGTGCTAACTTATCTGGTCCATACGCGATTAGGATCGGTATGAAATGTGCAGATTTTGTTAGTCGATCTACAATCACCCAAATTGCTGTATTTTCTCTTTGACTTTTCGGTAAAGCTATCACAAAATCCATCGCTATGTGATCCCATTTCCACTCGGCAATCTCCAACGGTTTTAACTTCCCATAGGGTCGTTGGTGTAATGCTTTCACTTGCTGACAAGATAAGTATCGCTCTACAAACGAAGCTATGTCTCATTTCATTCCGTCCCACAAAAATCTATTTTTCACAACCTGATACATCTTTGTGCCTCCTGGGTGGGCGGTGTAAGGCGTGTCATGAGTCTCACTCATGATCGTATTCTTAAGTTCATCATCGCGGAAAATGCATATTCTCCCCTCAAATAAAATAGCATTGTCTGATGCTTTTTGGTAACTCTTGAGATCTCATGCTCTTATCCTTTCTCGTAACTTGTTCATTGTCTCATCTTTCCTTGTGCTTCAATCACCATTTTCCTCAAACTAGGCATCGTCGCAACAATACTCGCTATCGTCCCTGGTGGTTTTATCATCTCTATCCTCATCTTGTCAAAGTCCTTTATAAGCTCATCCTCTCTCGTGAGAAGACATCCTTACTTTGACGAGACCTTTCGGCTCAATGCATCGGCTACTACATTGGCCTTGCCAGGGTGATAGTTAATGTCGCAGTTAACATCATTTACTAATTCGAGCCATCTCCTTTGCCTCATGTTAATATCCTTATGCTTGAAAAAGTATTTCAAAGTTTTGTGGTCCGTGAAAATCTCACATCTAACTCCGTAGAGATGATGTCTCCAAATTTTCAGGGCATGCACAACGGCTACAAGCTCTAAATCATGCGTTGGATAATTTATCTCGTGGGGTCTAAGTTGTCGTGATGCATAGACTATAACTCTTCCTTCTTGCATCAAAACACATCCTAGCTCATTCTTTGACGCATCTGTGTAGATGGTATACTCTTTATCCATTTTCGGAACTAGCAGCACTGGTGCTGTAGTCAATTTCCTTTAAGCTCTTAAAAAAAACTCTCTTTACACTCCTCTTTCCAATTGTACTTAGCTTCTTTTCTCGGTCTTGCTATCATGGAAAATCCTTCAATAAACCTCTCATAGTATCCTGCTAAGCCTAAAAAGTTGCGAATCTCGTTAGGCGTAGTTGGTGATCTCCACTCATGTACAGCTGGTACCTTGGCGGGGTAAATTTTAATTCCTTCGGATGATACAATATGTCCTAGAAAAGTTACTTCGTTCAACCAAAACTCGCACTTGGTGAATTTGGCAAAAACTTCTCAACTCTTAGCGTTTCCAACATCGTTCTCAAATGTTTTGGCGCTCCTGTTCATTCTTCGAATAGATGAGAATATCATCTATGAAAAGTAGGATAAATTTATCCAGTTATTGATGGAACACTCGGTTCATGTGATCCATGAAAACTACTGGTGCCTTCGTCAAACCGAATGGCATAACTATGAACTCATAGTGCTCATACCTCATTTGAAAAGCTGTCTTAGGTGTATCCTTCTGTCAAAATTTGAACTGGTGGTAATATGATCTCAAGTCAACTTTCAAGAAAAAGTCGCTCCTCGTAATTGATCAAACAAGTCATCTATCCTTGGTAAAGGATATTTGTTCTTGAGTGTCAATTTATTCAGCTCTCGATAATCTATGCACATTCTCAACGTGCCATCCTTCTTTTTTGACAAAAAGGACTGGTGCTCCCCACGGGATACACTAGGTCTAATAAAACCTAACTCGAGCAATTCTTGTAGCTGAATCTTCAGCTCTTAGTAGCTCCTTAGGCGCCATTCTATAGGGTGCCTTCGACACTAGTGCTGATCCAGGTTCTAGGTCGATAGTGAACTCCAACTGTCTTGTTGGTGGCAATCCTGGTAAGACCTCGGGAAATACATCTCTATATTCCCTTACCACTACTACATCCTCAAAGTTTTTACTTGATTCTCCTTCATCATTCAAGTAAACTAGGTAAGCTTGTGCTCCTTTCTTCTTTACCAATTTCGACGCCTGAAGTGCCAAAATGATTGGAATTCTCTTCTTTCTATCAATGTCGTGAAAACATGTTTGTTCCTTCCCAGGTGGTTGGAAAGTTATCTGTCTCTTCTTACAATCAATCGGGGCAAAGTTCTCTGCTAACCAGTCCATCCTTAGAATAATGTCTACGTTCCGCATAGGCATTAAGTGCAAGGTTCTTGTTTTCATCTTTAGTGATCCTAACTTAAACTCTAATTTAGAAATCATGTGAGAAACTGTAGTAGCTCTTCCTACAGGAGTGATTACTCTCAACTTGGGACTAGCTCGTTTTGGTTCGAGTTTGAAGGTAACATGCTTCAAACACTTAAAGAATGCAAGGCTCCTGTATTAAACAGGATTCTAACTGGTGCATCCAATATCTTGCCCATACTACCTTAAAGTCCTGCCTTAAACCAGCACTTAAAACTCAAACATTTCTTCATCAGTATCCATCTTCTGATGAGCGAACGTGATAGCTCACAGAGTTCTCAATTATACTCTACAATCGATTTCTTTCCTTGAATCAAACTTCGATAATAAGTCTCTCGCTGCTTACTGTACTCCTCGGTACATATTTCTCAAGAGTAGCCTTGAATTGTTCTCAGGTGTAGTTTACCAGTTGCTCGGGTGTTAAAGTCCTCTGACGTGCCTCTCACTAGTCTTATACATCAAAAGAATCTACTAGGATAACTCAAAAGTTGTAAGAGTTCAACCCTAGAATGACATCAAAACAAATTGTTCAAGAGACTCAAATGAATGACCAGAGGGTAGAATGAAGTAACTACCAGGTCGAACAAAAATGACCTAGAGTAAGAACCCATCTGGCTTTTCAACCGAAAGTTGAAACACATGGGTTTATAAACCCAAAACACGTCTACTGAGATTTGGATCATGCGGACTGGCCAGGTCCAACATAATCACTCCCCAGTCACACGGAATATACTATCCCGAACTTGGAAATTCCGTGTCTTCTAAACCCTCAACATATTATACATAACAAAACTTAAGTTCACACCAGCAAGCTAAAAGCTTAAACTCAGGGTCCTATGTTCTAGACTCTTGTTTCGAAAGTTCAATATTTTTCGACTCTCCTCTCATGTTGCGCTGGTGGTGGCGGAGTATTATCCCGCCTATCATTCACATCACACTATTGATGACATATTTGAGGCATTTTTGAAATCACAAAAGGAAAACTCAACTCGACCAACGCTCTAAGCATCCTCGAAACTCAAGTTCAATTTACTAACTCAACTTTAAGGAAACCCTCACGGTCACCTTAACATTCATCTGTAAGGCAATAAGCACTCACGAAATGCTAACAAAAAGACCACTCTGGTCAACCTAATATATCCATCAGTAGAATGCCTCTTTTTAGAGGACTTACATAAAGGGGTTATATAAACCATACAAAAACCATAGTATCTATCGTAATGTCCCTTCTAAACCGACACCATTAATAGTACTATGTCTCGGGTTGGACTTCCTACGATAATTGCTACCAGTTAACTCATCTAGTTGCTACTTTAGCATACTAGGAACATCCATCTATTTAACATCAGTAGGGTACTACATTCGCATGCTTATCTATCAGCATGTCAAAAGCTCAAGTATCAGTATCTCCTAAGTAAGTTATATACATCGCAATGTAATTGAAACTAATCAAAAACAAGGGTGTACCGCTCATACTCTCAAGATCATCCTTAGCTCTAGCCTACATCGGCTTCTCTTCTCATCCTCATCAACTCTAGCCCTCCTCGGCTACTTCTCATCCTTTCAACCCTAGCCTTCCTTGGCTCTTTCTCATCCTTTCATAGTCTATGAACATGTGTTTGAAAATCTGCTAGGATATCTCTGTACCACATACTGTACGCCTCGTCCTCGTATCCGATCTTCCCTGAGTTCGATCTCACAACAGTCCACTTTCGTGCAGTGCCATCAGTCCTGGCCAACCTATAAGGAGAACTTAAAGGTGACTCTAGGATTTAACTCTACTTGGCTCCAGCAACAGAAATAAACAAAACATAACTTAGCAAAACTCCTACTAAGTAGTACTGTTATCTTAAAACTCAAGTTCAAAACATCTAAATTCTCATCTCGTCCCATCTTTACTCAGTAGGGAATCTCTCTAAACAATGATATTAGATCCCTCAATCTAAATCATCGTGACTCAGTAAGACAACTCAACAATTCTCTCTCAAAGCCATCTCCAAAGACTATGGCTCATGATACCTCCTCAAGTACCATTAAGGTTGCGTGAGCAAAACTCGCGTCACAAAACAACTCAACATATCGTTCAATATCTCATTGCAGCATGCTAATAACTCATCATTAATCATGCTATTATACTCAAGCTCATAACTCAAACTCATAACTCAAACCAACAAGTACTTAAAGCAATTGCTAATTCTCTCAAGCTTTAGCTCTAAGTTCTCATTTCATCCTTCTACTTAGTAGAAAATCTCTCTTAACAATAACATTAGATTCCTTCATCTAAATCATTGTGACTTATCACAACTGCTCAAACAATTCTCATCACAAAACATCTCAAATACATCACATCATAACTCATAATTATGCATCCTCAATCATATAACATCATATGATATAAACGCTCTCAAGATTCATCATGTAACGTCAACATATGCTCTTACAACATAATAATTCATTATTAATCATGTTGTAATCCTCAAACTCAAACTATGCATCTTCAAAGTATAACATCATAACTCATCATATAACCTCAACATCATGCTCTTCAAAATTTAACGTCAAATAAACTTTGAAATTTTACATACCTCGTTGAGCCTGGTGTGATGGTGTGCTGAGCTCACGGTTGTTAATAACTATTAGTCTAGTGACTCATTCTAGACTAAACTCAAGACTTCTAATTCAGAGCTTTCCTTTGCTCTGATACCACTCTGTCACAGCCCGCCCTAACTAGGGATAGTTAGGCCGAGTGATCCGCGACTAGGGATGGGGTTAAAGAAGAAGGGGAAGAAAAGGGGCGTCATTTATAGCCGTAAAACTTACTCATCTTAATAAAACTCGTCATTTTTATTCATTAATACTCAATTGAAAACAGTCTATGAAAGACAGCATAAAACTTAATTAATATCATTAATCAAGTTATACATCATATGAAACCATTCTCTTAAGACTCAAAGTATGACATAACATACTATAACATCAACAACATCTTGCAGCGGAAAGTAGCTAGACATATGTATGAAGACATATTCTAGACAGGTTAACTATTTATTAACAACCCTGGAGACTCCGCTCATTGCAGCACCATCATCACATCAGCTCAACCTGCACATTTAGAAAACATATGCAGGGCTGAGTACAAAAGCACTCAGTGGGCACGTATGCCTAGGTATAAAAATACATGCTTCAAAACTGTAAATTGTCATGCCATCATAAACAGTACAGCAAGGGAGTTTTTCACTAAAAAGGCCCAAGCTTACTAAATTCATTTGTGATTCTTAAAGTTCGTCTGCAGACTAAGTTCTCTTGTAATCTATCATATCTGGAACTTTGTGCCGGAGAGGTGGCCACCTCTCACGGTCACTTGACCGGCCAACCCGCTAGATGACTCACGGTCACTGGTGTACACTAGTCAAGGCAGGATAGCTATCAACTGCTCAGGACCCGAATTCGATTGCATCATTGGCAAAGCCAAAGCAGATAGATATCATACTAAAATTTAAACATTTTATGGCAAGACAATACTTGAAATAACTTTAACTCAAAGATTTTGTCATGAAATAACTTGCTTGAACGTAACATTTAAACTCATTTGATATATATATGAAACTGAAATTAACAGTTAGATCATCTCATGCATTCATTCGTATAAGAGGCCTACGACACGCAGGGGATCTCTATATACGTATAGTAAAAATAATGCCCACCTGATAAGCAAACCTCTGCTATAGCTTAGTTACTCCTGAATAGCTTTTACTCTCGCGCCTGACCTTTAATGCGAGAATATAATATAAGACTTTAACTCGATGATAATTCTCAAATGAATGAGAATGTATAAAATAACTATGCATGACTTCTTATTCTAGTGATTATTATCATGAAATAATAATTCAAGAAATTTTACTATAAATCTTGACTATCGGATTAAAACTCGTCTTAGGAGATTGAATTAATAAACTTAATTAATCCACTCACTTCAGGGTTTGTTAACCCATTTATTAGCTAATAACTCATTCTAAATTATTCCATAAATAGAATTAATAAAGTCCAATTAATAGACTAATCTAAATTAATATTCAATCGGGCTAAATAAATAATGCGGTAATCTACTGTCCAATTAATTAACAGCTTCAGCCCAAGAAATTCACCCTGTTTCGGCCCAATCAAAACTGACTTCTTCGGCCCAACTAAAAAAAAATGGAGGGGCCCAGACCAAAGGAAAAGTCAGCCCAAATCCACTCCCTCTCTCAAATTTTCGGCTGCAACACGCAGCATCTCTCTCTCTCAATTTTTCGCCTGAAACTCATCCATTTTCCTTCTCCATTTCTCACCCATGAAATCCGCCGCCTTCATCGTGGCTCTGAGATTCCGGCGAGGTCGGTTCTTCAATTTCCATTCATTTTCTTCATTGTCATTCCTTCGAAATCACAAAGATCGAGCCCTAGCTTTCTCTCTATTGAGTGAAACCGTCGCCGCCGCTCCTCTGTAATTCCGGCGCCGCCGCCGCCTTCAACGGCTCTGCCCTCTTTCCTCTAGTAACATCAAGTGGAACTCAAATCAGGGCCAAAAATCTCCTCGCTTTCTCAGTCTCAACGAAGACACACAATTGGGGAGGAAAGTCGAGCCCCGGTTTCTCCGTCTGAATCGCGAGTCCCCGCCCTTGTTCGACGCCGTCGCGTCCTCCTTGGCCGGAAATCGCCGCGCCGCTGAAATCTGTTCTCTGCTCAAGAATCGAGCTCTAGCCTCTCTCTCTCTCTCTCTCTCGGTTCAGGCGAAGTCGCCTCTACTCAGCTGGACGACCTCCGTCTCCTCTTCATCGGTCAGCGTCGACGTCATCTTGTACCCGTCCCCGATTTAATGAAATCAGGTACAACAAAATACTACTTTTATCTTTCCCTAAAATACTAGATTCAGTTTCACTAAATCGAAAGGAATTTCTCATTCTATAATCTATGTCTTTCATGTTACTAGAGCAAGGGGAAGCATCATAGATTGGGATTCAATTTGTGTAGAATATACTATGGATTAATCTTATTACAGCAACTCGTGGTTTGCTTATGACCATATGTACGTATATTACTCATTTATGCACTCTACATTCCATAAAACTGAGCATGCTTGTTGGTATGAATGTGGACTGGATAAACTGAGATAGTATATACCTTGTGTATTTTGTGCTTGATTGGCTGATGTATTTTTCTTTAGTTCAGTGGGGATTTGCTGAAATAAGTTGTGATGTGCTTTGTCACAATTGCAGGAAAAAAAATATGGAAGAAGATGAAAAATCAAGCCAAGGCTTACCTTAAGTTTAAGCAGAAGCTTGAATGATCTCTCTCTCTCTCTCATTCTCTTGTTGTTGGCGTGTGAAGAAGTGGATGGAAATTGCTTGGCTGATGATTTAAAAGATGGAGTTGTTGGCTGATACTACAAGGAAGTCAAAATGTATCTGCCTTTAGAGGAGGTATAGTCATAGGTTGCGGCTGAGGTGGTTGGAGGACTTGGGCGGCTGGAGCATGCTAAGGAATAGGGCAGGGAGAAGGGGATTGGTGGAGTTGGGCGGCTGTGGCAGAGCTATTGCTGCTTCACACACGCACGCCTCCTCTCTCTTTTCTTTCTTCTCCTATTTTCTCCCTATTTCCTTTCTTTGTAATTAACATTCTCATGCTTAGGTAGATATTAGTATTGTAATAGCTAGGTTGATTGTGGTGCAAATAAATAAAATCCCTTTGGCTTCAAAATTCTAAATCTGTAATATGAAATGCGTATCTGTGTATTTGCTTGATATCTGATTTCTAGATCTCTTAGAATAAATCTAAATTAAATCCGTAGATTTAATTCTTTGACTAGCATCTAAATTAAATCCGCAGATTTAATTTGCTTCACAAGCCGAAATAAATCCACAATTCAAATAAAATAATAATAATAACAACTAATAATATAATTAATATTTCTATAGCACTTAATAAATAACATGACTTTGCTAAGTCAGTTATAATCTGAAATAATAATCATGGACTGCTCAATAAACCTTATTGTGGATTTTCACGTGAAATAAAATAATAACTCTGCTTCAAGTATTATATAACTCAAAGCCATAAGTCGAAATCAAACATAGATCATCACTGAAAGACGCAATAATTAATTATTGCGTTACCGATTTTTAGTAATTAAGAGAGCGGGTTACTACATCATCATTCCATTTGGAATCACCATTCCTCCATCTATGAGAATTACCATTCCTTCCATCCACCTACCATGATTAGGGGTGGCACGGTACGGTATACCTTATTAAATCGATCATACCTTATACCTTACCTTTACCTCCGGTATGGAGAAAATTCATACCTTTACCTTACCTTTACATACGGTATACCTTAAGTACGGTATGGAGAATATACAAAACTTTTACCGTACCTTTATTTTGGTATACCTTACCGAATTTCGGTATACCATACTTTCACGGTATACCGCACTTTAACGGTATACCAAAATAATCGGTATTACCGAAATCGAAAAAATTTAATACGGTAAAAAATTGATAACTTATTTATTTAAAACATGTTTAGATAATGAATAATTTTTAACAAATATAATAATGACATAATAGTTATATCAAATTGTATAACTCATGGAAGTATATAATTTTATCATATTTAGAGTCTCATACTTATATATTCATAAATTATATAATAAATTATATTTATGTTATAAATTGGGTATAATTTAGTTTAGAAAAATAATCATAATTATATATATACTATACAATATAACTATGTAACTCACGTCACATGATTATGATAATAAAACTATGTTATTATATATATATATATATATATAAACAACACTATCACATAATTATAAGATACTTATATTATTTGATTATATCTATAATCTCGTACTTACATGTTCATATATCATATAATAAGTTGTATTAATGTTGTAAGTTAGATGTAATTTGTTTAAGAAAATTATTCATATACTACACAAAATAACAAAATTAACATTGTCTACATCTCAAGTCTCATCAATTAAACTTCAACAAAAGTAAATTCAAATATTATATTATAATTGTGTTACAATATCAATATAAATAATTCAATTATATTAAATCATAAACTATATGTACGTAACTTATAACATCTATATAATTTACTATATATTACATGAATGCATACAAGTATGAGAATATAAATATCATCAAATGATATAAAAGTGAATAAAATATAATATAGTATGTAAGTTATATAATTTAATATAGTATAATTA
The DNA here is from genome assembly GCF_028751815.1 of Salvia miltiorrhiza. Lineage (NCBI taxonomy): Eukaryota > Viridiplantae > Streptophyta > Magnoliopsida > Lamiales > Lamiaceae > Salvia > Salvia miltiorrhiza. The sequence goes on from NC_080389.1 coordinate 12,713,423, forward strand.
AATTATTTATATTGATATCATAACACAGTATATTGATATAACTTACATACTATATTATATTTTATTCACTTTTATATCATTTGATGATATTTATATTCGCATACTTGTATGCATTCATGTAATATATAGTAAATTATATAGACGTTATATCGAAATTCGCTTCCCATATCTTGATGGTACAATCGTCACTGCACAATCACAACGCCATATAACTATATATTGCTCATGCACTACTTAATTGAAACGCCGAAGACTTAAACGTTTTCTTAGCCATATAAATATATATTGCGCACTACTTAATTGAAACGCACTAGTATGTGGAAGCTATGGATACCTGCATGATACCATCTTGTCTCCACTGGCATTAAAAGAAAAGGCCCAGACGGTAGATCTGTGTCCACTTCATAAATAAGAAAATAAGAAAAGAGGGAATGTTACTGGCAGAAACCTTTATAATCTTATCCCTTACAAAAACTAAAGTGCAAGCTAGTCCAATGATATGCTCCAAAGAATGAGATATCAAATGACATGCTCAAAATTAGTTTTTATTAATAAATTAGAAATTTAGAGCGCAAATTACCCGACGGATGCGTCTAAAGTATCAATGCACCCAACGCCTTCTTCACAACCCCACTCCCCTGTCCAGACCTATACCAATTAAATATAAAGTAGTGTCAATATAAGCAAAGTAGTGTCAATATAAGCACACAAGAATCCGATATACTCAAACATACAAACCATTATCCTTTCATACGCACCTTGATAGATTTGTCAGAACTACAGGAGAAGAGGATATATTTTTCTTCTTCTGATGAGAATGTTGGATTCCATTTCACCATTTGAACATCTCCTGTATGTCCTTCCAGGAGTTTAAAATTATTTAAGGCCATTAGTTTAGGGCGATTTGCAAAAATAGGCCACTATTTTTCGGACTTGCAAAAATAGGCCAATTATTTTAGTTTTTGGCATTTTTAGGCCACATTTGAGCTCAATTCAGCATTTATAGGCCACTTTCTGGGTCAAAATGTGGCCCAAAATAGCCTGATTGGGTACACATGTGGCCTAAAAATACCAAAAACTAAAATAATTGGCCTATTTTTGCAAGTTCGAAAAATAGTGGCCTATTTTTGCAAATCGCCCTAAAATAATGGCCTTAAATAATTTTAAACTCGTCCTTCCAGTGTTTCTTCATGCCGAAATCCGGTCCATGTCGAGTTTACCCACACATCAATTGATGATTTGCCCCACCCACACATGGCTATGTAATAGCCAGTTGTACTACACGCCACACATTTGACTTCCATCTTAGGAACCTAGATGCATTTCTACCTTAAGTTAGAAATCTTAATCAAAATATCAAAATCTTTGAATCACCAACATTTGCATAAACACAAAAGACAACATTTCTCTCTTAAAGTAAAAGGAAGAGATCACCTTGTAAGCGGATTCACGTGAAAAATCATAACGGAAATCCTCCCAGTGAGTAGTGTCATTGGTGGCATCGAAACTAGTTGTTACCAAGATATACGGTGTCAATGCGCAAGATCGAAAAACCTTACCCTCGCTGACTTTCTGCACAAACAGTAAACCGCACCCAAAATCTCAAGTAATTAGCCCAAATCTCAAGTAATTAGTGGAAGCAATTGTATGAGAAGAGAGAGGTGGAACCTTGCAGTGGAAAGAGCCGGTGGCAGGATCCTGTTCCCAGATGCGGATGGTGTTGTCTGCGCTGCAAGAGGCGAGTAGGGCGGGCTCACCTTCGACGGGATCCGGTTTCCAATTGAGGATACAAACCCTAGCTTTGTGGCCTTCGAGTTTCTGAATTTCACGCACCAAGAAATTCGCCATCTCCCGATTGCAGTTTAGATCAGAGAGATTGTATTGTGGTGTTGTATTTCAGCTAAGAGAAATGAAAAAACCCCAACACAAACCTTTTATCGAGAAGAGCTGCTTTCGAGTTTCGAGAATAGGGGTGAGCATTCGGGCGGGTTGGGTTGAAACCGAACCGTTTTGACCAACCCGAACCCAAATCGCCAACTAAAATTTCAAACCGAAGCAAACCATTTTACTTGAAAAAACCGAACCAAACCGAACCATAAATTTTCGGTTCGGTTCGGTTTGGCCTAAAACCGTTCCATTTTTTTTTAATTCAAAAACCTGGTAACAATATTTTGGCGTGGGGCGGCGAGGCTCGGTCGGGCCTAGGCGACGGCGAGGCAGGCTTGGGCGACGACGTGGGGCGGCGAGGCTCGGTCGGGCCTAGGCGACGGTGTCGCGGGATGGCTGGGCGACGTCGTGAGTCTCGCGACTGCTGGGACCTGGGCGGGCGTAGCGGCGGGGAACTCTACTGGACGAAGAGGCGGCGCCGGCAGGGATCTTGGGTCGGCGATTGTTGGTGGGGATGGCAGTCGGCTTCTGCCAGAATGGGGTGGGGTGGCGGTGGCGCTGCGGCGGCCCGGCGGGAAGTGGGAGGGAGCCCTAGAAATTGAAACTTGAATTGCAATGGGGGGGATGGGAAAGGTCAGAGCCAGAGGCTGCTAGGGCTGCTGGGCTGGATTAGAATTTAGAAGAATAGGGTTTGAAAATTCTAATATTATTAATATTAATTATTTATAAAATATATAATATATTAAAATTTTCGGTTCGGTTCGGTTTATAAACCGCACCGTTTTTTCCAAACCGAACCCGAACCGAAAACTGGCGGTTTGAAAATTTTCAAACCAAACCGCACCGTTTTCACTACAAAAACCGAACCAAACCGCCCGGTTTGGTTCGGTTTGGCGATTCCGGTTTGGTTTTGCTCACCCCTATTCGAGAACCTTCTATCTAGAAGACCTGCTTTTGAACCATTTCTTTCTTACTTTTTATTACTCCCTCCGTCCCAATAATCTTGTCCCACTTTCCTTTTTGGTTTGTCCCAATAATCTTGTCCCAATTTCTTTTTTGGGAAAAATTTAGGGTTTGATTAGTTAATTAAACATCATCCTAATTAATTCACTAAAATAAACTCACCCCTTCACCCTACTCTCTCACCCTCTCTATTTCTCACACACAACACGCACACACACACCAGCACACACTCTCACCCTCTCTACAAATTTCCGGCGGCATCCCTCTCCGGCGGCGTCAGCCGCACCTGAATCCGGTGAGCCGCGCCCCTTTTCTCCTTGTCTGGTTCTTTCTCTCCCTTCACACCTTTCTCAAATTCTCAATTTAGCTATCCTCTTCTACAAATTTCGAGCCCTAGCTCTCCCCCAAGAATTCAGCCGCCGCCGCGGCTCCTCTTTCCGGCGACGCCAGCGCCTCTCACCTGACACCAGTTCCCCCGCCTGTCACTCCTCTTGCGCCATAGCCGCCGCCCTCCCGCCTTCGCCCTTTGTGTTGCCGCCGCCCTCCTGCCTCCGCCCGTCGGCTGCCTCACCTCTCCTCCTCTGTGTTTGTTTTTTCCAGAAATTAGGGCTCGCAAATTAGGGCTTTTTTTCTTCATCCCTCCTCTTTTTCTCTCAACAATTAAAAGATTCCATTTTTTGATTTTTGTTGTTGTTATTTGTGGATCTCTTTGTTTCTGTGGTGGTGTTTCTCTGTGGTGTGTTCTATCTTTGGTGGGCTCGCCAGTGTTAAAACTGTGGTGGTGTTTCTCTGTGGTGGTGTTGCTAAGGGATGGATGTCCCGGCGGATGTTCCGGTGTTAAGCTAAGGGACGGATGTTCCGATGGATGTTCTGGCGGATGTTCCAGTTCCAGCGGATGTCGCCGGCGACTGCATAGTGTATGATGAGGGAGAGAGTGCCGAGAGAGAGAGAGACATCTTTGGGGAGGGAGTTAAGCTATACTTACTTTTTCTTAAACATGTGGGACTTTCTATTTTACAACACTAATTTTACACTTCTTAATCTCCGTGCCCAAAAGAAAAGGGACAACATTATTGGGACGGAGGGAGTATTTTTTTTTAACCTTTACTAAAAGTTAGAGTTAACAAAAAAATATTACTAAAACTTAAGATCTCGAGAAAAAAGAACTAATTAGAAACTTATCTGCCAGACTTCGGAAATGGGAACCATGATTAGGAAAAATTGCAAAGTAGAGGTCATGTGAGAATAAATGAAAACTCATGATTTAAATAAAAAATTCGTCAAAGTTGTGATCATAAAAAACTACCATTAACCCTCTAAAAATGATTGGTGGATGTTTATTCATCACTCCAATTTCTTCTATTCTTTTGAATCAGTGGCAACGTAGGGCGGTGGGGTACAACTTACCCCCAAATTATTTTTTTAGTACTAGTATTATAGTATAATAGGATTAGGGATGGCAACGGGCCGGATCTGGACCGGATCTCATCAATCCCAGATCCAGATCCGTTTTTATCTATCAGATCCAGATCCGAATCCAGATCCGCGGATCTAAAATTTTTGGATCCAGATCCAGATCCGTCAGATCCGCGGGTCCGCGGGTCCAGATCCATGGATCTAATATTTTTAAATTAAATTAAAAAAAATAATCAAAAATTCACATAAACATGGCTGAATCTGTCGAAAATGGCTGAAATCAACAATTTATCTAGCAAAACTAACAATTTAATGGCTGTCAAATCAACAAATCTAACAATAAGTTTCAAATATAGTCATAAATCTAACAATTTATCTAACAAAATGGCTGAATTTTGAACACATCAATGCCTCAATCTAACAAATTTCGAACACATCAATGGCCAACCTTAGATTGTAAGCATCCTATGGTGGAAATCTACATCCAGCCGACGGCGAGTAATAGATGAAGCTCTGGCTGTTATGGCAGTGGCGAATGGTGCGGCGCAGCGGCGAGATGGTAAAGCTGACGGAGTCGGTAGGCCGTTTTGAGGCTGTAAAAGAGAGGGTGTGAAAGGGAGTTGGGCAGATAGTGTAAAAGAGAGAGAGCGGCGACCTGTAACTTCGCCGGCGATCTGGATTGCGAGGGAGGCCGGCAGGGTGAGGCTGGGAGGGAGATAGGCAGGGACGCAGGGTGAAGGAGGCTGGAACGAACTGTAGGGAGGCTGTAGCTTCGCCTTCGCCGGCGAACTGGATTGAGAGGAAGGGCGGCGACCTGGCGGCTGGAGTGGAGAGGCCGACGAATTTTAAGAAATGAGAGGGAGGACCGAGAGAGATGGATAAAATAGAAACTAGGGTTTGCAATTCTAATTTGTGTATTATTATTAATTTTTAATATATTTAATATTATTACTAAATTAAATATAAAAAATAAATAATATATATTAAAATAAATGGGTCCACGGGTCGGATCTGGGTCGGATCCGGATCTAAAATTTTAAGATCCAGATCCAGATCCGTTTTAAAAAATGAGATCCAGATCCGGCCCAGATCCGTCGGATCCAAAAAAATGAGATCCAGATCCGTAAAAACGGATCTGGATCCACGGATCTGGACCGGGTCCAGGATCCATTGCCATCCCTAAATAGGATGTGTTTAAATGTTGTTTGATGTGTTTCTGTACCCCCGACCAAATTGCAAACTTATATGAATATATTTGGTTTGGGCTTTGGGCCCAAATCAAAACTTAAAAAACGGCAGCCGGTGAGAATAACAAATAAAAAAGATCACACAAAAATAATTAGAGAAAGTGGATAGTCAAAGACACTCATTGCCCGTAGAGATGCTCTATACAGCAAGCTAATCTATTTAGAGGTATTATATAAATATAGCACACATAATCTGTTTAATAAGTTGACTAACTCATTTATAATTATATTTTTGCTTGTTTGATATGCAAATTTGTTTATGTTTGTGAATAATTTTAGTTTTCTTATAGAATTCTTGCATTTTTATATTAATATAGGAATGCCAAGTGTAACATTCAAATCAAAATAATCAAAAGGAATGACAAAACATCTAAGTTGGTGTTTATTATTTCGGTTGTATTGCAAGTGTGGATAAAGTATTTTCTAGAAGTACTTTTGTCAAGAGTAATTGTGAAACAACATGTGGAACAATATTTTAGAACGTATTATTTTTAACATTAAATTAAGTATCTTTTACATATAAGGTTATTAGATTATTTTTCGTACCCCCAATTTAAAAATCCTGGATCCGCTACTGTTTTGAATGATTACTTTTCCTCTTCCTTTAAAATACTTGTATGGTCATGTAAGAAACAAAATAATAAGTAATTTCATAAAAACTTTAAAATACGATTACTTTAGCTTGCAATTTCTTTGTTTTTATGCATTATTTCTTTGTTTTTTTTTATGTTTCAAAGCACAATTTATAATAAATAATAAAGCCTATGTGCTTCTTCAATGGATAAGGTGTTTTTTATATCTTCTTATAGTATTTTTATTTTAATTTTTTTCTTATAATTCATTTATCCTATTTATTTTTGTTTTTTTATTTCAAGGCTTTTTTTACTATGTTCAGTTTAAATTTCTCATTTTTAGCATCTTTTTGTGAGTTTTTTCTAGGTTTTATTTGTATTTCTTACTATATTTATTTATATTTTTTTCTATACTTATTTATATTTTGTTATGATTTTCTTTTTACTTAATAAATAAAATTTATAATAATAATCAATGAAGACTTTGTGATCTAATGAATAAGTTGTTTGGTTTATGAATGAAGATAATTTAGGTTCGATTCTTAATTGAAGTGTTTTTATTTATATTTATATTTTTTATTTTTTTTACAAAAACTTGTGATATTTTTTCATAAAATCAAATGAGGCGGCTTAGCTAGCGTAACATAATACATTTCACAAATTTAAATGACTTTTAAAGAAAAGAGAAATATCAAATATTTGTCGTGCTAATTTATGTTAATAGAAAAACAAAATATGACTTATCCTAATAACAATGTTATTTTTGCTTATATCGAATATTAATTTTGCTCATATCGGTAACAAATATTTGTTTAGAAAAATTAGTATTTGCTATTGAAAAATGTCATATTCTTCAACACCCGTTTTATTAAAACATGTGCTTAGAATCACTGCAACATTTTAAGACATGATTGATTGCAATTTAAATTTATACTCTAGAGTGGAATCTGTTGAATTCGATGGGTATTTAATTACGTCATAGTTTATATTCGGATATATGCAATCTCATCCTTTCCAATAGGATATGAATCAAATAAAATTAGTTGAAAGTGATATAAATTATCAAAGACATTGAAATGTCCCAAAGTTTCAATCTATCTTAATAAATGCTCCTTAAAAGAATTTATAGTAGGCTTTCTTATGTTATTACTTAATTGCTATAAGTTCTAAACAAGGCTATAGAGAACTAGCTGGTTTTATTTTAAAATGGTCACTGTCCTCTTGTTTTTTTTTTTTTTATCTAAAGTATAGAGTTTTTTTGTTGTTGTTGTTGGCTAATGTACACAAACTCTATGTTTTAGGCTGCCAAAGAACACACTAGTAGATTATATATTATCTTCTTGATTAATCTGCTACACTTTCTTGCTTATTTTTTCTCCATTCAATTTTGTATGCTTTATTTTAATTTTAAGACTTCAATCTAATTAATATATATATATATATATATATATATATTTTATCATTAATATCACTTTTAATAGTCAATAATAAGGTAGTATGTAATTTTACTAGTTAAGAATTTGGAGTTAGATGATTTTTTAACAATAACTTAGACTTGTTTGGAAATTAGAATAAAAATTTAGATATCATGGGTTCAATTGTATTCAGGCTGGTTGCATAATTAATTATATTTAGATATCTCTTACAATTTAAAAAAAAAAGTGTAATAAAATTGCGAAGTTAAAAAAATATATGCATATTAGATTCAGGTTCTTTAAGTAATTAAAAATTACACAAACACTTATATGAGTCTGGATTATGGGTTGACCCGATCCTTTCTCTTTGACCCGGTCTATAAATTTTAATTAAAACACTTATTGTTTACGTTCAAATCCCTCCCCTCTTTTTCCGAAACCCTCCGATTGCTGTCTCCCATTCAGCCTGATTTCCCCTCCACCGTCGGCGACGCTTTCTCCGGCCGGCCTCCGCCTCAGCACCCTACGCTGCTTCCCTAAAGGCGGTCTGCTATGCTATCGTTCCGCCTCCCGCTGTCGGTCCGCCTCCTCCAGTCGGAAGTTGCTGCAACGCGCCGCCCTTACACGCCCTCCAGTTAGTAGTGAATATTTTCTCCTTTGGCTCAATTTTATATATATATTGTTGTTACCTTTGCAAATCGCAACGATAAGATGTTAGGAAGAGTTTCTTCATATTTTTTGCTTTGTCTGCACCGAGCTAAATATGGTATATATGCGTTCTCTATTTGCTTTTAAGGTGTAGGGTTTGTGGTTCTTATGGAATTTGTAACACTCTGCATTTGTATTTGTGGACAGTTGCCTCACCTTCTCCTCGTAGTAATAGATATTATATCACATTTGTTAATGATTTTACAACAAAAATTTGAATTTCTTTGTTGAATATAAATCTGAAGCATGTGATGTTTCAAAAAATTTCACCTCCGTTGAAATGCTTCGTGGAATATTTGCTCTTCCAAGTTGCTTTTGGAGGAGAAGCCTCTCAAATTCTACCCTGTCGATGAAGTTAAGAAGCCGCTCTCCTTGTTGCTCAAGGCCAAGCCCACCAAGATCAGGTTACCTTGCTTTCATTCTTTTGTGGCTGTTGTTTGGCGTTTTTTGGTTGAATATTATTGTGATTTTGTTTGTTGTTGTATACAAAGCGAGCATTACTCCCGGAACAGTTCTGATCATATTGTCAGGGAGATTTAAGGGGAAGAGAGTTGTTTTATTGAAGCAGATTTCCTCTGGATTGCTTCTTGTAACTGGTAATTTTATAATCTGATTTTAAGTTTTAGCTTTCTTTGATGCTTGGATTTGTGTTGAATTTCAAATACATTCCTTTTATGTGGTGCTAGTTGATTTAGCTCAATGTTGGTAATTTTTCTGATGCAAATGCAGCAATTTATTGTGTCAGTTTTCCAATTTTATGAATTGATTTTATTTAGTTAAGAAGATGAGTTTTTTCCTGCTTATACTCGCAATATCATTTTGTAATGTTGGCAAAAATATTTAACTCTGCTTTAATGATTGTTATGGTGTGTTTTTACCTCTTAAGATTTAGATGTGACTTGAATTGTTTGAGCAGTTGGAGATTTTTGTACTTGTATTTATGTCTCTATATTTCATTTTCAAGCTAATTTGGTTGCTTACACTTTCCCTTGTTGACATTTTATATCATCTTTTGAAGCAGTGTTTTCTATTAGCTATGCATCTCGAATCTCTTGGGCATATGTTAATTCTTTGCCTGAAGTTATTGTCATCCATACACGAAGTATTCTGTATGTTGCTCTACTAATATTTTTTTTGGGGACCTTCTCTAATCCACATGCTTACAACTCTATCTCCGATTCTAAATCATGTCTTTTAACTTGCAGGCTTTCCTTTTCCTGCTCGCTCAATCTCAGCTCATTTTTTAGACCTTCTATCTGCAACAAATACTGTTACATTTCTTCAGATTTGTTTTCAATTTCCAGCATCAATTCTTCCTCATGACTACATACAGTCTCGAGCTGTTGTTGCAGAGAGCCAACGTGATCCATCAGCCCTCGACTTTAGATGACCAGTGCTTTGTCTCATGCCTAAAATTGTATACACCAGGAAATTATTTTATATATGTATGGTTAAGAGATGCCTACTATTGTTGTGTTCCATCATGTAATAGCCTTCTATTTGCATTCTTTGGTTTCAGATTTCCTTAACTTTGGATATTGTGCTCTACATAACATCATTACGGATTTCTACTATTTGACTACTTAGCTTGATAATCTGTACATGATAAATTGAATCTTGAAGTTTACAGTTGACTTTGGCTTAATGTACAGGAAAAAGTGAATCTTGAAATTCTGTGGGTAACTCTTATGAGTGCAAAGAATTAATGAGGGTAAGCAAGTATATATCCTTGATTGATTTAAATATTGCAATGATATCTAATGTAGTAACATTTTTTTGTTTGTATATCCCACAAAAACTATAGATTCTAGGTTTGATTCTCAATTGATTTGTCTTTATTTTTTTTTCTTTTTCACAAAACTTGTGTAAATAAAACTTTTAGTAATAGTAAAAATTATGATAGGAGATTAGGAGGACCCGGTCTCATGGTCCTATGCAAGACTACCTCTTAAAATTATAATTCAATTTTATTGGTTTGGAATATTTTATTTACAAATAATACTTTCTATTAATTTATATTTTGATTCAATTTAATAGTTATATTTATTTATTTAAATTATCATTTAATATCAATGCTTGCTCTCACAAGGAGACGTATTGAGCCCATATCGCACAGGAAACTATAAAACTGTTTGTTGTAAATACAAAAACCAAAACCCTCGCCTCTTCAAAATACAAAACCTATAACCCTCGAAACATATACTGAAGCTTTGGCTATGGAGATCGCAAAAAGTAGTCGAAAATCTCTCCATCTTCCCGGAGAAATCATCGAAGAAATACAGTCAAGATTGCCGGTGAAATCACTCTTGAGATTCAGGTGCGTCTCGAAATTATGGCTGTCATTAATTGGCAGCAAACGCTTCATCAAAACCCAGTATCAAAATTCAATAAAAAACCCATTTTTCCCCCATCAAAGGGTCATTATACATAAGGATCTTTCTGCTAATCATGTGCAATGTTCTCTGCTGTCGGTTTTGAGCGAACTAACGAATACTATCCCTTTAAGTCCTTTAGCTGATCCAATAAATACTACATTGTCGATGGGATATGAAATTGTGGGGAGCTGTAATGGGCTGCTCTGCCTTCGTGTTCGTGATGAACAAAGTAGAATTCACTTGTGGAACCCATCCACTAGAATCTCCAAGAAACTGCCAGAAATTTCTAATCGCGGCTATGTTATGGATTTGGGGTTCTGTTGGGTTGAATCGAGTAATGAGTACAAGTTGTTTGTGGGTCTTCGTAATTTTGATTATTACCAGCAGGAGATCGAATGGGTTTGTAAAGTTTATAGTTCAAAGACAAAATCATGGAAAACAAGTGAGCACTGTGCAGATTTAGTTTTATGTTGTCTACCGGGGGTATTTGCAGGTGGGAAGCTTTACTGGAGGTATTACGGATATAAAGAGATAGATATTATTTTCTTGGACTTGAAGAGTGAGGTGATTGGAAGGATTGAGCTTCCCTTTGATCACGAGTTTTGCAGGAAACAGCACTGGTTTGTGGGTGTGCTTGGTGGCTTACTTTGTGTGCTATGTCATACTGACTCGTCTAGAGAAGTCGTTCGAGTTTGGGTTATGAAGGAAGAAGCTTGGAAGAGAGTGGCGACGTTTGCTAATCTTGTTGAGCTTCTTCAGCCACCACCATTAATGGCGGTGGGTCTGAAGACCGAGATTTCGGTAAATTGTGGATCCATCTTGTTGGTTTATGATCATGGAGATAATGTGTTCCGCAGCCATGAGGTTTGTTCGGGTTACCGTTCACATGTCTATGTTGAAAGTTTAGTCTCGCCAGAAGATTTATGAAAGATGGAAACAAAATCTTAGGACATGATCATAAGTGATTTCATAGCATGCTATTTCTTGACAATTACTATGTTCAATTATATATAGTTTGATTTGATTAAGCATAAATAGTTGTGTTTTGTTTCTCAAGTCATAATAGAGTTGGTAATTGGTTGAACTTAGGCTTTAATTTATACTAGTGTACCTCCCGCGCTATGCGCGGTGATTATGATTATGGACTTTCATGTCAATTTAATATGCCACATTTTTTCTTATTTGGACATTCTAATTCAATAAGTCACTTTGTAAAATGAAAATCAATACACAACAAACATTCTCACTCAACACATTATTTACATTAAATGTCATTATGGCTCACAAATAATTATCCATTGTTAAATTGAGATTAAAAATCGTACATGGATTAAGACACCTCAAGCAATATATATATATATATATATATATATATATATATATATATAGGAATTGGTTCAATTGAGAAGCTCAAATGTGTTGAGAAGTTGAGAAGCAATGTAATAGATGAACATGTTAGTACATTTTGATGAACATGGTAATTAGACACTATATAAATAAATTCTTTGAACATACCAAATACAACTGACGAACATACGAATCTATTTAATTTGTTAAAAAATACGTCACCGCCAATGATCGAACCCCAGATCAAACTCGTGTTCATAAAAACTAATTGGCATGTTCATCTATTAAATTGCTTCTCAACTTCTCAACACATTTGAGCTTCTCAATATAACCTAACCCTATATATATATATATATATATATATATATATATATATATATATATATATATATATATATATGAAACACTTTATAATTATTATAAAAATATTAAAATTAAAATTTAATATTTATGAATTAAAAATTTAGATAAAATACTAATATATATAGATCCAAAAAATTTAGTGAGATAAATCTAGAAAGTTTTAAAATATCAATAATCACAAGTTATAGAAACTTGTTTTAATACCTGTTAAGATAATTGTTCTGGAAAAAAAAATATGCATTAAAAAATAAATATATTTTATTTAACAAAAATAATTTTGGACAAATTAATAGTGCATTAGAATTAGTTAATTGTAAAATAAATCATTAACTTATACTCCTTATTTTGTAAATTTGGGCTTAATTTTAAACATTTGCAAATAAAAATCGAATTCTTATAATTTTAAACATTTGCAAAATTTAAATATACAATACTCTAATATTATCAAAGCACACTAAACTACGTTGTTGCGTCATGTTTTCGATCGTCGAAAAAATTAGAGAAGCCTCAATTGCAAATTTAGAAAAATACGATATATATTTAAAAACTTTAAAAAATAAGATCGAAATTACAAGATGGGTATAAATTCATGATTTATTTTATAATTTTTCCTTCATAAAATAAACTATAGTATACAATAAATCAAAATGCCAGGGAATAATAGGAGAAAATAAGAAGAAGAAAAAAACTTAAAGAAAAAGTTAAAAAGAGGGAGTATTAATTTTATTGACTCACATTTTAGATATTAAATTTGAAATTATGAAAATTTCATATATTTCATTACACATGTATCGAACACCCTACTTTTATGTGTTATCTTTAAATTTTTTTTCTTAAATTAGATTGTAACATATAATTTGCTATTTTGTTTATAATAGTGTTATCGAACACCCCATTTCATTACACATGTATCGAACACCCTATTTTGTAACATTAAAAAAAAAAAAAGGTATCAAAAGTATATATAAAAAAAAAAGAAAAAGAAATAGTAAACAAAAAAACTTTAAAAAATCATGAATAAACATGTAGCATAAAATAAATATGAAAATAATTTGAAAGAAGAAAACAAACTTATCAAAAGTGAAAATAAATAAAAGATAAATTAGTAAACAAAAGAATCCCTTAACAAATAAGCACGAGTGAAAATGAGTAATAATTTGTTAGTTAGTGGGGTAAATATTTGTTGCGATTGACGGTTTGTACCAATATATATTTTTTTCCAATTCCAATTATACCCTTCTAATTGAATTAAATTACATTTACTTTGCTTTTTATATATATAAAGATGTGGAATTTGCGATGGCTGGAGAGAGAACATCACCTGTTCCGCTGCATTTAAGATCTAGTGTTTCACTTTCTACTTTCAATCTTTTATATTTTCTTGGAGTCAGAGGGTTTTTAGGACAGTAACTTAGGTCGATTTGAAAATTACGACAAAAAAATTCTGGTTTGTAAATATAGGACACTAATTAATATGTATTGCACCTGCAGAACAATTCTCGGCCCATTATCAAATTTCGGGCATAATCTAATGATGTGTTAATTTTCAAATTCCATGTCATAAAAAATAAGAGTGAATTTGCCACATAATCAACCCACCCATCAACTTCCCCATTCCATAACTTACGTGAAATTGTTTCTCCAAGATAGTGAAAGGTTTGAAGACATTCTCTACAACTAAAGCTTGAACCCCCAAATTTCTCACTAGTCCGATATTGGTGAAAGTAAGAGAGGAGATATTTGCATCAACCTCCTCCCATGTACAGTAAGTATTTCAGACCTTAAATTTCTGTATTGGATTTTACTTATTTCATATATGAGACCAAATTGCAACTATAACTTCAATTGTTCACAAGAAATTTGAATAAGAAGGCAAGGAAAGATCCCATTTATCGAGCGTTGCTGATTTAGAAATTCAAATAGGGGTTATTGCCAGAAAATACATATACTTTGTCAATTTTCTGGTTTATATCACGACTTTATAATTTGGCCAGAAAATACATCAATTTTCAATTTAATTGCAATTATAACATGACTTTATAGTCTGGCCAGAAAATACACCAAATTTCAATTTATTCTCAATTATAACATGACCTTATTTAGATTATTTTTCATCATAGATGTATTAATATTTATTGTATTTATATTAAATTTTTATGTATAAAATATTTTTAATTGATTTATTAATTTTTATAAAAATTAAGTTAGATGATTAATTATTTCATAATAATTATTTCATAATATATATATATATATATATATATATATATATGTATGTATTTTTAAGCCATCAATATAATATCTTGTTTATATATATATATTTGATTTTAATATTCTATTAATATATTATATATATAATAAGTATTCATTTATTTAAATTGTGAAATTATAAAATATTAGGACCAATTAAAAAAATTACGTACATATATAATAGAAACTATGTTAAAAAGTAAATAATAGTATTATATATTATTTACATATAGATGTATATTTATCAAATATATATGTATTTATATATAGTATATTGTGAGATGAAAAGAAAATTAAAAATATTTAATGTATTAAACTTGATATTATTATACTAAATTAATACAAGGTCATGTTATAATTGAGAATAAATTGAAACTTGGTGTATTTTTTGGCCAAACTATAAAGTCATGTTATAATTGCTATTAAATTGAAAATTGATGTATTTTCTGGCCAAATTATAAGGTCATGATATAAACCAGAAAATTGACAAAGTATATGTATTTTCTGGCAATAACCTCATTCAAATACTTACTGATATTAAATAAATACTTTGTGAATCAAGACTTGCTGATATTAAATTGTGAATCAAATACGTACATCATATACTTTGTTTATACTTGCTGATATTAAATTTGAAAGCTTAAATTTCTGTATTGGATTTTACTTATTTCTGCATTTTTTTATTCTGAAAGTAGATATGTCGTTGAATTTTTTAATGAATTTGTTGTGATCCAGGACATTTATTTTAATAAATGTGGTGTGTGGTCCTCAATGTTTGTTTTAATGAAAGATTTGTATTTTTCAGTTATTGTGGTCTTGAATGTAGGGTTTTAGTATTTAATCGATTTTTTTTTTCTTTTGCAGAAATTGACAAAGGTTATCTATCAGTTAATATTCATTATGATGGTGCATTTGTTTCATCACCTAGTGCAAAATATGTTGGGGGTGATCGAATTATATTGCACTATGTTGTTGCTAAGCAATTGAGCTTACAATCTTTAAGATAGTGTTTATATTACAAGATAACATGTTTAGATTGATGTTCTCTGATGTTGAAGTTAAAGAGTATTGTCTAAGGAGTTTGGATAAAAGACAAGTTGACTTTTATGTAGAAGAAGATAAGAATGGCTCACTGAATGTTGGGGAGGATGTTACAGAAACTGATGTGAATCTAGGAAGTAATTTTGTTTCTATAGATGTTGAGGGAAGTAAGGACTATGAATGGTTATGGCTAATGTAGATGACAGATCAGAGGAGTTTTCCGATGGTGATTATAATATGGTAGAAGACTCTGATGAACAAGATGACGATGATGCATTATTCGATCAATATGTGTCAAAAGATCTCGATTTTCATGAGGACGAATCTGGTGGGGAGAGTGACCAAGAGGCTGATGTCGTGCATACTAATTTTGATGAGTATAAGGACTTTGATGGTGAGTTAGAGGCAGCGAGTAATCCCGTCTTCAGTCCTGAAGTTATATTTGAACCTGATTTTGAATTGGGTATGATATTTACTTCTAGGGAACAATTTAGGAAGGTTGTCCAGTCTCATGCAATTAGAACAAAAAGGTCCTTAAAGTTTACAAAGACTTCACCTACGAGAGTATATGTAAAATGTGAAGATGAAGAGTGTAACTGGAGCATTCATCTTACCAAATTGAAAGATGAAGAAACTTTTCAGATTAGGAAGTATGTGAGTAATCACAAATGTGACAAGACATTTCATGTGAAGAATATGAAGTCCAAAAAATGTGGAGTTGAAGGTCACAATTCTTTCATGTGACAAGACATTTCATGTGAAGAATATGAAGTCCAAAAAATGTGGGTAAACATCTAAAAAAAGTTATTGCTGAAATTATTTATATTAATTAATTTGAAGTGTATGTGCAAAATTCTACACTAATTGAAAAGGTGCGCATGAAGCAGCTGGCTCCTTTGTGTGGCAAGTTCACGTAAATTATAGAATGGGAAAAGAATTACACGTAAGTTGGGGGGTGGGTTGATTATGCGGTAAATTCACTCTTATTTTTAATGACATGGAATTTGAAAATTAACACATCATTAGATTAAGCCCGAAATTTGATAATGGGCCGAGAATTGTCTTACGAGTGCAATATTTATTAATTAGTGTCCTATTATTACAAACCTGAAATTTTTTGTCCTAATTTTCAAATCAACCTAAGTTACTGTCCTAAAAAACCCTCTGGCTTTATTTTCTTGCATATGTTTTCTATTATTTCAAATTTGTATGCTAATAATTATATTTTTTACCGTTAATTTCACTTTTATTATCTAATAATAGGTTGACAAAACCAAATTTATGATATATAAATTTTTTTAATTTATATTTTTTGCAATAAAAATTAAGTATAGTTTGTAATATTGTAATATTATTTTTTAAAATATCATTAAAATTATATATATGATAGTGTACGTTACAAAATAATTATATAATGTTGACTTTCTATTTTATAATAATAATTACTACATCTGTCCCAACTTAATTTTAGTATTCAACTTTCATTTTTTTATCGTTTCACATTTTAGTATCCATTTCTATTTTAAGTAAATGTAGGTGGAACTCTTACTCCACTTTAATTATTTAAACCCCCACATGAAAATGTAGGATTATTCCATTCACAACACACTCAAATCACTTTATTAAAATCTGTGTCACTCTCAAATGAATACTAAAAATGAGGTATTGAACTTTATTAAAATTTCTATCGCTCTCAAATCTATATATAATATAAAAAGGCAGTTTCCAACGTTAAAAAATTACCGCCATTATTTAAAACATCAGTTGTAGGAGATTAAACGAGAATTCAGCTTTCATTTCCACTCATTTAGCTCAATTCTGTTATACTTACGAGGCACACTTTATTTATTTATTATTTTTCCCTTTTTCTTTTACCTCTTATTTTTTAATTGTTTCTTCTATAATATATTCTATAACATATTCAATATGTATATCAATTTAAAGATTATAACAAGAGCTTTAATTTTATACAAAGTATATAAAAAATAGATTTAAAATAATAAAGTTATCACAAATTAAAAGTTTTAAACAAAATTATTTTCTCTCTTATCTCTCTTATTTTATTTATGTTTCTTTAATTTGATATATAATGTAAAAATTAATTTAAAATAAGAAAGTTATCACAAATTAAAAGTTTCAAACAAATTCTTTTCTCTATTATTTCTCTTATTTTATTTGTTTATCTTCAATTATCTATTTTCATTACGATGTCATTTTACTTTTTTATCATTTGTCTATTTCCTTTTTTCTTTTGATTTTATTTAATTGTTGCATTTCTTTCTTTCAAAAAAAAATTCGCACAACTTTTTACGCACGATCGCTATAGAAAAATAGTTTGTAATTTTAGTTATTAAAGTATCTGTATTATTTTTTCCACTTAAGTTATGAATTATTTTTTCATCAATATTATGTAGTTTTCTCCCCCATTTTGTAGAGTACCTATTGTTTCCATATATTTTGTCATGTGTTTGGATTGCTCTAATAATTTATTTCATTTATTATAGTATTAATTTTACGTAAAACTTTAAATTTTAAATTAAATATTTTTTAAAAATTGTGTGACGATGAACTCGAATTTGAGATATTCTTCAACGTCAATCATTAAAAACTTTATTATTACACCAACACACATGTATTTTTCAACTCTACACTTTTTAGGGTGTATGATCATAGAAGGTAGAAATAGTATTTAAAAAAAAGTTATAATGATATTTTATTAAACAATAAAAATGAGGATATTTTTCAAAACTATAGATTTATATATAATTTCTGTTACGAAAAGAAAGTAATATGTAAAGATTCGTGATTTTTTTTTAAATTATCTTTTAAATTGCTCATTCTAAATTAGTCGGCGGTCATTTTTTTTTTGAGTTGTTGGTGTCCACTTTTATCCAAATTAAGTTATGTGGATACTGCTATTTGTAAGTGACCCGTCGAAACGGGTCTATTAAAATATAAATTTATGAAATTATTAATGTATTTTTTATTTCATGAATTATTTTTTACAAAAATAGAGAATTTAATAAAATTATTTTTAAGTAAAAAAGTTAAATATTTATTTGAAATTGACCTAATTTAAATGTCTTATAAAAGTTATATGTAAGCAGAGTTTCGATCCAAAAAATATTAAAAAAGAAATTAAAACAATTATTTGAAACGTATCTATATTAATTAGATGTCTGTAGTTGGAACCAATAATTAAAAAATAAGAAAAAAAATAAATTAAATAATACTCCCTCCGTCCCACTAGACTTGGCACTTTTGAGTTGGGCACGGAGATTAAGAATAAAGGGTTAAGAGTGTAAAGTAGGTAGGGTCCACTTATTTTATGTGAGTAGAGAAAGTAGGGACCACATACTATTTTAGGAAAGTGCCAATTCTAGTGGGACAAACAAAAAAGGCAAGTGTGCCAAGTCTAGTGGGACGGAGGGAGTATCATTAATGACTTAAACTTTAAAAGTTTGAATAAATTATTAAATTTGCAATTACCTCATAATCTATCGAAATCTTATCATACAACGCGTTAGTTGTTGTGTCTTGCATATGACCTCTTTTTTTAGTGACTTTTGACATTGCCACGTAGAAACTTGAATTGGTCTGCCCATGAGGTCCAAGATAATTTTTTAGGGAATATAAATAGAATTAATAACATCAAAGTCCTATATATTACCTCAAAATTACAAATACTTATGTATTTTCTATTTTTCGTGTAAGGATATAAATAAAATTTTATTGATCAGTGAAATATTAGTATAATGTTTTTTTAGATATTCAATAGTTTTTAGATATATAATGATTTTGATATATTTAATAGTTTTTGGATATGAGAATTGATTATAAATTTGCATTTTGAAATTAATTTTTATAGTACATATTTTATGTAAATGCTAATAGATTTGAAGTCACATAAATATAGAACATATAAATACAATATCTAAAATAAATATAATTATAGATATTATTTATCTTAATATCATATGAAATATTTATTTACTAACTATAACTATCATTACACTTTATATAAAATTGAAAATTAACGTGTTTTCATATTTAGGTTCTTTAATAAGTTATTGGTGTGGATTTTTAATATTTTTTTTATTATATTTTAATTATATTTAATCTGTATAATTATTTAATATTTCATTTAATTTTAATGATCGCCGTGCATTGCACGGGATAGGCATACTAGTAAATACTAAAAGA
Organism: Salvia miltiorrhiza; assembly: GCF_028751815.1. Classification (NCBI taxonomy): domain Eukaryota; kingdom Viridiplantae; phylum Streptophyta; class Magnoliopsida; order Lamiales; family Lamiaceae; genus Salvia; species Salvia miltiorrhiza. Next base: position 12,733,210 of record NC_080389.1, read on the forward strand.
GTAGTGATTTTCGGACACTGCAGTGTCCGGACACTGCACGAAAAACCGGTTTTTTTAAGGTTTTTTGATTGAACCGGTTTTTTTGTTAATTTATGGTTTTACTAAAATATTCTTTCCTTAAATTTTTCAACTACTTTTAATCTTTTCCTAAATATATTTTATTTACATTTTTATTTTCTGTAAATTTCGTTTTTTTTTGTGCCAGTTTTTTTTCGAAACATATTTTTTATTTTTAAATTGTTTTTTTATTTTTTTTATCGTTTTTTTTATTTTTTCTTTTAAAATATTCTTTCCTTAAATTTCTCAACTACTTTTAATCTTTTCCTAAATATATTTTATTTACATTTTTATTTTCTGTAAATTTCGTTTTTTTTGTGCCATTTTTTTTCGAAAAATATTTTTTATTTTTAAATTGTTTTTTTATTTTTTTTATCATTTTTTTTATTTTTCTTTTAAAATATTATTTCCTTAAATTTCTCAACTACTTTTAATCTTTTCCTAAATATATTTTATTTACATTTTTATTTTCTGTAAATTTTGTTTTTTTGTGCCATTTTTTCAAAAAATATTTTTTATTTTTAATTTTTTTTTATTTTTTTAACGTTTTTTTTTTTTTTTTTACTTTTAAAATATTCTTTCCTTAAATTTCTCAACTACTTTTAATCTTTTCCTAAATATATTTTATTTACATTTTTATTTTTATTTTTATTTTTATTTTTATTTTTATTTATTTTTTGAAATTATTTTTTTTTAATTTATTTTTTTCCGAAATTAATATTTTAGTTGTTTTAAGAGTAAATTATTTTTTTTTTCCAAAATTATGTTTTAAATATTTGTTTCCAAATATTTAGGGATTCTCTTAAAAATAATCATAGATTTGTTTCCAGATATTTTTATCCAAATTAAGTTATGTGGATACTGCTATTTGTAAGTGACCCGTCGAAACGGGTCTATTAAAATATAAATTTATGAAATTATTAATGTATTTTTTATTTCATGAATTATTTTTTACAAAAATAGAGAATTTAATAAAATTATTTTTAAGTAAAAAAGTTAAATATTTATTTGAAATTGACCTAATTTAAATGTCTTATAAAAGTTATATGTAAGCAGAGTTTCGATCCAAAAAATATTAAAAAAGAAATTAAAACAATTATTTGAAACGTATCTATATTAATTAGATGTCTGTAGTTGAAACCAATAATTAAAAAATAAGAAAAAAAATAAATTAAATAATATCATTAATGACTTAAACTTTAAAAGTTTGAATAAATTATTAAATTTGCAATTACCTCATAATCTATCGAAATCTTATCATACAACGCGTTAGTTGTTGTGTCTTGCATATGACCTCTTTTTTTAGTGACTTTTGACATTGCCACGTAGAAACTTGAATTGGTCTGCCCATGAGGTCCAAGATAATTTTTTAGGGAATATAAATAGAATTAATAACATCAAAGTCCTATATATTACCTCAAAATTACAAATACTTATGTATTTTCTATTTTTCGTGTAAGGATATAAATAAAATTTTATTGATCAGTGAAATATTAGTATAATGTTTTTTTAGATATTCAATAGTTTTTAGATATATAATGATTTTGATATATTTAATAGTTTTTGGATATGAGAATTGATTATAAATTTGCATTTTGAAATTAATTTTTATAGTACATATTTTATGTAAATGCTAATAGATTTGAAGTCACATAAATATAGAACATATAAATACAATATCTAAAATAAATATAATTATAGATATTATTTATCTTAATATCATATGAAATATTTATTTACTAACTATAACTATCATTACACTTTATATAAAATTGAAAATTAACGTGTTTTCATATTTAGGTTCTTTAATAAGTTATTGGTGTGGATTTTTAATATTTTTTTATTATATTTTAATTATATTTAATCTGTATAATTATTTAATATTTCATTTAATTTTAATGATCGCCGTGCATTGCACGGGATAGGCATACTAGTAAATACTAAAAGAGTAGTGATTTTCGGACACTGCAGTGTCCGGACACTGCACGAAAAACCGGTTTTTTAAGGTTTTTTGATTGAACCGGTTTTTTGTTAATTTATGGTTTTACTAAAATATTCTTTCCTTAAATTTTTCAACTACTTTTAATCTTTTCCTAAATATATTTTATTTACATTTTTATTTTCTGTAAATTTCGTTTTTTTTTGTGCCAGTTTTTTTTCGAAAAATATTTTTTATTTTTAAATTGTTTTTTTAATTTTTTTTATCGTTTTTTTTATTTTTTCTTTTAAAATATTCTTTCCTTAAATTTCTCAACTACTTTTAATCTTTTCCTAAATATATTTTATTTACATTTTTATTTTCTGTAAATTTCGTTTTTTTTGTGCCATTTTTTTTCGAAAAATATTTTTTATTTTTAAATTGTTTTTTTATTTTTTTATCATTTTTTTTATTTTTCTTTTAAAATATTATTTCCTTAAATTTCTCAACTACTTTTAATCTTTTCCTAAATACATTTTATTTACATTTTTATTTTCTGTAAATTTTGTTTTTTTGTGCCATTTTTTTCAAAAAATATTTTTTATTTTTAATTTTTTTTTTTTATCGTTTTTTTTTTTTTTTTACTTTTAAAATATTCTTTCCTCAAATTTCTCAACTACTTTTAATCTTTTCCTAAATATATTTTATTTACATTTTTATTTTTATTTTTATTTTTATTTTTATTTATTTTTTGAAATTATTTTTTTTTAATTTATTTTTTTCCGAAATTAATATTTTAGTTGTTTTAAGAGTAAATTATTTTTTTTTTTCCAAAATTATGTTTTAAATATTTGTTTCCAAATATTTAGGGATTCTCTTAAAAATAATCATAGATTTGTTTCCAGATATTTTTATCCAAATTAAGTTATGTGGATACTGCTATTTGTAAGTGACCCGTCGAAACGGGTCTATTAAAATATAAATTTATGAAATTATTAATGTATTTTTTATTTCATGAATTATTTTTTACAAAATAGAGAATTTAATAAAATTATTTTTAAGTAAAAAAGTTAAATATTTATTTGAAATTGACCTAATTTAAATGTCTTATAAAAGTTATATGTAAGCAGAGTTTCGATCCAAAAAATATTAAAAAAGAAATTAAAACAATTATTTGAAACGTATCTATATTAATTAGATGTCTGTAGTTGGAACCAATAATTAAAAAATAAGAAAAAAAATAAATTAAATAATATCATTAATGACTTAAACTTTAAAAGTTTGAATAAATTATTAAATTTGCAATTACCTCATAATCTATCGAAATCTTATCATACAACGCGTTAGTTGTTGTGTCTTGCATATGACCTCTTTTTTTAGTGACTTTTGACATTGCCACGTAGAAACTTGAATTGGTCTGCCCATGAGGTCCAAGATAATTTTTTAGGGAATATAAATAGAATTAATAACATCAAAGTCCTATATATTACCTCAAAATTACAAATACTTATGTATTTTCTATTTTTCGTGTAAGGATATAAATAAAATTTTATTGATCAGTGAAATATTAGTATAATGTTTTTTTAGATATTCAATAGTTTTTAGATATATAATGATTTTGATATATTTAATAGTTTTTTGGATATGAGAATTGATTATAAATTTGCATTTTGAAATTAATTTTTATAGTACATATTTTATGTAAATGCTAATAGATTTGAAGTCACATAAATATAGAACATATAAATACAATATATAAAATAAATATAATTTTAGATATTATTTATCTTAATATCATATGAAATATTTATTTACTAACTATAACTATCATTACACTTTATATAAAATTGAAAATTAACGTGTTTTCATATTTAGGTTCTTTAATAAGTTATTGGTGTGGATTTTTTAATATTTTTTTATTTTTTTTATTATATTTTAATTATATTTAATCTGTATAATTATTTAATATTTCATTTAATTTTAATGATCGCCGTGCATTGCACGGGATAGGCATACTAGTAAATACTAAAAGAGTAGTGATTTTCGGACACTGCAGTGTCCGGACACTGCACGAAAAACCGGTTTTTTTAAGGTTTTTTGATTCAACCGGTTTTTTGTTAATTTATGGTTTTACTAAAATATTCTTTCCTTAAATTTTTCAACTACTTTTAATCTTTTCCTAAATATATTTTATTTACATTTTTATTTTCTGTAAATTTCGTTTTTTTTTGTGCCAGTTTTTTTTCGAAAAATATTTTTTATTTTTAAATTGTTTTTTTATTTTTTTTATCGTTTTTTTTATTTTTTCTTTTAAAATATTCTTTCCTTAAATTTCTCAACTACTTTTAATCTTTTCCTAAATATATTTTATTTACATTTTTATTTTCTGTAAATTTCGTTTTTTTGTGCCATTTTTTTCGAAAAATATTTTTCATTTTTAAATTGTTTTTTTATTTTTTTTTATCTTTTTTTTATTTTTCTTTTAAAATATTCTTTCCTTAAATTTCTCAACTACTTTTAATCTTTTCCTAAATATATTTTATTTACATTTTTATTTTCTGTAAATTTCGTTTTTTTGTGCCATTTTTTTCAAAAAATATTTTTTATTTTTAATTTTTTTTTATTTTTTTATCGTTTTTTTTTTATTTTACTTTTAAAATATTCTTTCCTTAAATTTCTCAACTACTTTTAATCTTTTCCTAAATATATTTTATTTACATTTTTATTTTTATTTTTATTTTTATTTTTATTTATTTTTCGAAATTATTTTTTTTTAATTTATTTTTTTCCGAAATTAATATTTTAGTTGTTTTAAGAATAAATTATTTTTTTTTTCCAAAATTATGTTTTAAATATTTGTTTCCAAATATTTAGGGATTCTCTTAAAAATAATCATAGATTTGTTTCCAGATATTTTTATCCAAATTAAGTTATGTGGATACTGCTATTTGTAAGTGACCCGTCGAAACGGGTCTATTAAAATATAAATTTATGAAATTATTAATGTATTTTTTATTTCATGAATTATTTTTTACAAAAATAGAGAATTTAATAAAATTATTTTTAAGTAAAAAAGTTAAATATTTATTTGAAATTGACCTAATTTAAATGTCTTATAAAAGTTATATGTAAGCAGAGTTTCGATCCAAAAAATATTAAAAAAGAAATTAAAACAATTATTTGAAACGTATCTATATTAATTAGATGTCTGTAGTTGGAACCAATAATTAAAAAATAAGAAAAAAAATAAATTAAATAATATCATTAATGACTTAAACTTTAAAAGTTTGAATAAATTATTAAATTTGCAATTACCTCATAATCTATCGAAATCTTATCATACAACGCGTTAGTTGTTGTGTCTTGCATATGACCTCTTTTTTTAGTGACTTTTGACATTGCCACGTAGAAACTTGAATTGGTCTGCCCATGAGGTCCAAGATAATTTTTTAGGGAATATAAATAGAATTAATAACATCAAAGTCCTATATATTACCTCAAAATTACAAATACTTATGTATTTTCTATTTTTCGTGTAAGGATATAAATAAAATTTTATTGATCAGTGAAATATTAGTATAATGTTTTTTTAGATATTCAATAGTTTTTAGATATATAATGATTTTGATATATTTAATAGTTTTTGGATATGAGAATTGATTATAAATTTGCATTTTGAAATTAATTTTTATAGTACATATTTTATGTAAATGCTAATAGATTTGAAGTCACATAAATATAGAACATATAAATACAATATATAAAATAAATATAATTTTAGATATTATTTATCTTAATATCATATGAAATATTTATTTACTAACTATAACTATCATTACACTTTATATAAAATTGAAAATTAACGTGTTTTTCATATTTAGGTTCTTTAATAAGTTATTGGTGTGGATTTTTTAATATTTTTTTTATTTTTTTTATTATATTTTAATTATATTTAATCTGTATAATTATTTAATATTTCATTTAATTTTAATGATCGCCGTGCATTGCACGGGATAGGCATACTAGTAAATACTAAAAGAGTAGTGATTTTCGGACACTGCAGTGTCCGGACACTGCACGAAAAACCGGTTTTTTTAAGGTTTTTTGATTGAACCGGTTTTTTGTTAATTTATGGTTTTACTAAAATATTCTTTCCTTAAATTTTTCAACTACTTTTAATCTTTTCCTAAATATATTTTATTTACATTTTTATTTTCTGTAAATTTCGTTTTTTTTTGTGCCAGTTTTTTTTCGAAAAATATTTTTTATTTTTAAATTGTTTTTTTATTTTTTTTATCGTTTTTTTTATTTTTTCTTTTAAAATATTCTTTCCTTAAATTTCTCAACTACTTTTAATCTTTTCCTAAATATATTTTATTTACATTTTTATTTTCTGTAAATTTCGTTTTTTTTTGTGCCATTTTTTTCGAAAAATATTTTTCATTTTTAAATTGTTTTTTTATTTTTTTTTATCATTTTTTTATTTTTCTTTTAAAATATTCTTTCCTTAAATTTCTCAACTACTTTTAATCTTTTCCTAAATATATTTTATTTACATTTTTATTTTCTGTAAATTTCGTTTTTTTGTGCCATTTTTTTCAAAAAATATTTTTTATTTTTAATTTTTTTTTTATTTTTTTATCGTTTTTTTTTTATTTTACTTTTAAAATATTCTTTCCTTAAATTTCTCAACTACTTTTAATCTTTTCCTAAATATATTTTATTTACATTTTTATTTTTATTTTTATTTTTATTTTTATTTTTATTTATTTTTCGAAATTATTTTTTTTTAATTTATTTTTTTCCGAAATTAATATTTTAGTTGTTTTAAGAATAAATTATTTTTTTTTTTCCAAAATTATGTTTTAAATATTTGTTTCCAAATATTTAGGGATTCTCTTAAAAATAATCATAGATTTGTTTCCAGATATTTTTATCCAAATTAAGTTATGTGGATACTGCTATTTGTAAGTGACCCGTCGAAACGGGTCTATTAAAATATAAATTTATGAAATTATTAATGTATTTTTTATTTCATGAATTATTTTTTACAAAAATAGAGAATTTAATAAAATTATTTTTAAGTAAAAAAGTTAAATATTTATTTGAAATTGACCTAATTTAAATGTCTTATAAAAGTTATATGTAAGCAGAGTTTCGATCCAAAAATATTAAAAAAGAAATTAAAACAATTATTTGAAACGTATCTATATTAATTAGATGTCTGTAGTTGGAACCAATAATTAAAAAATAAGAAAAAAAATAAATTAAATAATATCATTAATGACTTAAACTTTAAAAGTTTGAATAAATTATTAAATTTGCAATTACCTCATAATCTATCGAAATCTTATCATACAACGCGTTAGTTGTTGTGTCTTGCATATGACCTCTTTTTTTAGTGACTTTTGACATTGCCACGTAGAAACTTGAATTGGTCTGCCCATGAGGTCCAAGATAATTTTTTAGGGAATATAAATAGAATTAATAACATCAAAGTCCTATATATTACCTCAAAATTACAAATACTTATGTATTTTCTATTTTTCGTGTAAGGATATAAATAAAATTTTATTGATCAGTGAAATATTAGTATAATGTTTTTTTAGATATTCAATAGTTTTTAGATATATAATGATTTTGATATATTTAATAGTTTTTGGATATGAGAATTGATTATAAATTTGCATTTTGAAATTAATTTTTATAGTACATATTTTATGTAAATGCTAATAGATTTGAAGTCACATAAATATAGAACATATAAATACAATATATAAAATAAATATAATTTTAGATATTATTTATCTTAATATCATATGAAATATTTATTTACTAACTATAACTATCATTACACTTTATATAAAATTGAAAATTAACGTGTTTTCATATTTAGGTTCTTTAATAAGTTATTGGTGTGGATTTTTTAATATTTTTTTTATTTTTTTTATTATATTTTAATTATATTTAATCTGTATAATTATTTAATATTTCATTTAATTTTAATGATCGCCGTGCATTGCACGGGATAGGCATACTAGTAAATACTAAAAGAGTAGTGATTTTCGGACACTGCAGTGTCCGGACACTGCACGAAAAAACCGGTTTTTTTTAAGGTTTTTTGATTGAACCGGTTTTTTTGTTAATTTATGGTTTTACTAAAATATTCTTTCCTTAAATTTTTCAACTACTTTTAATCTTTTCCTAAATATATTTTATTTACATTTTTATTTTCTGTAAATTTCGTTTTTTTTTGTGCCAGTTTTTTTTCGAAAAATATTTTTTATTTTTAAATTGTTTTTTATTTTTTTTATCGTTTTTTTTATTTTTTCTTTTAAAATATTCTTTCCTTAAATTTCTCAACTACTTTTAATCTTTTCCTAAATATATTTTATTTACATTTTTATTTTCTGTAAATTTCGTTTTTTTTGTGCCATTTTTTTCGAAAAATATTTTTCATTTTTAAATTGTTTTTTTATTTTTTTTTATCATTTTTTTATTTTTCTTTTAAAATATTCTTTCCTTAAATTTCTCAACTACTTTTAATCTTTTCCTAAATATATTTTATTTACATTTTTATTTTCTGTAAATTTCGTTTTTTTTGTGCCATTTTTTTTCAAAAAATATTTTTTATTTTTAATTTTTTTTTTATTTTTTTATCGTTTTTTTTTTATTTTACTTTTAAAATATTCTTTCCTTAAATTTCTCAACTACTTTTAATCTTTTCCTAAATATATTTTATTTACATTTTTATTTTTATTTTTATTTTTATTTTTATTTTTATTTATTTTTCGAAATTATTTTTTTTTAATTTATTTTTTTCCGAAATTAATATTTTAGTTGTTTTAAGAATAAATTATTTTTTTTTTCCAAAATTATGTTTTAAATATTTGTTTCCAAATATTTAGGGATTCTCTTAAAAATAATCATAGATTTGTTTCCAGATATTTTTATCCAAATTAAGTTATGTGGATACTGCTATTTGTAAGTGACCCGTCGAAACGGGTCTATTAAAATATAAATTTATGAAATTATTAATGTATTTTTTATTTCATGAATTATTTTTTACAAAAATAGAGAATTTAATAAAATTATTTTTAAGTAAAAAAGTTAAATATTTATTTGAAATTGACCTAATTTAAATGTCTTATAAAAGTTATATGTAAGCAGAGTTTCGATCCAAAAAATATTAAAAAAGAAATTAAAACAATTATTTGAAACGTATCTATATTAATTAGATGTCTGTAGTTGGAACCAATAATTAAAAAATAAGAAAAAAAATAAATTAAATAATATCATTAATGACTTAAACTTTAAAAGTTTGAATAAATTATTAAATTTGCAATTACCTCATAATCTATCGAAATCTTATCATACAACGCGTTAGTTGTTGTGTCTTGCATATGACCTCTTTTTTTAGTGACTTTTGACATTGCCACGTAGAAACTTGAATTGGTCTGCCCATGAGGTCCAAGATAATTTTTTAGGGAATATAAATAGAATTAATAACATCAAAGTCCTATATATTACCTCAAAATTACAAATACTTATGTATTTTCTATTTTTCGTGTAAGGATATAAATAAAATTTTATTGATCAGTGAAATATTAGTATAATGTTTTTTTAGATATTCAATAGTTTTTAGATATATAATGATTTTGATATATTTAATAGTTTTTGGATATGAGAATTGATTATAAATTTGCATTTTGAAATTAATTTTTATAGTACATATTTTATGTAAATGCTAATAGATTTGAAGTCACATAAATATAGAACATATAAATACAATATATAAAATAAATATAATTTTAGATATTATTTATCTTAATATCATATGAAATATTTATTTACTAACTATAACTATCATTACACTTTATATAAAATTGAAAATTAACGTGTTTTCATATTTAGGTTCTTTAATAAGTTATTGGTGTGGATTTTTTAATATTTTTTTTATTTTTTTTATTATATTTTAATTATATTTAATCTGTATAATTATTTAATATTTCATTTAATTTTAATGATCGCCGTGCATTGCACGGGATAGGCATACTAGTAAATACTAAAAGAGTAGTGATTTTCGGACACTGCAGTGTCCGGACACTGCACGAAAAACCGGTTTTTTTAAGGTTTTTTGATTGAACCGGTTTTTTGTTAATTTATGGTTTTACTAAAATATTCTTTCCTTAAATTTTTCAACTACTTTTAATCTTTTCCTAAATATATTTTATTTACATTTTTATTTTCTGTAAATTTCGTTTTTTTTTTGTGCCAGTTTTTTTTCGAAAAATATTTTTTATTTTTAAATTGTTTTTTTATTTTTTTTATCGTTTTTTTTATTTTTTCTTTTAAAATATTCTTTCCTTAAATTTCTCAACTACTTTTAATCTTTTCCTAAATATATTTTATTTACATTTTTATTTTCTGTAAATTTCGTTTTTTTTGTGCCATTTTTTTCGAAAAATATTTTTCATTTTTAAATTGTTTTTATATTTTTTTTTATCATTTTTTTATTTTTCTTTTAAAATATTCTTTCCTTTAATTTCTCAACTACTTTTAATCTTTTCCTAAATATATTTTATTTACATTTTTATTTTCTGTAAATTTCGTTTTTTTGTGCCATTTTTTTCAAAAAATATTTTTTATTTTTAATTTTTTTTTATTTTTTTATCGTTTTTTTTTTATTTTACTTTTAAAATATTCTTTCCTTAAATTTCTCAACTACTTTTAATCTTTTCCTAAATATATTTTATTTACATTTTTATTTTTATTTTTATTTTTATTTTTATTTTATTTATTTTTCGAAATTATTTTTTTTTAATTTATTTTTTTCCGAAATTAATATTTTAGTTGTTTTAAGAATAAATATTTTTTTTTTTCCAAAATTATGTTTTAAATATTTGTTTCCAAATATTTAGGGATTCTCTTAAAAATAATCATAGATTTGTTTCCAGATATTTTATCCAAATTAAGTTATGTGGATACTGCTATTTGTAAGTGACCCGTCGAAACGGGTCTATTAAAATATAAATTTATGAAATTATTAATGTATTTTTTATTTCATGAATTATTTTTTACAAAAATAGAGAATTTAATAAAATTATTTTTAAGTAAAAAAGTTAAATATTTATTTGAAATTGACCCTAATTTAAATGTCTTATAAAAGTTATATGTAAGCAGAGTTTCGATCCAAAAAATATTAAAAAAGAAATTAAAACAATTATTTGAAACGTATCTATATTAATTAGATGTCTGTAGTTGGAACCAATAATTAAAAAATAAGAAAAAAAATAAATTAAATAATATCATTAATGACTTAAACTTTAAAAGTTTGAATAAATTATTAAATTTGCAATTACCTCATAATCTATCGAAATCTTATCATACAACGCGTTAGTTGTTGTGTCTTGCATATGACCTCTTTTTTTAGTGACTTTTGACATTGCCACGTAGAAACTTGAATTGGTCTGCCCATGAGGTCCAAGATAATTTTTTAGGGAATATAAATAGAATTAATAACATCAAAGTCCTATATATTACCTCAAAATTACAAATACTTATGTATTTTCTATTTTTCGTGTAAGGATATAAATAAAATTTTATTGATCAGTGAAATATTAGTATAATGTTTTTTTAGATATTCAATAGTTTTTAGACATATAATGATTTTGATATATTTAATAGTTTTTGGATATGAGAATTGATTATAAATTTGCATTTTGAAATTAATTTTTATAGTACATATTTTATGTAAATGCTAATAGATTTGAAGTCACATAAATATAGAACATATAAATACAATATCTAAAATAAATATAATTTTAGATATTATTTATCTTAATATCATATGAAATATTTATTTACTAACTATAACTATCATTACACTTTATATAAAATTGAAAATTAACGTGTTTTCATATTTAGGTTCTTTAATAAGTTATTGGTGTGGATTTTTTAATATTTTTTTATTTTCTTTATTATATTTTAATTATATTTAATCTGTATAATTATTTAATATTTCATTTAATTTTAATGATCGCCGTGCATTGCACGGGATAGGCATACTAGTAAATACTAAAAGAGTAGTGATTTTCGGACACTGCACGAAAAACCGGTTTTTTTAAGGTTTTTTGATTGAACCGGTTTTTTTGTTAATTTATGGTTTTACTAAAATATTCTTTCCTTAAATTTTTCAACTACTTTTAATCTTTTCCTAAATATATTTTATTTACATTTTTATTTTCTGTAAATTTCGTTTTTTTTTTGTGCCAGTTTTTTTTCGAAAAATATTTTTTATTTTTAAATTGTTTTTTTATTTTTTTTATCGTTTTTTTTTATTTTTTCTTTTAAAATATTCTTTCCTTAAATTTTTCAACTACTTTTAATCTTTTCCTAAATATATTTTATTTACATTTTTATTTTCTGTAAATTTCGTTTTTTTTTTGTGCCAGTTTTTTTTCGAAAAATATTTTTTATTTTTAAATTGTTTTTTTATTTTTTTTATCGTTTTTTTATTTTTTCTTTTAAAATATTCTTTCCTTAAATTTCTGAACTACTTTTAATCTTTTCCTAAATATATTTTATTTACATTTTTATTTTCTGTAAATTTCGTTTTTTTGTGCCATTTTTTTCAAAAAATATTTTTTATTTTTAATTTTTTTTTATTTTTTTATCGTTTTTTTTTATTTTACTTTTAAAATATTCTTTCCTTAAATTTCTCAACTACTTTTAATCTTTTCCTAAATATATTTTATTTACATTTTTATTTTTATTTTTATTTTTATTTATTTTTCGAAATTATTTTTTTTTAATTTATTTTTTTCCGAAATTAATATTTTAGTTGTTTTAAGAGTAAATTATTTTTTTTTTCCAAAATTATGTTTTAAATATTTGTTTCCAAATATTTAGGGATTCTCTTAAAAATAATCATAGATTTGTTTCCGGGTGCGCCGTTCCCCTCTGCACCTGCCGCCGGTCGCCACCGACCCGGCACCACCTCCAGCCTCCGGTCCGCGGCTTCTTCACCCGTCGAATATTCACTCTCAAGTCTCAAACACTCACCGGACGCCGCCTCAAGGAAGCCACTGCTTGACGCCGTCGTTGCTGTCTTCGCTCCGACGTCACTGGATCTCGCCGGCCGCTGCCTCGCTCCGACGGTGGGGAGGGCTGCTTGCTGCGCTAGATCGGCGTCTGCGTGGATCCAAAGATCTGGATCGTAGGACTCCAGCTCCGTTCCGACGAATCCGACGAGTTTACAGCTGCCACAGTCTGGATCGTTGGACTTCGCCGCTGTTGCTGCTGCTCTGGAAGTTGAGATCGCCAATTAGTGCCGGCGATGGCAGGTTCTGCCGACCGGTCGGCACTCAATCTCCCTCCTATTTCAAATAACTTTAGGTCTCCTCCAACGAACACTAAGCAGCAGGAGGCTGCAGAAACACAGTTTTTAATTTCTACCGCTGAGAATCAAAATCACGTTGATGTTAATTCTTTACCTACTGCACGTGCTCTTCTCAATGCGGGAAATTCTGCTACTGACCAACAAGTTCTCGCAGCTGAGCAGCTGCCTACGGGACTCCCCGAGGTAGCGGCTTCGGAAGGCAAAATCAAGGCGTCGTACGCTGCTATGGTCCGTCCTCGTTCAGCCCGCAAGCCTGATATCTTGGCCAACAAGTTTGCGGCTCTGAATTCGGAGAAGATTGGCAGTAAATACAACTTGGATATCCCTGCTGAATTCTACAAGAAACAAGTGGAAACTTTTGATCATGCTCTCATTGGGCGACTGTTGCTTCAAAAAGGGGACAAACCGAGAACTACTTTCGGTCTTAAGGAAGAACTACAACATCATTGGAGCATTAAAGGTTGCTGGACGCTAACACCTATGGCCAAGGGTTTCTATATTATTAACTTCAGTTCTGCAGAGGATAAGGCAATAGCTAAGCAGCGCAATGGTTGGGATTTGTCGCAGGGCGCTTTTCGACTCCGGGAATGGACACGTTTCTTTGATCCCTACAAAGAGATTTCATCGCTATGTCAAGTTTGGGTGCGGCTATACTATCTGCCGATTGAGTTATGGCATCCTGAGGTTTTCTCGGCTATAGGCAGAGCTATCGGTCTTCCGATTCGGTTTGATGGTCCGTCTGTGTATAAAGAAGTCGGACATTTTGCAAGAATTCTCGTTGAAGTTGATTTGGCTCTTCCTCTTCAAGATTCTATGACCATCGGGTGTGACAATAATTCTATTTTTGTTGAATTTTACTATGAACAGTTACCACTTTATTGTTCTTCATGCAGAATTACGGGGCATAGCCGGGACAAATGTATCAAAAGCAAAGCCAAAGATCATGCCAATCAGTCGAAAAATGATGCCACTGAGAAGCAAGCAGGGTCTAAAGCAAGGGCTCGTGGGAAAAGTTGGCAGCCTACTGGAAGAACTTCGAAAGGACTACAAAATCTGCAGGGAGAGTCTTTTGACAAGGTGGCAACTGATGTTAATCCCTTTGGTCCTTTGACTGAGGAGGATCGGGTGATTCAGGGGGATTTTTTAGCTGATGATAGTACAATGTCGGAGAGGCATAGTGATGACGCGGAGGTGGGGTTGCATAACTCCCGTTCTTCGATTCACGAGGATAGTTTCACTGCTCGGGATAAGCGCTCGGGGAAAGAGGCTTTGGATCTCTTAGGTCCGGATTTATTGAATGCAGTTTTTTCGAAAACCGTGGAGACGGGTTCTAGCAGTTGTGAGGAAGTGGATGAGGAAATCTTTGCTGAAAATTTGGAGAATGATGTCCATGATTTCGAGGGTTCCGAGTCTAGGGTGGATTCTGAGGTTAGTCCAACAAAGCCTACTGTTGATGAGATCAGGTTGGATTTGGCTAAAAAAACAGTGCAGTTGGAGGCAGCTATTAAAGCTCAGCGTCTTAAGGAGGTTCTTCAGTCAAACAGAGATTCCGCTATTAAACGGCCGCGTGGTAGGCCGCCTAAGAGACATGGTATTCAAACCGGGAAGAAGGACCCGCCGGCAGGAACAATTAAATCTAGGCTGCGTGGAACAGAAGAGGTGGAAAGTAATCAACAATCTGAGGATTTGATTAACAAACGTATGCAAGAGGCGAAAGAGTTGGGGCATAACCCAATGGATTATGTGATTGAACAGCGGACATCGAAGAGCGGCAAAGTTATGAGTGACGTTGCTGACTTTACGGCTAAGAGTTGGGCAGCTCAAGTGGAGAGGGGGGAGTCCTAATCCACTAACAATCATTAGTTTTTATGAACATGCTTGTTTGGAACGTCCGTGGGCTCACTGATGAAACAAAACTTCTTCTGAAAGAGCATTGTGCCTCTTTTTCGCCGTTGGTGGTCGGTATTCTGGAACCTAAAATGGCTTTTCATAATTGTCCTGCTTCTTTTTGGCGTTCTTTGAATGTGGTTCCTTGTCATCAGAACTCCAGAGTTGATATGTGTTCGAATATTTGGGTGTTCGTTCATCCTGTTGTTTCTGTCAGAATTGAGTTATCTACTGATCAGGTTGTTTTATTGAGTTGTGTTTGGCTTCATCATAACTTTAGGGTTGCTGTGGTTCACGGCTCAAACTCTCATATTGAACGGCGCACTCTGTGGCTGGATTTGCTGAATTATTTTGATGGTCAGACGGTTTTCATTGGTGATTTCAATGCTGTTAAGGGAGCTCATGAACGGATTAGCACCCGTCTCCCAAATGCCGCTGCTTGCAGAGAGTTCAACGATTTTATTGCTGCTACTGGGTTTGTTGAGCCACAGACTTCTGTTCTTCGATTTACTTGGTCGGGCCGGAGGTTTATGCCTTCTCATGTTGAGTCAGTTCTTGACAGGGCCATTGTTTCGACTTCTTTCTCAGATAGCTGGCAGTCTATAACGTCACATGCTCTTCCCCGTGTGACGTCTGATCATGCACCATTGGTGCTTATTTGTTGCCAAGCTCAGCAGACTAGTCGTCGTTTCTTCAAGTTCTTACATATGTGGACTAGTCATCCGGATTTTGAGAGTTTCGTTGAGAATTCTTGGCGGGACCCGGTGGACACGCGATGTCCGATTTATAGGGTTATGTTTAAACTTAAACGGCTGCGAAAGGAGCTGCAAAATTGGAATAGAACTGTCTTTGGGAATGTTGATATTTCGATCGCTACTGCGCAGCAGGAGTTATTGGAGATTCAGGCTCAGATTTCACAGGAAGGGTATACGGATGCGCTTTTTGACGCAGAGGTTTTAGCTCAGGCGAAAATTAATGTGTCTTTATCCAGAAAGAGTAGTCTGCTTCGTCAAAAATGTAGAGTCAAGTGGCTGCATGATGGAGATCGGAATAACTCGTTTTTTCACTCCCTGCTTCGTTACAAGAAGAGATCTTATATGATTGCCCATCTTGAGATTAATAATCAGATGGTTTATGATCAGGAGGAGATTGGTGGTCATATTGTCCAGTTTTTTACTAGTCTCTTTGCTGAAGATCAGACAGCTGAGGTGGATATTGTGCAGATTGAGGCTGTAATTGATCACAAGGTTTCCTCCGCTCAGAATGCCTTACTGTCTAGGATTCCTGATCAGGAGGAGATTACCGCTGCGGTTTTTGACATGGATCCACACAGTGCTGCGGGTCCGGATGGCTTCTGTGGTAGGTTCTATCATGCTTGCTGGAGTATCATTAAGCAGGATATCTGGGAGGCTGTTAGGAATTTCTTTGTGGCTTCCTATCTTCCAACGGGTTGCAACTCCAATACTTTGATTCTCATTCCGAAGAAAGAGACGGTGAATTCTGTTGCTGATCTGAGGCCTATTGTGCTTTCGAACTTCCTTTTCAAAATCATTTCAAAAGTTTTGGCAACGAGACTGAGCGGTGTGGCGGCGGAGATGGTTTCCAAGCATCAGTATGGTTTTGTTCGCGGTCGTTCCATTCATGACTGCATTATGCTTGGTTCTGAGGGAGTGAATTGCCTCAAGCGTTCTCATGGGGGGGTTAACATGGCTTGTAAGATTGATATCAGAAAGGCTTTTGATACCTTACGTTGGGATTTTCTTCTTAAGGTTTTGCGAGCTGGAGGCTACTCTGAAACTTTCATCAGATGGATTGCTATTATTCTTCGTTCTGCAAGACTTTCAATTCTTTATAACAGCAATCTTTGTGGTTATTTTCAGTGTTCTAGAGGCGTCAGGCAGGGGGATCCTTTGTCCCCAATTTTATTTGGAATTGCTGAAGATGTGCTCAGTGTCCTCTTCCAGAATTGTGTTGATTCTGGTAATCTTGTTCCAATGAATTTGACCAGAGGTACTGCTTTCCCTACTCATCTCCTTTATGCAGATGATATTTTGGTGTTTGGTCGTGCAACGACTGCGAATGCTCGTAAGATCACTCATATTTTGGAGTTTTATGGCTCTATCTCGGGTCAGATCTGTTCTATGGAGAAATCTCACGTTTATTTTGGGGACAAGACTCCTAACAGGTTGAGACGTCATATCATTAATATTTTAAATTTCAGGAAGGGTTCTCTGCCATTCAATTATCTGGGCGTGCCTATTTTCTCTGGGAGGGTCAAAGCCTCTTTCTTGCGTGCAATTCATGATCGGATTATTCTCAAGTTTGCCAGATGGAAGGGCATGCAGCTTTCTATGGCTGGTAGAATTTGTTTGGTGAAGTCTGTGATTCAGAGTTCTATTACGCATTCTATGATGGTGTATCGCTGGCCGAGAAGTCTCATTAAGGACCTGGATTTTAAGTGTCGGAATTTTATCTGGACTGGCGATGTTTCCAAGAGACCCAGCTGCCCGGTTAGTTGGGCGAGGGTGTGTGCTATTAAGGAGGAGGGTGGTCTTGGAATTCGTTCATTTGATATTATGAACAAGAGCTACTTGATGAAGATGGCGTGGAACATTATTGGTGGGCATTGTTTCAGTCATCAGATTATGCGCAGTAGATATTTGACGCCGCTTTGTCGTCCTACCAAGGCGGCGGCGTCTTCGATCTGGTTGGGCTTGAGGCCGGAAATCCCTGAGTTACTTGATGAGGCTTATTGTTATGTGGGTGCAGGAACTTCGATCAATTTTTGGAAAGATGATTGGCTTGGTTACTCTCTTGTGAAGCGCTGTGGTGTCCCGGATTTCCTTTTGGAGACACTGACTTGCTCAGTGGCGGATTATTATTATGAGGGGGTCTGGCATTTCACTCAAAACTTTTTAAATGTCTTCCCGGAAATCATTTGTGATATCCTGCTTCTTCCTGTCGGGGAGGGTTCGGATGATAGGTTTTGGAAAAGTTCTGTGCATGGTACGGTCTCTGCTGCCGCAGCTTTCTCAAAACGCTGTCATGGGTTTCCTATTGTTAAGTGGGGTGCTTGGATTTGGGAAAATTTCATCCCGGTTCGACGTTCGTTGCTTTGTTGGAGGCTGATTCATAACCGATTACCTACTTTCGATTACCTCATTAAGCAAGGATTGATTTTGCCTAATTTTTGCTGTTTTTGCTATAGGAGTGGGGAGTCTATCGATCATCTTTTCTGGCAATGCAGCGAGCTTAGACATGTTTGGGAGGAGTTCTTGAACTGGTTTAATTTTAATGGTGAGCATGTTGATATCCATGGTTTCTTAGTTGCAGCGTGGAATCATAAGCCTAGCTCTCAAGTTCTGACGTACTGGAAGGCTGGTATTATTTATCTTCTTTGGGCTATTTGGCATCAAAGAAACGAGTGTGTGTTCAAAGGGAAGGTTTATAGCAGTCAGCGGTTGCTTCAACACATTAGGGTTGCTTTTAAAGAAGTTGAAGCTAACTTCAGCAAGTTGGGTTGTATGAATAACAGTTGGTCGGATTATTTGATTATTAGGAGGATTGGGGTGGCGACTAGAGCTTCGCCGCCTCCTATTTTTGTGAATGTGCATTGGTGGCCCCCGATTCTACAGTGGATTAAGGTCAACACTGATGGCTCCGCTTTAGGAGCTCCGGGGAAGATCGCTGCGGGCGGGGTATTTCGGGATAATCACGGTTGTGTCCGTGGGTGTTTTCATCAAGATGGCGGAAAAGGGTTTGCCTTTGAAGCGGAGCTTCTTGCGGTCATTCTCGCGATTCAAATTGCGCATGAGAGGAACTGGCGGTTTTTGTGGGTGGAATCAGATTCTACTTATATTGTGAATCTTTTTGGAAGTCGGGATTATTTGGTGCCGTGGCGCTTCGTCGCGGCTTGGAAGAAGACCTTAGGTTTGCTTAGAGATTTCAATTTGCAGGTTACTCATATTTACAGGGAGGGTAATAAGCCGGCGGATATTATGGCAAGCGAGGTGGTGCCAAATGGTTGGTGGCTCCATGCGATTGAGGCTATCAAGACGGCGGTTGGTCTTGACATGGCTTCTCACAGCCACGTTCGTTTACGTTATTGATGATTTGTGATTGTGATTTGGCTTGCGCTTGGGTGAAGCGGTTTCATCTTGGCTCTCGGTTGCGGTTTCGAGGGGTCACGGCGACGACGTCTTCATGTTTCCGTCTTTGCCTTTTCTTTGCTGTTGTTATGTTGTTTTGTTCCTCTTCTGTGCTTTTGGGAGCCGGAATTTTTAGGGGCGATGGTTCGGCCGAACCTTCTGAAAATTTCCAACTCAGCTTCTCAGGCACCTTTTCTTTAACGAGTACTCTTTTTACTCTTCCTGAGGTTTTAATGAGGCTCGGCCCTTAGTTTGCTCCCCCTGTGCTCTCAAGGGTTTTGGTTCTGCCGTTTTTTTCACTTTTCCTCTTTAATAAAAATTTTATTTAAAAAAAAATCATAGATTTGTTTCCAGATATTTTTATTATTATTAATATTTATTTTTCGAAATTATATTTTTTTTCGAATTTTTTTTTAAATTAATATTTTAGTTGTGTTAAGAGTAATTTGTTTTTTTTTTTTCCAAAATAATGTTTTATTAATTTGTTTCCACATATTTAGAGATTATACTAAAATAATCCTAGATTTGATTCCACTAATTTAGGGATTTTCATTCTCCAAAGATTAATCATACATTTGAATCCAGTAATTTAGATATTCTCCTAAAATAATCCTAGATTTATTTCCACATATAATTTATTTTGCGAATGTTATGTTAATTTTTTTATTTTTACTAATTTAGAGATTCCTTTCAAAATAATTCTAGATTTGTTTTCATTTATATATTTTATTCGAATATTTTTTAAAAAATAACATATTGAAGATTATTTAAAAAAAAAAAAATACAATAACAAAAAAATAAAATTGGAAGAAGTTTTTTTTTTTTTTTAAAAAACCGAAATAAAAGCAAAAGTTGCGAAATTTATGTTAATTTTTTTTATTATTACTAATTTTAAAGACTCCCTTCAAAATAATCCTATATTTGTTTTCATTTATATATTGTTTTTGAATTAAAAAAAAAACATATGGAAGATTATTTTTTAAAAAAACGAAATATAATAAAAAAAAGAACATTTGGAAGAAGATTTTTTAAACAAAAAACCGAAATAAAAAGAAAAATGTGTGTTTGCGGGATTTTAACCTGAGACCTCAATAATATGTGAGTAATACTTTGCCACCTTGTCCGGTAGTGACAAACGCATTAGTTATGCTTTAGAAATAAACATAAAATGAATCATACTATGGGGCATCGATTGAAAAATTAAATAATATATACTTAGATTAAATATATTATAATAATTGGAATAATACGAATAAAGTTTACTTAATTAATTGAAATAAATTAATGAACTTGAAAAAAACAAATAGTGAATACGTTGGTATATTGGTCGGAAAAGTATATAACATATCATTGAAGATACTGCATTGTAATATAGTATTGATGTCGATTTGATAATAAGATAATGAACTACTATAGTGTAAATAATGATGTCGAAATAATTATACTAAATGAAATAATGTTGAACTAATTGATTGAATGAAATTAGTGAAGTCAATAACTATATGACATACATATGAAGACAATGTATTATATTTTAGTATTAAACGCGATATAATTATAAGAAATAATTATACTTAACGTTCATCAATTTGAATTTATTAATTCAAATAAATTAGTGAAGTTGATAAAAATAAAATATAAAACAATTAATCATACGATGGGATTTTGATCGGAAAAGTATGTAACATATACTTTATTTGATTATATTATAATAAAGTATTGTAATAGATATCACAATAACTAAATAAATCACTATTGTGTGATTAATGAAGTCGAAATAAGTGTATTCAATGAAATAAAGTTGAATTATTTAGTGAATTGAAAAAAAATGAAATAAATTGAATTGTATAAGATATATATGTAATGAAGGAAATTTTATTAAAAATGAAAGAATATATATGTTGGCCAATTAAATGAAGACATATATAATATTAAATAT
This sequence comes from Salvia miltiorrhiza, assembly GCF_028751815.1. Classification (NCBI taxonomy): domain Eukaryota; kingdom Viridiplantae; phylum Streptophyta; class Magnoliopsida; order Lamiales; family Lamiaceae; genus Salvia; species Salvia miltiorrhiza. The sequence goes on from NC_080389.1 coordinate 12,754,560, forward strand.
ATTATAAATGAAGGAATACGTATGTGGGCAATATAAATGATGAAAATTATAAAATTAAATATTACATAAATGAAGGAATATTTATATTGTATAAACAATTGAAGTTGTGCCAAAAATAAAATTGCCTATAATATATTATATTTTAAGTAATGTATATTTTGTCAAAACAATTGAATATGTTTTAGCCTAAAAAACATAAAATTGCATAAAATATATTCTAAATGAATAAATATATTACTCAATGGAATTATGTTGTGTAATTAAAAATCTTACTTAAACAAAATGAATCATACGGTGAGACATCGCTCGGGAAACTATATAACATATACTTGAAGAAAATGTATCATAATATAGTACTGATGTCAATTTGATAATAAGGAAATGAACTACTATAGTTTAAATAATGATGTCGAAATAATTATACTCGATGAAATAAAGTTGAACTAATTGATTAAACTAAATTAGTTACATTTTTAAAAATAAAATGAATCATATGATGGGAAATAGATCGAAAAAATAAATAACATATACTTTATTAAAGGTGATGTAATAATAAGAAAATGAACTACTACTGTGTGAGTGACGATAAGAAAATTAAAATAAATGCATCAAACGAATGGATTTTGTTTGAAAAACTATGTACCATATACTTTGTGAAGTCAAAAAAATTATATTCAATGAAATAAAGTTAATAAATTATTTGAAATTAATTAGTGAATTTGGAAATAAAATTAACATATAAAACTATTTAACATATACTTGAGGGAAATACAATGCTTTATTGAAAACAATTAAACGTGATATGCCAATAAGACAATGAACTGCTATACTATAGTTTAACGAAGTTGATATAACTATTTGTTATAACATTATGAGTTATTAATTAATTTAAGTTAAATTTGTGAATATAATATATAAATAAATGAAATAAAGTGAAATGATTCATACAATTGGATTTCGGCCGCGACACTATTTAACATATTTTTGGATGAGAAAGAATTCATTATACGATGGCATTTTGCAATGTATTGAAATTAATTATTGAATTTGGAAAAAATAAAAAAATTTATACGATTGGATTTCGCTTGCAAGACCATTTAACATATACTCCCTCCGTCCCACGAATCTTGACACGTTTTTCTTTTTGGGCTGTCTCACGAATCTTGACACGTTTCCTTTCTGGGTAATAACTATTACATTCTCTCTCCTACTTTATCACTTTTATTACATTCTATCTCTTATTTTATCAATTTTATACTTTATTAATTACACACTTAAAACACTAATAAATAATATAGTTAAATTATATTAACAACTAATATTTTTATAATCAACATAAGAATTAAATTGAATGTATGAAAAAGCTAAAATGAGCTAAAATAAACATAAGTACACGACATTAGAAGGTAAGTTAATTTCCAACCATGACTTATTGCGGCTGCCATCGCCGGGCAAGGTGGCAAAGTATCATATACATTAGACAAAGGTCAGAGGTTCGATTCCCCCTTGTCCCTTAGAGGGGGTGATTTTTTTTTATGGCAACAAATCGCTAGTTTTTTTTTAAAAAAAAATCGAACAGGCATTTTCACAAACACATGGCGTGCAATCACTTAAAATCTTATACAAAACATAATCAATATTATTTTTTTCCTTTTTCTTTGCCTCAAATCTGCGTTTTAATATTCTAATTTGTAGCCTATATATAGCATTAATATTTATTTATTTATGGCGACAATAGAAGATAAGTTGATTTTCAACGACAACCTATTGCGGTTGCCACCGCCGGGTAAGGTGGCAAAGTATCTGGAAACAAATCTATGATTATTTTTAAGAGAATCCCTAAATATTTGGAAACAAATATTTAAAACATAATTTTGGGAAAAAAAATAATTTACTCTTAAAACAACTAAAATATTAATTTCGGAAAAAAATAAAAAAAATAATTTTGAAAAATAAATAATAATAAAAATAAAAATGTAAATAAAATATATTTAGGAAAAGATTAAAAGTAGTTGAGAAATTTAAGGAAAGAATATTTTAAAAGAAAATTAAAAAAAACGATAAAAAAAATAAAAAAACAATTTAAAAATAAAAAATATTTTTCAAAAAAAAAATGGCACAAAAAAAACGAAATTTACAGAAAATAAAAATGTAAATAAAATATATTTAGGAAAAGATTAAAAGTAGTTGAGAAATTTAAGGAAAGAATATTTCAAAAGAAAAATAAAAAAAATGATAAAAAAAAATAAAAAAAACAATTTAAAAATAAAAAATATTTTTCGAAAAAAAAATGGCACAAAAAAAACGAAATTTACAGAAAATAAAAATGTAAATAAAATATATTTAGGAAGAGATTAAAAGTAGTTGAGAAATTTAAGGAAATAATATTTTAAAAGAAAAATAAAAAAATGATAAAAAAAATAAAAAAACAATTTAAAAATAAAAAATATTTTTCGAAAAAAAATTGGCACAAAAAAAAACGAAATTTACAGAAAATAAAAATGTAAATAAAATATATTTAGGAAAAGATTAAAAGTAGTTGAGAAATTTAAGGAAAGGATATTTTAGTAAAATCATAAATTAGTAAAAAATCGGTTCAATAAAAAAACCTTAAAAAACCGGTTTTTCATGCAGTGTCCGGACACTGCAGTGTCCGAAAATCTTTATTGATACTAAAAATGGGGCATTGAGTTAGAGACAAAGTATCTCATCTATAGTACGCGTTAAGGATAGACTTGAAAAAACTATAACAGATTTGTGGCCTTATATATACATTCTGTAGCTATACGGATTACAACATCTACATATATTATATATACAGACATAGATATTCACATGTATCTCCCCCTCAAATTTAATTACAGATTTACTAGAGATATAAAAGTTAATTAATTATAATTTAATTAACCCTATGAAACATTTATCAATTAAAGTTTAGAACAAAAACATAATTATTACTTAATGATGAAATAATCAACCCCAATAAAGTTTTTTAATTTTAACCCTTATAATTCCCAATTGAGTATGATCAACCCTTATCGATAATAATTTAAATTAATACAAGAAATTAAATTGAAGAAAATCTAATATGGGTTAGACAAGTAAGAAGATATCTAGAACCCATGAATCTCTCTTCTGTAATAATAATAATCTATTCCAACTACAACTCACAATCAAAACAATCGTCTCTTCGCATATAAAAACTACGAAGCTATGTATAATTAAACTGCCATCAAATTGTAAACGAAACCTTATTAGCTCTTGCAGATGGATAATACTGAGTTTCTGAACAAGAAAACTGACAGCTCCGTACAATCTCTCCATCTCCATCAAGAAATCATCGAAGAAGAAATATTACCAAGATTGCCGGTGAAATCACTCTTGAAATTCAGGTGCGTTTCGAAATCATGGCGCTCTATGATAGGCAGCAAACGTTTCATCAAAACTCACCTCAAGAATTCAACAAACAACCAAAATTACGCTCAATGGAAAGTAATCTTCAACTCTAGAGAACATGGAATGATCCAGTGCTCTATGCGCTCCTACTTGGATGAAGAGGGGTTAAATTTATCGCCTATCGACAATCCACCCGACGATTGTCTGATGATCACGACTGATCTCGTTGTGGGTTGTTGCAATGGGCTTGTGTGCGTTGTCAACGCCGATGAGTTTTGCTTCTTCGTGTTGAACGCCGCCACTAGAATCTCCATCGAACTACCTGAAACAGACCTTATTCATCATCTTCAATTTACAAAATTAGGGTTTGGTTGGGAAGAAGAGAGTGGCGCATACAAGGTGTTTGTTGGTGTGTTTTATGAAGATGATGACGAGAGATTGGGTAAGGTTTACAGCTCAGAGACAAATTCGTGGAAGACGGTGGAGCACGGGAGCCTCGACTGGCATTGCTCATTAGGGAAGTTTGCACGTGGGAGGCTTCACTGGGTCGCAGTGAATGGCGGACATACATATATTGAATCCTTCGACTTGAAGAGAGAGGTGTTTGAGACGATGGAGCTGCCGTGCAAACTACCAAAAGGCGACGGGATTTGCCCGTGGCTGTGGGTGATAGAGGGATGCCTTAGTGTGGTGTGTGATGATTATGGTAAAGGGAAACGCAGAGTTTGGATCATGAAGGAGTATGGGGTGAAGGAGTCATGGGTGGAAGAGATCTCTAAGCCAAGCAAGAAAATTAGACGTTGTTGCGAAGCGTTTTTCTATCCTGAGAGTTTAGTCTCACCAATTCCTCAAGAGAATTTATAATATCATAGGTTTTTGAGTTTGTAGGTTTTCTTTTTTTCTTTTTTAATAAGAGAATCAATAATGATTCTGATTTCCTCCTCATGTGGTGACTTATGTTTTTTCTGCCGTACTAAAGAAGCTCAATATATGGTTTTATTATTTAACTGAAGCTGCATATATCCTTACGTTTTCTTCTCTTATTTATTCAATTGCTATCAGCTCTAAACAAGGCTGGAGAGAGAATTAATTGCTCGTTTTGGTTGAAGCTAGTCATTGCCCTCTTGTTTCTAAGCCTAAATTGAATAGAATTTTTTATAGTTCAAAGTGTTGATATTGTGTCATAGTCTTGATATACAAGGTTACTGGCATCGACAGTGATATAGTATCATTGCAGTTATAATATTATTGTGTGTTTCCTTGTGTTTTTTTGGCCAACATACTCGTTTGCATAAGAGACTTTATACTTTTATTTTGCTAACATGGAGATTTGTATCAGAATGTGGCTGTGATATGTCATATTGTGTTTGTTTTCAAAAAGCACACATCGTTGTCTGATGCGTTTCCACTGCAGGGCGGGGATTCATGCAGCCTAAGTGCTCGTTCAGTCGTTTGGTTCAAGTAGAGGAATGGAAAGGGAATGTAATCAAATAAAGGAATGGAATGGTAACAATAACCGTTACTTTTATTTTGTGTTTGGTTTAACAATGGAAATTAATCATTAGTAAGGGATTCCTTTCTTTTGTTTCTCCTCTATTTTGAGGAGTAACAAATTGGGTGATTAAGTTACCCTCAAGTAGGGGTAATGGTTAATTCATTACTCAAACCAAACATCAAGTAATGGATTCAATTAATTGAATCCCTTTCCAAAGTTTCTGTCTCAGAGCTGCAAACCGGTGTTGTTCAGCCGTGATGAACGAGCTGTGCAGGAACTGGAAGAGTCGAGCCGCTAGTGATCCTCTTTAATGGCTCGTGCAGTTTTAGGTTATCAGTTGAAATGGTATATCGCAATGTGCCTTTAGTTTGTGCAGTAACACAAAATCTTGGGTACGTACATCTGGGTGTACCGTATAATCGGGTTGACCCGTACCCAAAATAGTATTATTTATATGGGTTGGGTTAGGATATGAGTTCAAATTAGAGTGCGGGTCAAAGTTTAAGTGAAGGTATAACCTGATTGTACGGTACACTCGGGTGTACCCAAGACCACCTCGTGCATAAATAGGAAATTTGATGAGGCTAAGATGTTTTGTATCCTACTGTAAGAGCGAGTTTTTTTTTTTTTTTGGTTTGTTCTTTTTTTTAAGATATTGATTTAGCCTCATCTTTATTGTAAAATTCGGGTCGGATATATTGGGCCGAACAAATCATGGACCAAATATATTAAAATAATAGGGTTAATGGTGTTTTTTACCCTATTTGAAAAAGGAAACATAAAATGTACCCACCCAAAAATAAACATATAAAATGTACCCAATTGAGTGTTGAAAAGACTAACATGCCCTTATTTTTCTTTTGGTTTTATTTATGTTTTTCACATTTATTTAATGCCATTATTTTTCTTTTTCTTTTAATTTTCGTTTTTCACATTTGAAGGCTGAGTAAAACGAAAATTGGTAGCTGCAACTTCAACATCAAACACAAAACCAAACACTTTTGAAATATTCATCTTCAAAACCCCCAAAACTTCTTCAATTGCGGGTTTCTTCAATTCGATCATAATCTGGTGGTTTGAAAGGTATATTGAGGTCTTCTATACATGAGTTACTGTTATTCAAAACTATTTTATGGTTTATGAAGAACAATTTTCAATTCAGTTAATATATTTTGAATATTCCTGTTTTTGTTCTATAGTGCTCGATTCGCGAACTTCACTCGGCATGCTCGACAAGTCAAGCATGTCGAGCAGACATGAGATATGAACAAATACTCGACATGCTCGACCATATGGAGTCGAGCATGGCGAGCATTAAGCATTTAGTACTGTTACTCGACAAGCTTGCCTTATCGAGCATTGCGAGCGAGGTTCGCGAATTGAGCATGCCGAGCATATTGAGCAACAGTAGATGTTATGCCTCATTTTTTTAATTCAAATCTCATTTTGATATTTCTTATGTTTCGTTCGTATTTTCAGATGAGCCAAATATGTATGGTTGTATCAAATGGTGGTTCATGGAATAACGACAAGTATGAGGGAGGGGGGGCATCGTGAATATCTCCGTTTTCCATCATTGGGCATGACATTCAACACATTAGTAAGTTGGGTTCAAGGGATTGTTAGTTTAGATACAAATATTTATGAGTATTGGATATATTCATATTTGAAAACTCCGGAAGATGAAACTTTGAGAATCAAGATACTAGATGATGATGATTTAAAATTAGTAATTGATTCATTTCAAGTGCTGAAGATCTTTGTATCAGTTCTTCAAAAGATAAATGTTTCTTCTTCTAGTTTTGTGAATATGTTGAACTCTCAAGTCACAAATGTGAATATGAAACAACCAATGTTTGAAACGCTACAAAATCCTCAAAGAAACATGGATCAACTTATAGTGCCTAGACATGACGTTCAAACTGAAAATGTGGTTGTTATGTATCAAAAAGCATCCAAATGTTACCGAAGTCAGAACTTTGATAAGCAAATGTCAAAAATTGCAATGACTTCTGAGCAAAATGCATTTAAGAAATTAATGGATGTTGATCCAATACGATGGTCCCGTAGTAAATGTCCAGTACGGCGGTATGAGTTTCTTACTTCTAATTGTGCAGAATGCTTGAATGGTCGTCTTAGATGGGCTCATAGATTGCCAGTATGCACTCTTTTGGAATGTGTACGGACATTGATTGCACAGTGGTTTGTTGAGCGACGTAATAAAGCTTCGGTGAGAACTCATATTTTAACTGAATATGCAGCAAAAAAGTTAGAGAATTCCATTGAAGATGAACGGACCATGGATGTGCAACCAATTACATCAATGAAATATAAGGTTTCATGTGGAACAAAGACGTATGTGGTTGATCTGAATGCTAAGATTTGCTTGTGTCGGGAATTTGATCTTGATTTGATTTCTTGCGCTCATGCTGCCGCGGCAATAAGGTACTTCTACATTTATATTTCTATTTGTCTACCACTTGTTATTTGTATATTTGGTATTAATGTTTCCAACATTTAATGCAGTAAATCAAAACATAGTTTATTTTCTGTGTCGAGCTACTACACAACAGAGACATTGCGTGAGATATATTCGGGTGAGGTGATGCCAATCTTGCATCCAGATGAGTGGTCTGTGCCTGTAGAAGTGAAATCAAGACAAGTGTTGACACCACCTCAGCCTACACAGGCAGGACATCCGCGGACAAGTAGAATCGAATCTTGTAGGTGATTATCTAGAGCTTGTTCGAGATGCAACCAAAGCGGTCATTACCGTTCCAAATGCAAAGAGGCCATTCCAATATCACAAGATGAACACATTGCTAGTAATGAGTCAGAAGTTGTTGGGTCTCGTAGGCGCAAATGTTGTGGCATATGTGGTGAAGTTGGGCATAATCGTCGAAGATGTAAAAAATCTGTGACGTCTTGAATGATTTATGTCAATTTGTCTAAGACTTTGGATGTATGCTATTTTTAAGACTACTCTAGTTTGGATATGGTCTTGTTTGTGTTATTTTTAAGACTGTGGATGTAAGTTTTTTTTAAGACATTTTGTTCTAGATTGCTCTAATGATATGTGACTTGTTGTTGATGTTTTAATAGTTGCTGTTCCAGAGTGCTCGACATTAGATTGTAATGCTCGCAGTACATGAGTCGAGTATCAGTACAATTAGAGCTGATGCTCGACATGCTCGACATTAGTTGAGTTTTCGAGCATTATTGTATTTTCAACTAAGACTCGACATGTATCAAAATCAAGCATTAATACAATTAGAACCAACGCTCGACATGCTCGACATTTGCACATATGTCGAGCAAGCGAGCGTTAGTGCAAATTGCAGTAGTGCTCGACATAAATCATTCGAGCATTAGTGAAGATGTTGAGCTACCGAGCACACAGACAATATTAAACACCAAAGATCTAAGATTTTCATAAAAAAATTCAGAAATCAATTTCAAAGTTTGATGAACGTCGACATAAGCAGATTTCATTACCAAAAGGTTCATAGTCTAATAAACCTTGAGAAAAAGAGTCAAAGTCGACAAAAACATTTCATAAGTCATAAATTCATTACAAAAACAATATCTTCGCTGCTTTCACATAATCTTCAGCATAATCACCCAAACCACCTTCTAAGAAATTCTTAAGTAACTCTGTAGGAGTAGTTAGCCTTCCATCTAACTCCCTATGATATAATGAGTAGTGTTCATGTATTTCATGCTCAACATTAGGGATTAAAAGCATTTTCTCCAAATTGGAGTCCCGTCACTAAAGCATACTCAAAACGACTGAACCTCAAATTTTGGTTGTTTATCCTAAACCACAGCGCCGTTTTATCTGCTTCCTCACCAAATATTATTTGGTGTGATATGACGTGATGAATGGCTTGATTGCATTTGTTAATTGAATCTGGTAGCTTTAAAAATCTTCCAAAGCAGCTTTTCTCAAATTGCTTACGACTTCTCCCCCAATATCTGATAGAACTCTACGGATACCATTCATAATGGTTGAATCCTTCGTGTATGTCACTATTGTACAAGAAACACCTCTCATTAGAGGTCTCTTCCACTTCCATCATCTCTGTCCACAACAACAAAAATAAATTAGAATGAAGACAAGTGTTGCCATACAAAAATCAATTGGAATCAAGACAAGTGTTCACATGCAAAATGTAGAAATGCTCGCATTGCTCAACATTGCTCGGCATTGCTCGACATGCTCGAAACAGAGTAGTCGAGCATTAGTGCAAAATGTAGAAATGCTCGCATTGCTCGACATGCTTGAAACAGAGTAATCGAGCATTAGTGCAAAATGTACAAATGCTCGCATTGCTCGACATGCTCGAAAAATAGTAGTCGAACATTAGTGCAAAATATACAAATGCTCGCTTGTTCCGCATCGAGCATGTCGAGCATTCCGAGCAATTTCAAACACTACGGTAATAGGAAAAATTTCAGAAAAAACGGCACCAAAATAGACATCAGAAATAATTTCATTCACAGCATGAATCAATAAACACAAAATCAGAGATCAAAAAATCTGAGCATTCAACTACACAAAATTTAAACACAAATGCTCGCTTGTTTCGCATCGAGCATGTCGAGCATTCCGAGCAATTTCAAACACTAGGTAATGGGAAAATTTTCAGAAAATCGACACAAAAATAGACATAAGAAATCGAGTAATCATCCACATAAAACATAAATCGAGCAATCATCCACATAAACCAGAAATCGAGCATTCAAAATCTGAAATTTGGAAACGTGGTTCCCCAAAATCGGGAATAACAAGCACACAAAATCTGAAATTTTGAAGCAAACATACCTCTTGAATTGGATTGTCGGGATCGTTGTCTGAATCGTTGTTCTCTAAAATGTTCATCTGACGACATTTGGTAGCTTGAACCGGAGATTTGTGGTGACGGCGGGAGGGTGACGAAGTGACCGAGCACCGCGCGAAGACGAAGACAGAGAGACGGCGGCGGCGAGCAGCACTGCGCGAAGACGACGACAATGACGGCGGTGACCAACACTGCGCGACGACGACGACAGAGAGACGGCGGCGGCGACGGTGAGGGAGTCACGGCGGCGGAAGGGTGATGCGGCGGGGAGGGTGACGGGAGGGAGAGGGTGAAAATGAAATCCCTAATTGGTGAAAAATGAAAATGGAGCACCTTTTTTACATTTTTTATTTTTATGATTTTAATAGAAAGGGTAGAATGGTCTCAAATGGGTACATTTTATTGTTTAAAAAAAGGTGGGTACATTTTATGTTTTCTCTTTCAATATGGGTATATCCAATTTTGCCTCATTAAAATATTTATAAATATATTATTATATCTTTATAGTTCTAAATTAAATTTATAATAAATAATATATCCCCCAACAATCTGCCTTATTTTGGGTTAATAGCCAGAAAATACACGAACTTTCATCGGAATTGCATATTGCACACGACCTTCAAAAATAGCCAGAAAATACATCACCTTTTAATTTAGTCGCAAATTACACCACCATTTCTTCGTTCTTGGGTGCAATTTGCGACTAAATTAAAAGGTGATGTATTTTCTGGCTATTTTTGAAGGTCGTGTGCAATATGCAATTTCGATGAAAGTTCGTGTATTTTCTGGCTATTAACCCTATTTTTAAATAAGTAAAAGTTTTATGCGAATTATGGTTTTGTTTCCCTTTATAAGACGTCATTTCCATTTTTTCTGAATTCACTCGAAACTCGATAAAAAATAAAAAATTACGATTGACGATTATAATTTAGATTTCTTTCAAGGTGATTACGGCGTTTTTATTATTTTTATAATTTGAATCTCGATCAACCATGCAATTTGTCTTGTCAAAGTATTGATTGATAATAAATCCTTTGAATTTTTTCGCTCAAGAAATATTAATCCAATCTGATAGTAATTAAGTATCTGTCTCTTTCCTAGATTAGGTAGTAATTAAAACTCCATTGAATTCGAGCTTCATAAGGTTCGAGTTGAACTTGAGCTACATGATCAAGAAAATTATACTTCCATATTTAATGAAAAAAAAATGGCAAAGAAGAAGATGTAAAGAAAATTCACCAAACATATTACTCATCTAACCACAAATTGAGCAGAAACTTATTCTGCAAATCAAAATTGCCTCACAAAACATCCTCCAAGAGGGGATTCGAGGTTTACTTCTGCTTTGCTTCTAGGGGTGGTAAAACGGTTTCGGTTATTCGGTTATAACCGTAACCGAACCGAAATACCGATTAATCGGTTAATCGATAACCGGTTTTGACCGGTTCGGTGCGGTTATCGGTTATTAGATTTTAGAAAAATCGGTTATTCGGTTTAACCGGTAACCGACCGGTTAAAACCGAATTAACCGGTTTAGCCATAAACCCATATTAATTAAATACTATACTATTTTATTAATAATTATTGTAGGGATGGGTTTTCAACTTTTCTGAAGCAATCGGATGAAATATGAATATTAATGATATATCGATGAATATTAATAAGTGAGATTCATAAGATATAATTGGATATTAATTAATGATCGAACAGAAGCACCATTGAAATATGAATATAAGGTTTAAATTTTATTGAAGCCTTATTTGTATCTTAATCAGTATCATTCTTTTAAATATTACACTAAAAGGAAACAGTTAGAATGTATGGAAAAGCAAACACACTACTGGTGATTTGGTATATGATGGAAAAGGAAATAGTTATAATGTATGATCGAGGGTGGAAACACAAGAAATGCATGAACTCGATCCCTTTCAGTAATTATGCCCAATGCCCAGTTTAAATCGGTTAATTCGGTTAACCGATTAACCGGCCCGGTTAACCGGACCGATTAATCGGTTAATCGGACCCAAAATCGGTTCAGTTTTCGGTTAGCAATTTTAAGGTTAATCGGTTCCGGTTAACCGGAAAATCGGTTCGGTTATAACCGAACCGAACCGAACCGATTACCACCCCTATTTGCTTCAAGAACAAAAAATAGGAGAAGGTAAAGATGAGAAACTGCAGGAGATTATTAAGAAAATTTGTGCTCAAAATCGACAGATGGATGTTTTATATCGAGGTTTGAATACATTTGTTGATGTTGGAGAATTAATTAGGAATCTGTAAGATTGTCGCCGGAAATCGCACACTTCTCTCTCTCACAACAATTGAAGAAACAAGAAAAACAATCAAGAAGAATAACACGGTGTTTACGTGGTTCGGTGATAACACCTACGTCCATGGCAGATCAAGAGCTATGTATTATTGATGAAGAAAGTAGAAAGATGATACAACAGTGAGCTTCGAGCTCCACACCTCTCAGCTACGCTTAACTCACGCAAAAGTATCTCACCCCCTCTCAAACTCTTATCTTGGAATGAGAAAGCTTCTAACTGAAATCTGGTAGATAACAGCAAATACATCTATCTACCCCTAATCACAACAAACACACATCTAACGGCTCAGATTAAACGCATAAACTAATCAAGAGAAGACTAGTAAGCTTGACCGTAGATGAGCACTCCCATGCATGCACGTGTGATGAGTTGGACAGAAGCATATCTTCACAAATCTCCACCTTGCTTCATCAACTCAAGCATAGCAATCTGCACACCACCACTTTAACAATCACAACAACTTCACCAGCTCGAGGCAGTGCTGATGCGTCTTCGACTTTTGGGCCATTTGGCCCTATTTTTCTCTTTATTTGTGTCGGTACAGGTCTGTCCGGGGGAAAAACAAAGTTGTGAAGGAAGGAAGGTCAGTAGAGCGAAAACGGAGGAAATGCGATCAGAATGGGCATTACCGAGCCCAAATTGCTAAGTCATGTTTACCAGCATGGAGCTTCGGCCAACAAGTACCTCTCCAATTTAACTTGGGGCATGGGAACCTGGAGCAACCCACCTGGTATGCACCACACCGAAGAGAGCAATCCATCTGATCGTTACCACATGAAGCAGACAGCTAGAGCCACAAAAGTAAAGTCAATCTCGGAGATCTCGAAGAAGGACGTGGAAGATGAAAGAAAGAACTAGAAGGATCGGAAGAATGGGAAAGGTTGACTGAGCTTGCAGCTGGAAGCCATCTTCAATCGGATCAATCAAAGATTGAGCTAATTAAGGAAAGAAGATCCCGGCGAAGATTTGGAGACTAGCGCAGCTAGGGTTGGACCTCAACCATTTGGTAGTATAAAAGACTAATGGTGTGCCGCGTGCACAGACTCTGGGCACTTGAAACTCTTGTTTTTACTTAGCTATTACTTTAATTCACCGTGTGTGGCATTCAAACATTTTACGTTTCAGTACTACTTCTCCCTATTCCGTTGTATTTTGCTTTTGAACAAGATCGAAGGCTTGAAGCCTAGGTATTATTTATCTTTTCCAGCATTTCCTTTCGTTTCATCATGTGTTCAATCTATTTTACATTTATGAATTCTGTTATGTGTGAGTAATTCTTTAGGTGAGGTTTTAGGGGTGGAAATAATTGTTGTTAACATGTAAACATTCGTGAGGCATTTGTTCTTTCGGTTGAATCTCGTGGTTCCGGAAGGATCTGTTCGAAACCATGGATAGTAGGGGCCTAACGGGTGATCTTCGTTCGGTGAAACGCTGTCCGTGTCAAGCAAAGGCCAGGGTATACAAAGGTACAACAACCAGTATGCCCAAGACCGAGTAGCTGAGCAGCGTCAACAAAAGGTGTTGTAGATCCGGAAGGTGGGGAAAGGATTGATGGGATACAATGTCCTTTCTCAGTCTTGGGCTTCTCTAGAGACTATCCATCAACTGTGACGAGGCATAAAGCCATGGTTATCAAACGAGGAAAGCAATCTCGGCGCCGTAGCACGTCTATGACTGGTCGGCTGACAAAGCCGGAAATAGTTGTGTCCAGGAGGCGTGTGTCACTCAAAGCGCGGAGTTGGGGACCTCGGAAGAGAAGGTTGGTGAGGGTCATACTTGGTGAGTAACGGGTATGACTACCATCTACGGAGAAGTGAAGCACTGCCTTGTGACCGGGGATTGTGTGACCTTCGAACCAAGTGACCACAATGAGATCAACCATCCTATATGAGAAGTATAACCTTTTGAAACGCCCCAATGTCTTTGGGCCATGCCTTGGGTTTATATGGATCATAGACGGATCATCCGTATGCCTATGACCGAAGCGAATGTTAACAACAGTTATGACCTAACCAAATAACCTCACCCCTTTGTTATTATTGATCTTGTTTATTTCTTGTGCAGAGTATACAGATTGAGAATTGTGACACCTCAGTTTGTTGTTGGAGAACAAAGTGGTTCCTCACTCCCTGTGGGATTCGACCCTACACTTACCGCTAAGACTAAGTTCTTGTTGTGGGACGTAGGAGCGTGTACTGTCTGTACTGGGCATACACAAGTATTTTGTCCGCACCGCACGACGGGTGTGTGTCAAAATTGGCGCCGTTGCCGGGGAGTGACGCGCAGCAATTTTGTTCTCTCCTAACTCCATTTTCCACTACTGGTGTATGCGTGGAACTCGTAGAGCTGTAAGAGCATTGGTGTTTGATCCTGATATTGATCGTACAGAAAGACGACTGCGCGCAGAAGCACGAATAGCGAGACGCAAAGCTATGATAGAAGCTGAACAAGCAGAAGCCGTACCGGAGCAGACCCTCCGACAGTTGGCATACCCAACTAACCTCAACCTGAGGCCGAACGGAATCACCCTACCCGCAAATCCGTTCGCACCTCGTCGGTATGACATGAAGCCCTCATTGCTTCAGATCTTACCGAAGTTCAATGGATACCCAGGAGATGACCCTCATACCCATCTCCAAGATTTCGAGATGACAATCATGCACCAATCAACTGATGAGCAGCAAGAGTATGTCAAGTTGATACTCTTCCCTTTTACCTTGGTCGACAACGCAAGAAGATGGTTGTATGACCTGCCCGAAGGCAGTGTAACTACATGGGCACAACTGCAACAGGCCTTCTTGGAAGAGTTCTTCCCAGCAGCACGAGTGGAGCGGATGAGATGGGATATCTGCAGCATCAGACAAGATGGGCTATAATCCTTCTATGAATACTGGACGAGATTCAAGAGAATGTTAAGCAATTGTCCTCATCACCAAATCTCCCCAAAAGATCAGGTGGAGAGTTTTGTAAAAGGCATGCGAAAAAACGATCGCAGTTTAGTCCTAGAAGCCTGCAATGGATCGTTGATTAGTAAGACTCCATTAGAGGTCTTCCAATTATTGGGCACCATGGCAGAAGAATAACGCGATGAGGGACATGAAAGGAATCTGGAAAAACCAAGGAGAGCTGAAGAGAAGGAGGAGATGTCTAAACTGGAGAAAACTATGGAGAAGAGCATGAACGAACTCAAGGAACTTCTATCGGGCTTGACTATACCGAAGAAGATTCGCCAGTGTGGCCTTTGCGATGCCACATGACATCAATCTGAAAATTGCCCAAATTTTGGCGAGGATATTGTTGATGTCAATGCCATTGGAGGACATGATGGGAATCCACGGAAGTATGATCCTTATGCAAACACTTACAATCCGGGGTGGAGAGACCACCCCAACTTTCGGTGGAAACAAGATGGTCAGCCCCAACAGCAGAACAATATGGGCGCACCAGTGCAACGTCCTCAGTATAATCAAAACCAGCATCTACAACAGTACCAGTTGGGACCACCTCAGCACCACAACCAGAATCAACATCAACCCCCTTATCAACCACCACATCGGAGAGCACCTTGGGAAGAAGCCATCGAAAGCATGGCTAAGGAGAGTGAGAAATTTCGCAATGAAATTTGTGCCGGTATGAACCAGACTAATCAGCAAATTAGTCACTTGACTAAAGCAGTGGCCAAATTGGAGAAAAACGCTGGTAAACTCCCAGCCGTGGGAATCAACCCCAGAGAGCATGCCCAAGTAGTGCTAACCGAGTTTCCTGAAGAAGAGGAAAAAGAGGAAGAATTGTTAGCAGAGGCTGAGTTGCTTCGAGGAGGCTGGAATAAGAGTGGGAAAGGGCCAACTGATGAACAAGCTGGAGATAACAACCCAACTGAGGCACCCTACCCAGGACGCCTGAAACAGAAAGCTAGAGAGAAGGAAGCAAGTGAAATGATGAAGATGTTTCAAAAGGTTGAGTTGAGCATACCTCTACTCGATGCTATCAGGCAAATTCCAAAATATGCCAAATTCTTGAAAGATCTTTGTTCAAGAAAAGTCAAAATGGAGGAAGAAGTCCGATACGTGATGGGAGAAAGTGTTTCGGCGGTGATCCAACGGAAGCTACCCACTAAGCGAAAGGATCCAGGGATGTTTACCATTCCTTGCAACATAGGAGGAACCAACATGGATAAGGCAATGATGGATCTTGGAGCCTCCATTAATGTGATGCCATTGGCTGTATACAAGAGATTGAATATTGGCGAGATGAGGGACACCCGTGTGGTCATACAATTGGCTCCAACGCTTACCCCGAAGGAGTAGTGGAAGACGTACTGATCAAGGTTGGGGATTTGATTTTCCCAGCAGACTTCTATGTTCTAGATACCGGACCTGAAACAGGAGAGAATGCCATACTATTGGGGAGGCCGTTCATGATGACTGCCGGAACCAAGATCGATATGAAAACCGGAATCTTGACATGTGAGTTCGATGGAGTTCAAGTGGAATTCAACATCTATGAGACCATGAAGAGGAAACAGGCAATGGAAACGGTGGACATGGTCGATGTATTTGAACCTTTGGTGCAAGAACAAGGAATTGCTTTCGGTTCCAGGGATACTATAGAGAAGGTGATTCAGTATGGTGTGACTGATCGGGATGCCGAACACATGGAGGATCATGAGATGAAGGAAGCCATCATGGAGCTTTACTCTCTCCGAGAAAGCACTTTAGAAGCCGAGGTGGAGGTAGACCAGAGGATCAAGGAATTAATCCAGGGTGTCTATCTGGCTGGGGGAACAGAGGCAAGCAAACCGGAGTTATTGGCTTAGTATGGGCAGAACGAGAAGCTGTTACCTTCAATTCAAAAAGCACCCGTTTTGGAGCTCAAGCAATTACCTAAGCATTTACAGTATGCTTATCTGGGACCAGAAGAGACGCTACCAGTTATCATCAGTTCTGATCTAATCGTCGTGCAACAAGACAGATTGGTCAGAGTATTACGAGAAAACAGGGAAGCCATCGGTTGGACCTTAGCTGATATAAAAGGCATCAGTCCCACGGAGTGCATGCATCATATTTACCTTGAGGAGGGAGCCAAACCCGTTCGAGATTCTCAAAGAAAGATGAACCCGGTCATGAAGGAGGTGGTACTAAAGGAAATTCTTAAGCTGTTGGAATTGGGAATCATCTACCCCATATCCGATAGCCAATGGGTGAGTCCTGTCCATGTCGTACCGAAGAAATCGGGGATACAGGTTGTGGAGAACGATCAAGGCGAGCTTGTGCCCACCCGATTGCAAACTGGATGGAGAGTTTGCATCGACTACCGGAAGCTGAATGATGCTACCAGGAAGGACCACTTCCCACTGCCCTTTATCGACCAGATGCTGGAAAGATTGGCCGGTAATGCCTATTACTGTTTTCTAGACGGATATTCTGGATACATGCAAATCTTTGTGGCACATGAAGACCAGGAGAAAACCACTTTCACCTGCGTATTTGGAACATTTGCATATCAGAGAATGCCGTTCGGACTATGCAACGCACCGGGAACTTTTCAACGGTGCATAATGAGTATCTTCTCTGATCTATTGGAGAATTGCATTGAAGTCTTCATGGACGACTTCACCGTATATGGGAGCTCTTTCGACACATGTTTGAAGCATCTAGAGCTCGTTTTGAAAAGATGTGTGGAGAAGAGCCTGGTCCTTAATTATGAAAAGTGTCATTTTATGGTAAGGGAAGGAATAGTGCTTGGGCACGTGATTTCAGAAAGGGGAATTGAAGTGGACAAGGCGAAAGTTGATTCCTTCGCCAAGTTACCCTACCCGACAACCGTAAAGCACATACGGGCATTCCTTGGCCATGCAGGCTTCTACCGGCGATTTATCAAAGACTTCGCCAAGATTGCCCAGCCCATGACCAGACTTCTTCAACAAGATGTGCCGTTTGAGTTTGATGATGATTGTAAGGAGGCATTCACGATTCTGAGAAGCAAGTTGGTGTCAGCCCCCATTATTCAACCTCCGGTGTGGGACTTACCGTTTGAAATCATGTGTGATGCCAGCAACCACGCCGTTGGAGCAGTACTGGGACAGAAGAAAGGCAAAGAAAGTTGCGTGATCTACTACGCATCCAAAACACTGAATCCGGCACAATGCAGCTATACCACTACTGAGAAAGAACTCTTGGCGGTGGTGTTTGCCATAGAGAAGTTTCGTTCCTACCTTTTGGGAACAAAGGCGGTGGTCTATACGGATCATGCCGCGTTGAAGTATTTGATGGCCAAGAAGGAATCCAAACCTCGAATCATCAGGTGGATCTTATTATTACAAGAGTTCAATATAGAAATAAGGGACAAGAAAGGAGCTGCGAACCTTGTGGCGGATCATTTGAGCAGGTTGCAACTGGAAGAGGATGATGGTATGCCCATTACCGATACCTTTCCAGACGAGAAGCTATATTCCATGAGTGCCTTAGAGGAAGAAGAAGAACTGTGTGCTCTAACCAAGAAGGAACCCTGGTATGCGAACATAGCTAATTACTTGATTACCAAGGAGTTACCCCCAGGATTGACAAGGTTCGAACAACGGAAGTTACTCGTGCAAGCACAATACTACTACTGGGAGGATCCATATCTCTGGAGAACTAGAGCAGATCAGGTCATACGAAGATGCATACCTGAGGATGAGCATGCCCAAATCCTGGACATGTGTCATGGAACAACAAATAGCGGTCATTTTGGAGGAAAGCGCACGGCCCACAGAATTTTGGAAAGTGGATTCTACTGGCCCACGATATTTGCGGATGCAAGAAAATGGGTACAGAGCTGCCCGAAATGCCAGATGAATGGAGGTATTACCGCAAAGGATGAAATGCCACAAGTTCCAATCATGTCGGTCGAAATTTTCGACGTATGGGGGATTGACTTTATGGGGCCCTTCCCAAGGTCAAAGAACTACGAATACATTCTGGTGACAGTGGATTACGTATCAAAGTGGGTTGAAGCCAAGGCAACCGCAAGCAATGATGCTCATACCGTGGCAGTTTTCCTGAAGGAACAAGTGTTCGGGAGATATGGTGTACCCAAAATTCTAATCAGTGATCAGGGGTCTTATTTCTGTAATGCCATTATCAGAGCGCTAACCAAGAAGATGGGGGTGACACACAAGGTCACCACTCCATATCACCCCCAAGCGAATGGCCAAGCCGAGATCTCCAATAGGGAGATAAAGAGCATCCTGGAAAAGGTGGTGCACCCCAACCGCAAGGACTGGAGTGATCATTTGGGGGATGTGTTGTGGGCATACAGAACTGCTTTCAAAACACCCATTGGAATGTCCCCGTTTCGTTTACTTTATGGGAAAAGATGTCATTTGCCTGTGGAGATCGAACATAAGGCATACTGGGCAATCAAGCAAATTAATCTCAGTATGACCCTAGCTGGAGAAGCAAGAAAGTTGCAGTTGAGTGAGTTAGAAGAGCTTCGGTTGGAGGCTTACGACAATGCGGTACTCTATAAGGAGCGAACCAGAAGGATCCATGATGCCAAGATCAGGAAGAAGGAATTCTTGGCGGGACAAAAAGTCCTACTTTTCAATTCACGTTTCAAGATGATGGCTGGGAAGCTTCGTTCAAAGTGGTCAGGACCATTCGTGATCAAAGAAATTTTTTCAAACGGAAGCATTGAAGTGTATGATCACAATGGAGTTGATACGTTCGTGGTGAATGGGCATCTCCTAAAGCCCTATCATGAGCTTGCTGAAGTAGAAAAGGAGAAGGAGGAATGCCACCTTCTCGACCCTAAGTACGAGTGAGGAGTGAAGGAAGGTCGAGCTCAAGACAGGAAACAAGAGCGCTTGCTGGGAGGCAACCCAGTGTGGTTACTTCGGTATGGTCTTTACCGAATTTCTTTTTGTTTCTTCTCTTTTATTTCGTTTTGTTTTTGTTTGGATGCACTAACCCTACAGGGAGACGGACCAAGATGAATTTGGAAGGAGGCCCAGGGGTTGATCCGAGCCCACTTTGCGTTGCAAAGTGTGTAGGTGGAGAGTTGGGAGTTGGAACAGTCTGGAAGAGGGCTTACGAAGGAAGGTGACGCGAGCGTGTCAGAGGCAGGCGGCGATGTGACTGCAACTCTTCGGTTTCCGTAGAAATTTGAATTTCAAATTTTGGCCATGATTTTATTTCCTTAAAAATTCTTTTTCTGACATAACCGTCACACTTACCATATTCAAAGCCTTAACCCACGATCTCCTTCCCCACAAACCCTAACCTCCGAAAAACTGCTACACCATGATCACCACTCGCCTCAAACCCTAAATTCCCATAATTACCGATCACCCTTCTTAAAGACCAACCTTGCCTCCAAAAACCCCACAAAATCCAAAACTTCCGCACAAATTCTAAGTCTTGTGATCTCTGCAAATCGCAATGGCAAAAACCAAAGGAGGAGCAGGCTCCGGAAATACCCAAGCGCCGAAGAAGAAAGGCGCCAAACTCCCACCTCCAAAGCGTACCACAAGGCGGACCGCTTCGGAGGAGACCTCCACTAAAATTACCGAAGACCCTTTGCTGAAGACAAAGGGCATGCCGAAGTCCTCCAACTAGAGGAGCAAGAAGTAGCAAGAGCAGCCGCCGAGTCGACGCAACCGAAAGAAGGGGAACCCGAGCTCACCCCTCCTGTGAAGAAATCAAAGAAGGCTCAGGCGAGCAAAGCAACTCCGGCGTGATCCACTGTCGCACCACCACCTATTCAAGCTCAACCGCAACCACAAATTCCAGAAACCTCCATGCAGGAGGGGAAAACAGCTTTCGAGGATACGGAAGCGAAGGAGGAGAAGGGCGAAGAAGAGAAGATGGACGAGGAAGAGGATGATGAAGCAGAGGAAGTTGAGGCCGTTCAGGAGAGGGAAGTAGAAATCCCGACACCCCAGAGCAAGAGACCCGGAGTGAAAAGAAAGCTAGATGTTGCCAAACCCCCACTACCAGTTAAGGCCAAACCGGCACCGGCAGGCAGTAAGACCCGAACAAAAGCTGAACAGAGTAAGAAACTAAGGAAACCCACTGCAGCCGAAAAAGGGAAGGCCAAGGAGATGGAAGAGCCGATGGAAGTAGACCCAGAGAGAACCGAGACGGTTGAAAGCTCCAACTCGGAGGATGTGGTCGCCCCTGCTAAGCCGGTGACGAGCACAATCACCTCAAAACCCAAGGGCGTCAAGCGCAGGGGAGTCGTGCGACCCAGCACTATGGAGACGGTCATACCGAGGGACAGTCAGAGGTATGCCGTTTTACAGAATCGGGAGATAACTCCTTGGTATTTTCTGGTGACTGAAGTGTTGGAAGATTTCGGGATAAAAGAACGTGTGGAGGGATATTTGAAGAGCATTGGTTGGGGGAAGATTCTGAAGTGGAATGTGTTGGCGTTCAAGAATTTATCAGAAGAGTTCATGAGTACGGTAGAGTTCAAGCCAAAGGGAAATTACTCAATCGAAACACCAGGTACCCTCCGCTTCCAATTGCGGGGGAAGATGTTCCCACTGTCCATCAACGACTTGAACATCCACCTGGGAGTAATAGAGGACAAGGAAGTGTACGATGATGAGTATAAACAAGCTGAAACCATGGCTCCACCGGAGTGGCGCAGTCAGATTGACCAGTACTGGTCCCAACTCTCAACGGGGGCCAAATATGTGAAGAATATCAGCAAATCCAATGAACTCCGCGATCTAGCCCTGCAGATTTGCCATCGTTGGTTGGCCTATAACACTTATGGCCGGATAGAGGGATCCAACGTAGTCACCCAACAAGAGCTCTTTTTGCTCTGGTGTATGGTGGAGAGAAAGAGGGTGAACTTTGGGTTCACAGCTGCACTACAGTTTCAGTATGGGGTAACCCATACCAACAAGTATCTCTCCCTATGCCCGCTGGTGACTCTCCTGGCGAAGAAGCTTGCAGGTTTCAACGAGAAAGCCCCGGATGAGGCAGCCGTGGCAGAAACCCGACTCTTTGATATCGGGCGGCTGGTGCATTGGTGGATTGTTGAGATGGATGAAGGAGGCGACTACCGTTTGGTCCAACCAGAAGGCAGCTCAGTTCGACCTGAACCGAAGGTTGCACAGGAACAAGGAACTTCTCGCCCAATCAGTGGCGAGATTATCAAGCTGACGGCCGAACTGAAGGAAATCAAAGACGAGCTGGTAATGCTGGGAGGAGAAGTGGCCACGTTGAGGGATACTGTGGAAGAAGGATTCAAAGTAGTGGAGGCTGGTTTTAAAGAAATCAAGGAGATGCTGACTGCGGAGGCAAGATCCTCCGACCGAAACGACTAAGTACCTTTCCCCTGAACTCGTAGATTAGGTTTTATTTTATCTTTTTGCTTTTCTTGTTTTGGTGTCTGTTTAATCTGTGTTTGAGTCGAGTCTACTTGCATTGTTTGGTGGTGAAAGATTGTGCATGCTGATTTCAGTCTTGGTATGAGTTGGTGGATTGAGTATGAAATGCATGATGGTAGTGATGAGGTTACTGAGAGTACCCCACCGGTGAGATCAGGACCAAACTGAAAAAATTGCATGTTTCTGGTGAGAATTTGCTGTGACTAGGAGATCTAGACTTTGTTTGAAGACTCATTTTGCTAGTACATGACTTGTGTGATTTGGGCACGATTCTTTGATTTAGGGCCCCAGATTTCTCTTTGTGTTTAATGTGAAAAGAATCCCTTGTATGCCAATTTGAGCTGAATTCATTCTTTCTTGAGCCTTGCTATTGCTATATCTAGGAGAAAGAATTTATGAAGTGAATAAAATGGTGAACAAGGAATTATAGGAAAGAAAGAAAATCTGGGCACAAAAAAAATTGCATAAAAATTATTGCCCACAAAAGAATCAAAGAAAAGATGAGCCCCATTGAAAATGGGAGAATAAAGGGTTGGTTGTAGCTATACTGAACGTGTGTACTGAGTAAGGGTGATACTGAAATTAGCCACTGAACCATATTTACCTCACCTTAGCTCCGTATACCCCATTACAACCCAACAAAGACCCTCTGATGAGTCAGACTAGTGTGCTTAACTCGTAGTCTTCAATCAAATTCTTAGAAGAACTGGCACAGCAAATTATGAGTGTAAACACTTAGCCCGGTGCTTGAGCGAGAAGAGAGACTACCATCACACTTTATGCATGATCATTACTCAGGTTTGTGGTTTGACTAAACTGAATGATGCATGTTGGTATGATCTGATCCTGGAATCTATGCAGGTGTTGTGTCTCTTAGTTTTATTTCTCTTCTTTCAACCTTTTCGTCCGTGTCTTCTGTGAATCCACCTACATACTTGAGGGCAAGTATGCTTTAAGTGTGTAGGTGTGATGCGTCTTCGACTTTTGGGCCATTTGGCCCTATTTTTCTCTTTATTTGTGTCGGTACAGGTCTGTCCGGGGGAAAAACAAAGTTGTGAAGGAAGGAAGGTCAGTAGAGCGGAAACGGAGGAAATGCGATCAGAATGGGCATTACCGAGCCCAAATTGCTAAGTCATGTTTACCAGCATGGAGCTTCGGCCAACAAGTACCTCTCCAATTTAACTTGGGGCATGGGAACCTGGAGCAACCCACCTGGTATGCACCACACCGAAGAGAGCAATCCATCTGATCGTTACCACATGAAGCAGACAGCTAGAGCCACAAAAGGAAAGTCAATCTCAGAGATCTCGAAGAAGGACGTGGAAGATGAAAGAAAGAACTAGAAGGATCAGAAGAATGGGAAAGGTTGACTGAGCTTGCAGCTGGAAGCCATCTTCAATCGGATCAATCAAAGATTGAGCTAATTAAGGAAAGAAGATCTTAGCGAAGATTTGGAGACTAGCGCAGCTAGGGTTGGACCTCAACCATTCGGTAGTATAAAAGACCAATGGTGTGCAGCGTGCACAGACTCTGGGCACTTGAAACTCTTGTTTTTACTTAGCTATTACTTTAATTCGCCGTGTGTGGCATTCAAATATTTTACGTTTCAGTACTACTTCTCCCTATTCCATTGTGTTTTGCTTTTGAACAAGATCGAAGGCTTGAAGCCTAGGTATTATTTATCTTTTCCAGCATTTCATTTCGTTTCATCATGTGTTCAATCTATTTTACATTTATGAATCTGTTATGTGTGAGTAATTCTTTAGGTGAGGTTTTAGGGGTGGAAATAATTGTTGTTAACATGTAAACATTCGTGAGGCATTTGTTCTTTCGGTTGAATCTCGTGGTTCCGGAAGGATCTGTTCGAAACCATGGACAATAGGGGCCTAACGGGTGATCTCCGTTCGGTGAAACGCTGTCCGTGTCAAGCAAAGGCCAGGGTATACAAAGGTACAACAACCAGTATGCCCAAGACCGAGTAGCTGAGCAGCGTCAACAAAAGGCGTTGTAGATCCGGAAGGTGGGGAAAGGATTGATGGGATACACTGTCCTTCCTCAGTCTTGGGCTTCTCTAGAGACTATCCATCAACTGTGACGAGGCATAAAGCCATGGTTATCAAACGAGGAAAGCAATCTCGGCGCCGTAGCACGTCTATGACTGGTCGGCTGACAAAGCCGGAAATGGTTTTGTCCAAGAGGCGTGTGTCACTCAAAGCGCGGAGTTGGGGACCTCGGGAGAGAAGGTTGGTGAGGGTCATACTTGGTGAGTAACGGGTATGACTACCATCTACGGAGAAGTGAAGCACTGCCTTGTGACCGGGGATTGTGTGACCTTCGGACCAAGTGACCACAATGAGATCAACCATCCTATATGAGAAGTATAACCCTTTGAAACGCCCCAATGCCTTTGGGCCACGCCTTGGGTTTATATGGATCATAGACGGATCATCTGTATGCCTATGACCGAAGCGAATGTTAACAACAGTTATGACCTAACCAAATAACCTCACCCCTTTGTTATTATTGATCTTGTTTATTTCTTGTGCAGAGTATACAGATTGAGAATTGTGACACCTCAGTTTGTTGTTGGAGAACTGTTCGCTATTATTTTCGCTACCCGCAAGTGCACGGTGTAGTTGCAATATAGGGAAGCAAGGTCGTATTCCACAAGGATTGGTGAATTTAATAAACTTCTAAATATTATTAATGAGTTGTTTTCAATCTATTTAGACAACCAAAGATGAAGAGGTGTTGAGAACTAAAACAAAGCTAAATAAAGCAAGTAAATAAAATAACAACAAGATAAACTTAGTTAATAAATTGGGGAATGACTCGAAGGAAAGTTATCCTAGGGACTAGATTTCGATGGATCGTAATGAACTTCAATCTAAAGCAATATTAATCTTGATATGGCCCACTTATCTAGGGCGATCTCCCCACTAGTTCTAGCCCCCTCCCGGACGACTAAAACAGTAGATTACGGGTCATAATTGCCGTCCCCGGTCAATTTCTAACCTATAACTCCCAAGAGCACAAAAGATCAACAAGCCCTCACCCAACTCTCAACCTCCCGGTTTATTGAGATGATATGTTTCAAGCTCCTAATCTATTGTAATTATCCTCTCGATTCAAATCACAAATTAGAAATGCACAAAAGGTGGCCAACCAATCATACAAGAGATAAATCTAGGGCTTGAAAAGATAACAATAAGCACAATCAAGATATATATATTAAACAAAGAAATCAATCCATTACAAATTCATCTAATCTAATCCCTAAGATAAGCGATTTTAGCCAAGCATATTCATAATAAAAACAAATCCCAAGTCATAAGAAAACATAAATAAAGATATAGAGAGATAGAGATTCATAGACAAATCCTATAATCTTGATCTTCAATCATGTAGTCTTGATGAGCTCCTTTCCAAGTCTTCCCCTTCTTTCTTTGATTTTTGTATTCTTTTTGTGTGTGGAAGAGAGAAAAAATGGTAGAGAATGGAGGCTAGGGTTTGGAATTGGAGAGTTGGGGAAGATGGAGTGGGTGTGTGTGACGTTTGATTTGAGAAAAGAGGGGGAAAATGGAGTTTTGGGCTAAAAATCATGTCTGGGCCCACCAAAGGGCGGATCACCGCCTCTTCCCCGCGGTCACGGCATGAACCGCGGCTGAAAACGCGGCTGGAAGCAGGGGAGGCCGCGGTCATGGCCCGCGGCCGCGGCTCGGACCGCGGGTGCCTCTAAAAAACGTTCTAGACTGCTCTGGAGTAGAGGCCCGCGGTCGGGCCCGTGGCCGCGGCCCGGACCGCGGTCTCCTGGGCTTTATGCGCAGTCCGCTTGGTCGGTTCCGTTCTCCCTCGTCCGGACTCGGATTTGGTCGCCGTTTGCGCTCCCGAATTCCTATCGAGACGTACTTCGATCTCATGTCTTCAAAATCCTCCAATTAGTCCTTGATGTTTCCTGAAATCACTCCAAAACTACACCAAGAAATCAAATCTCAACAAAACTCAAAATGGGGAAACAAACACACATTGACAAGCAAAATATGAAGGGAAATGACAACAAATCATGTGGAATTAAGGTACGAAAACTATGTTTGTCAAGAACAAAGTGGTTCCTCACTCCCTGTGGGATTCGACCCTACACTTACCGCTAAGACTAAGTTCTTGTTGTGGGACGTAGGAGCGTGTACTGTCTGTACTGGGCATACACAGGTATTTTGTCCGCACCGCACGACGGGTGTGTGTCAAGTGCTCGAACTTCAATCTTGGTAAAGCCTTAGTTAAACTATCAGTTGCATTCTCTTCAGTAGGTACCTTTGATACTTGAATCACACCTTTATTAACCAAGTCATGAACAAAATGATAGCGCACATCTATGTGCTTTGATCGTTCGTGAAAAACTTGGTGCTTTGCAAGGTGCAAGGCACTTTGGTTGTCACAAAATATCTCCACCTGTTTCTGTGATATCCCAAAATCACCCAAAATTCCTTTCAGCCAAACACCCTCCTTTACTGCTTCTGTCATCGCCATATACTCCACCTCTGTGGTGGATAAAGCAACAACATGTTGCAGCATAGATTTCCACGATACTGCAGAACCATAGATAGTGAAAATATAACCTGTTTGTGATCTTCTGCTTTCTATGTTTGCAGCATAGCCAGCATATATCCACAAATCCTATTAAAGGATTTCCTTCATATCCATGCTTCCTCTCAAATAGGATTCCCAAATCAGTTGACCCTTTAAGGTATTTGAAAACATGTTTTAATGCCTCCCAATGAGGCCTCCCCGGGTCTGCCATAAACCTACTTAACACACTTATAGAGTATGCTAAATCAGGTCTGGTACAGACCATTAAGTACATGATGCTCCCTATGGCATTGGAGTATGGTATAACCTTCATATTCTTCATATCCTAACTGGTTTGTGGAGCCTGCTTAGTACTTAGCTTAAGTTGTTGAACCATAGGGATAGCTTCAGGATTGGAGTCATTCATCTTGAATCTCTTCAAAACCTTGAGGTTATAATCCTTCTGCAGCAAACACAAGCTTCCCCTTTCTTTGTTTCTAATGATATCCATCCCCAAGATCCTCCTGGCTTCACCTAATTCCTTCATCTCAAATGCAGATTTCAACTTAAGCTTCATCAATTTGATCTGCCTTTCATCTCTGCTAGCAATTAGGATATCATCTACGTAGAGCAGTAGATATACATCAGGCTTTCTTCCATCTCCCTTGAAATAGACACAGTTGTCATGCCTTGACTTAATAAAACCAGACTTATTCATAAACTGATCAAATCTGATGTACCATTGCCTAGAACTCTGTTTTAGACCGTATAGAGATCTCTTCAACAAGCAGACTTTGTCTCCCTATCCTAGCTCCTGAAAACCCTCTGGTTGCTCCATATATATAGTCTCCTCTAGGCTTCCATTCAAGAAATTCGTTTTAACATCCAATTGTTCAAGGTACATATCCTGTTGTACCACCGGTGATAGAAGAATTCTTATGGATACATGCTTCACAACTGGAGAAAAGACTTCATTAAAGTCTATTCCCTCTTTCTGAGTAAAACCCTTAGCTACCAATCTTGCTTTGTATCTGATAGTTTCCTCACCTGCTATTATTTCAAATTTCCTTTTGTTATATCCACTTGCATCCCACAGGCTTTTGATGCTTTGGTCTTTCAACTAACACCCAGGTTCTATTCTTGTGTAATGACTCAAGCTCCTCCTTCATGGCTTGCATCCAAAACACTTTTTCCTTGCTTGCAGCAGCTTCCTTGTAATTAGATGGTTCCTGATACTCAATATCTTTAGCCACATTAAGAGCATAAGCAATCAAGTCAGCTTGACCATATCTTGTAGGAGCCTTAATGGTTCTCTTTTTTCTGTCTCTTGTTAGTTGATAATCTTGGATCCCTCCAGTGTCTGAGCTTTAAGAAGTATCAACACCCTGAGCTTGCTCTTCATCTTCAGATTCTGAATCAGCTTCTGAAAGTTGTGGCTCCACCTCAACCTCTGTGATACTCTCATTACTGATATCCTTCTGCCCAATGTCTGGTTGGCCTTTTCCCTTCTTGAATGGCATAATATCTTCTCTGAAAACAACATCTCTGCTGATAATAATCTTGTTCATACCCTTTTCAGTGCACCACAACCTATACCCTTTTATTCCAACAGGATATCCAAGCATAATGCACTTGAAAGCTCTTGTTGCCAACTTGTCTTGTTTGACATGAGTATAAGCCTGGCATCCAAAAGTCTTAGTAATTAACTGAGTAATCAGAGATATACCCATTCCAAGCCTCATCTGGGGTTTTGAACTCAATAGCTGATGAAGGGGTTTTGTTGATCAAGAAGGCTGCAGTGGACAGAGCTTCTCCCCATAATTTCTCTGAAACTCCTGAACTGATCATCATACATCTCATTCTTTCCAACAAGGTCTTGTTCATTCTTTCCACAACTCCATTTTGTTGTGGATTGGAAGAAACAGTCCTATGTCTCTTAATGCCCTTATCCTTGCAGAACTGATCAAACTCATTTGACAGAAACTCTAACCCATTATCTGTCCTCAAACACTTGAGAGTAACCCTTTTCTGATTCTCTACCTCAGTGCACCAGATCTTGAATTGTGAGAAGGCATCTGATTTGTTCTTTAACAGATACACCCAGACCTTTCTGCTGAAATCATCAATAATGCTGAGAAAATATCTAGCTCCACCTATAGTTGGTGAGCTTGCAGGTCCCCATAGGTCAGCATGCGCATAATCCAATGTTGCTTTGGATGTATAAATGCCTTTGGGATAAGGTAGTTTGGTACACTTTCCCAAAATACAAGTTTCACAATGTGGGATTGAGAACTTACTGGGATTTCTCAGGATATCTTGTTTCAACAGCTCATTCATAGCTTTCTCTCCAATGTGGCCCAATCTAGCATGCCACTGCATTGATTGATCCTGTTGGCTGACATGGCTGCTTCCAGCCATAAGTTCTGCATTCAAGTAGTAGAGATTGTGCTTCATTGTTGCTTTCATGATCACCTTTCCATTTTTCATAACAAAAAGTTCCCCATTCTGAGATTTCCAGCTGCACCCTTTTGATTCCAGAGTACCTAGAGAGATCAAGTTTCTCTTTAGGTCTGGTATATATCTGACATCAGATATAACTTTCACAGATCCATCAAACATCTTTAATTTGATTGTACCAATCCCTTTCACTTGGCAGACATGATCATTCCCCAATAGCACAGATCCTCCTGCCTCAAGCTTCAAATCTTGGAACCAATCCTTTCTTGGGCACATGTGGAAAGTGCAGGCCGTGTCAAGAATCCACTGATCTCCACCCTTTTGTTGCATGATATTTAGGACCTCTGCATCTGGATTTTCTTGAACGTTGTCAGCTATTTTCTGCTGCCCCTTCAACTCTTGCATTTTCTTCTTCCATATGTAGCAGTTTTTCTTCAAATGTCCTGGTTTCTGACATTTAAAACACTTTCTGGTCTCCTTTCCATCAACACCCTTTCCCTTTGGTTGATTACCCTTCTTGGATTCATCGTGTGGTTTCTTCCCCTTTCCTTTTGCCTTCTTGATGTGGAGACTCTCAGAGATGGAATCAGTCTTTCCATCACTCTTCTTTTGAAGTTGTTTGGCCCTCAGAGCAGTGAGTACTTCTTCAAGGGAAATGGGGGTTTCTCTACCAAAGATTATAGCATCTTTCATGTGCTCATAGTTCTTTGGTAAGGCATTCAGGAGGAGGATTGCCTTATCTTCATCTCAAATCGGTTCATCAACATTCTCCAAATCATCAACAGATTTGCATAAATCATCCATCTGTTCATCAAGATCTTTCTCCTCATTGAATCTCATGGAATAAACCTTTTGCTTCATGTACAATCTGTTTGCTAGAGACTTAGTCATATACAATGACTCAAGCTTATGCCAAACCGCTGCTGCAGTTCTTTCTTTGGAGACTTCTCTTAGGACTTTATCTCCAAGATTCAGAAGGATTGCGCTGCACGCCTTTCTGTCAAGTTGCTCGATCTTGACTTTCTCTTCATCCTTCAGATCTTCTACCTTCGCCTTTGATTTTGGATGCCAACGCATCATCGAGGCCTTGCTGAATGAGCAGCGCTTCCATCTTGATTTGCCATAAGGCAAAATCATTTTTGCCATTAAACTTCTCTATTTCAAATCTCGCAGAACTCATGTCTGCGAATTGGATCTGCTTCAATCGAAATCTACTCTGATCGATCGATGAGAAGACTCCGATCAGTTGTGATTGTGTGCGTCCGAATCCGCGCGATCAACAGGTTCCCACAGACGACGCCAATTGTAAGATTGTCGCCGGAAATCGCACACTTCTCTCTCTCACAACAATTGAAGAAACAAGAAAAACAATAAGGAAGAATAACACGGTGTTTACGTGGTTCGGTGATAACACCTACGTCCACGGCAGATCAAGAGCTATGTATTATTGATGAAGAAAGTAGAAAGATGATACAACAGTGAGCTTTGAGCTCCACACCTCTCAGCTACGCTTAACTCACGCAAAAGTATCTCACCCCCTCTCAAACTCTATCTTGGAATGAGAAAGCTTCTAACTGAAATCTGGTAGATAACAGCAAATACATCTATCTACCCCTAATCACAACAAACACACATCTAACGGCTCAGATTAAACGCATAAACTAATCAAGAGAAGACTAGTAAGCTTGACCGTAGAAGAGCACTCCCATGCATGCACGTGTGATGAGTTGGATAGAAGCATATCTTCACAGAATTCGACGGCTTGAGGAACTGCAGAATGTGCTCTCGTTTCCAGTTATCAACTCTACATATTATACACCACGTCGAGCAAATGAACATTGCGCGAATTCAATACCTCAATCGAGATTTGGTTGCATACATAACAACACGAAGAAGACCTACCAAGGCAAGATTTTTCAGGACAAAATGCGAAAACAACCTCACCTAATGGATATATAACCTGCAAACGGAATGGATATACACGAGAAAAGAAATTTGAGCTCGCAGATTTGGGCAAAGAAAGAGAATGTGTATATAAATGCATATTAATAATTTTGGAGCAAATTTTCACATAAAAATGCGATAATATAAACATGTCTAGAGCTCACTGATCGCTTGCAGAAACCTATCACCCTTTCGACTAACACACGACCAATTCTTGCTGACTACTGAATAGACATACCTTGCTTGTCGCTTCGTCTGAATTCTAACCGCAACACTTCAGACAATTAGACACTAGCTCTACAGTAAATCAAAATTCGTAAATTATAAACGGAACATAGATAAAATTTCCAGACATATAATTTTCTCAAACTGCAGATAATTTACTGTGGTTTTAAGATAGTCTCTCCAACATTGTCGCGTGTATATGTAAAATCTACAGATACGGAAAAAATACTATATGATGCATTTGTAGATTTCAATAAAAGTTTCTTGATTTCGAAATTGCCACACACAAAAAAGAGAAGAAAAGAAAAAAGGTTTCTTGCCATCATAAATCTGTTACTAGATATGGTCACTTTGCAAGGTCCGACACTTTTTAACTTCTAAAGATGGACGACATTCCATGACATGTTGCAAGATTCTAACGACTAATTTGTGTACTCCTTTGTTTTTCTTCATCGTTATTATTCATTCTAATCTACTTTCATTTCTTCATCTCGTCCCCTGATACGATTATATCAATGGTGGAGCTTTTCAAGCAAGCCCAACCTCAAGAGATATTAAGAAACGAAGATGAAAGGGGCTATTCGAGCAGCCTACACTCCATTTGCAAAATAAAAGTTTTAATTCATTTCATTCCTCCTTTCATTCTAAGGAATTGTATTATAATAATAATTAGCTTACTTTTGATAATTCCATTCAATCAACCAAATTGATAATCAAAATCAAGTTTCTTTCTTTCCTTTTCTAACTCTTGTTCCAATGGTAATAGCTAATTAGCCTTTTTTTTGTAAAAATTGTAGAAATATTGTATAGAGTTTTGTGTTATATTATTCTCTTGTAATAAATTTTAAATGTATATTCTAAATAGGTGTTATCCTTTAAATTATAATTCATCGTATTCTTAAGTATTTACACTTATTCAAATCTATATTTTGATGGTTAATTAAATTATTTTTTCTTAAAATAATATACTATATACTAATGTATACCATTAAAATAAGGGTTAATAGCCGGAAAATACACGAAATTTGCAAATTGCACATGACCTTCAAAAATAGCCTGAGAAACATCATATTTTAATTTTATTGCAAATTGCACACGCGTTGACCACCACCTTGATCGGTGTTGACGTGGCACCGAAATTTCAGACGTGAACTCACGGGCATTCAAAACGACGTCGTTTTGAGTGAGTATAAATTAAAAAAAAAGGAAAAATCCCCAGATCTCTTCCCGTATGCACCTTCTTCCCGCCGCACCTTCTTCCTCCGATTTCCTCAAGCGACGCTCCGACGACTAGCGCGGCAAGGAAATCGGCTGCTCAAACGACGCTCTGATGGACCGGAGGCAGCTAAAATCTGTAAATTCGCAAGGCCGCCGCAGATCTGTAAAACAAGGGGGAAAACCCCAGATTTAGGGCCGGCGGCGAGGTGGAAGAGGAGCTGGGGTTTGGTGTTTGTTGTTGTGTGGTGTGTGTGGGTGGGAGAACATCTATTTTGGGAGCCATGGCAAATTTGTTCCCCAATTTCCACTATCTCTCTTTCCCTAAATCCAAACCCACAAAAACTGATGTTGACATGAATGCAGAGAGCTTGCTTGGCTTCCGCCTCCATCAACATCGGCTTTGCTCTCCTCATTCTCTCTCTCTTCTCCATCCTCCAGAAGCAGCCCTCCAATTCCCCCATCTACTTCGCCCGCCACATCTCCCCGTCTCCTTCCACCCCAGCCTCACCGTCCGCCGCCTCCTACCCTCACCCGCCTGGATCTGCGTCGCCCTCTCCATTACCGAGGACGAGATCCTCGACACTTGCAGCCTCGATGTCCTTATCTTCATAAGGCTCTTCAAATTCGTGTACCTTAATTTTCATCAACCATCCTTGTTTTCCCTCAGAATTAAACTCTAATTACCGTCCAATTCATTCTATTTTCTTTTCAATTTTTAATTATTTTTTAATAAATAAATGTCCAGAGATTATCACCGTTGACAGCAGCAATCCCAACTTCCCGCCGCAGCAAATCTCAATTCTTGTATCTCAGCTGTAGACAGAGGAGGGGTTTGAAGGAGGCAGACAGAGAGGCGGGGTTTGGCGGAGGAAGGTGAGGCGACGGGAGGTGGCGGCATCAATGAGGAATGGATGGTGGAGGTGGCGGTTGAGTGGAGGTGGAAGAGGGGACGCAGCGGTTGAACGGCGCTACTGTCACGGCGCAGCTGCTCCTCGCCGGAGAAGCAGGGAGACAATTTTTTTTAGTAAATTCTTAAAAATATCAAAACAATGTCGTTTTGCCCACGTGGCTTGCCAACGTGTAAAAAAAGCCACGCAATATGCCATGTAATGTCCACGTAATCACCGGTCAAACATATTCCTCGTCGGAAATTTCGCCGTGTGCAATTTCCAACAAAATTAAAAGGTGATGTATTCTGAGGCTATTTTTGAAGGTCATGTGAAATTTGCAAATTTCGTAAAAGTTCGTGTATTTTTCGGCTATTAACCCTTAAAATAATATATAATAGATGATAGATAAAATTTTAGTAAGAAATTAAAAGAATTAGAACTTAAATTAAACGATAGAAAATCAGTATAAAATAATTCAACAATTTATCAACACCTAATGAAATTTGCAAACTAATTAGATCAATAATTTTAAATGACAATTATCCTTTAAACTGATGTGCAACTTATATACATTTATCTAATTGAAATTTCTATGTGTAATTTAATTTAACTAATATTCATTTCAGGAACGGGTGATTAACATTACTACTATTATTTTATATTATCTTACCAACTTGTATATGTTTCTCTTAATGCGTTCATGTTTCTTTCTTTTCTTTTGAATATGTTTATTTTGAAAATTCATATATATATATATAAATAGTGAGTACTTTTAATGAGTTCGAACTTATTTAAAAGTGTGATTGGAACAAATTCTTGTATGTTTGTGATTACGATCATATTAGTAAAATATGATGTTACATTATTGTCCTTAGAGTAGATTAAAAATAAGATACTTTTATAACAAATATAGATATATATAGATATAGATATAGGGTAGGGATCCATAAAGAATTATATTTTTCGAGAGAATGAAAAATAACGAATAAGCCTATAAATTTTACGAATATATCAACATAAATAATGAACAGATGTATTCAGTAAATATGGTAAAAATAATGAAAATCTCGCCCCTATCAGGATTCGAACCATGACCAAAAATCTTATTCATACGATATATTGATTTATTCATTGAAATTACAGACTTATTCGAACGCATTCTCTATTCTCAAAATATTTAGCATTCTCCATGGATCTTCTCCCGATAGATATATATATTTATATATATATATATATATATATATATATATATATATATATAGATATTAGATATTCACATGTATCTCCCCTCAAATTTAATTACTATAATTTACTATAGATATAAGCTAATTAATTATAATGTTATTAACCCTATTAAACATTTATTTATCAATTAAAGTTTAGAACAAAAACATAATTATTAACCTTAATAATGAAATAATCAACCCCAATAAAGTTTTTTAATTTTAACATTGAAAATTAGAATAGAAAAAACTTATAATTCCCAATTGAGTGTGATCAACCCTAATCGATATTTAAAATAATACAAGAAAATTGAAGAAAATCTAAGCATGGATTAGACAAGTAAGATATCTAGAAGAACCCATGAATCTCTCTGCTGTAATAATAATAACCTATTCCAACTAGAATTCACAATCAAAACTATCATCTCTTCGCATATAAAAACTAGGAAGCTATGTATAAATTAAACTGCGATCAAATTGTAAACGAAACCTAATTAACTCTTGCAGATGGATTTTCTGAACAAGAAAACCGGCAGCTCTGTACATTCTCTCCATCTCCATCAAGAAATCATCGAAGAAGAAATATTGCCAAGATTGCCTGTGAAATCACTCTTGAGATTCAGGTGCGTTTCGAAATCGTGGCACTCTTTAATAGGCAGCGAACGTTTCATCAAAACTCACCTCAAGAATTCAACAAACAACCAAAATTACGCTCATTGGAAAGTAATCTTGAACTCTAGAAAACATGGAATGGTCCACTGCTCTATGCTCTCCTACTTGAATGAAGAGAGGGTAAATTTATCGCCCATCGATGATAATCTGATGATCACTACTGATCTCGTTGTGGGTTGTTGCAATGGGCTTGTGTGCGTTGTCAACGCCGATGAGTTTTGCTTCTTTGTGTTGAACCCAGCCACTAGAATCTCCATCGAACTACCCGAAATAGACCACCTTATTCATCATCTTCAATTTACGAAATTAGGGTTTGGTTGGGAAGAAGAGAGTGGCGCATACAAGGTGTTTGTTGGTGTGTTTTATGAATATGGTGACGAGAGATTGGGTAAGGTTTACAGCTCGAAGACGAATTCATGGAAGACGGTGGAGCACGGGTGCCTCGACTGGCATTGCACTTCAGGGAAGTTTGCGTGTGGGAGGCTTCACTGGGTCGCAGTGAGTGGCGGACATACATATATTGAATCCTTCGACTTGAAGAGTGAGGTGTTTGAGACGATGGAGCTACCGTGCAAATTACGAAAAGGCGACGGGATTCGCCCGTGGCTGTGGGTGATAGAGGGATGCCTTAGTGTGGTGTGTGATGATTATGGTAATGGGAAACGCAGAGTTTGGATTATGAAGGAGTATGGAGTGAAGGAGTCTTGGGTGGAAGAGATCTCTAAGCCAAGCAAGAAAATTAGACGTTGTTGCGAAGCGTTTTTCTATCCTGAGAGTTTAGTCTCACCAATTCCTCAAGATAATTTGCACTAGCTAGGTTTCTCGAGTTTGTAGTTTTTCTTTTTTTTTCCTTTTGTCTTTTTTCCTTTCTTCTGCTATTTATTCAATTGCTCGTTTTGAGTTGAAACTAGTCATTGTGCTCTTGTTTCTTAGCCTAAATTGAATAGAGTTCTTTTGGGAATGTACGATGACAATTTTTATGTTTAATTTCGGCAGCTAAAGAACATTACTTGTTCAGCTGCATTTAAGATCTAGTGTATTAATTTGCATAAATTTATATTATAATTTATTTAAAAATAATAATTTGCATTAATTGTGATCCTACAAGGAGACGTACGTACTGGTTAAATTGGAATGAGATTAAGTGTACCATATTTTATGTCTCACTTCGTGTCCCACTTTTAATTTACTTATTTTTTTATTTTATTTTTAGGAATTATATTTTTTTCTTCAAACTCAATTTTATATACTTTAGTTTAATTTTGTGATTATTAACTAGGGTTTATTCCATCAAATTAGGGTATATAATTATTTTTTATTATTTAATTTCACTTTTATTAGCTAATAATTGATTGATAAATTCAAAGTCATGGTATATATTTTTTTAAAAATTTAATTTTTTAAAATAAAATTTAAGTATAATTCATAGTATTATAATAAATTTTATTTTTATAAAAATATTTTTAAAATAATAGATATAAGAATAGAACATAGTGGTACACATAAAATTGTGGGATACTGGACGTCATCCCGGTTAAATTGAGCCCATATCGCACAGGAAACTATATATAAAACTGTTACCTTCGCCTCTTCAAATACAAAAACCTATAACCCTCGAAACATATACCGAAGCTTTGGCTATGGAGATCGCAAAAAGTAGTCGAAAGTCTCTCCATCTTCCCGAAGAAATAAGGTCCAAATTGCCAGTGAAATCACTCTTGAGATTAAGGTGCGTCTCGAAGTCATGGCTGTCTTTAATTGGCAGCAAACACTTCATCAAAATTCAATAAAAACCCCATCTTTCCCCCATCATACAGAAGGATCTTTTTGCTAGTCCTGTGCAATGTTCTCTGCTGTCGTTTTTGAGCAAACTAACGAATACTATATAGCTACATAATAAGGATATAATACACAATCTATATTTTAATGTTATTTTTCTACGTGACCTACGTACCTTGGTTGTGGCAACAATACCAGTAAAAGTATCAAGTTGAAAGTTCATCATTAATTTCTCTCTCTCTCTATTCTATCTGTTTCTCTTACAATTTTGCCCATCCATTTTTAAAATCCTAGCTTCGTCCTAGCCGCACTTTAGATTGGCCTTTCTACTGGCTGTTTAATGGAAGTTTGAGGTGTCGATGAATGAGCCCTTTTGATTCCTTGTTGAATTTTTATATTTATTATATACTTTTTTATATTTTATCATTGTTGTACGTTTAACAATTTTTATAATCTTTTACTTTTTCATAGTTTACTGAAATAATTAATGCAGCAAATATGGTGACTTTATTGGCATATTTACTTTATAGTATATTTTTAACATTTTCTTGGGGCCAATTAGTGCAGCACCATGTGCATAAAGATGTGCCTTATCCCCGCTTTATTCTTTCACCAAAGCAAATACTAATATTTAATATTGTTTGGATAATAATTGCGGTGGTAATGGAACTATCCTTCCCAATATAATCTAACTTAATTAGTTAAGCCAATACCTAATTAACTTAATTTGGACAAAATTTAGCAATTTTATGATCGATCAGACATGGTAGCGGAAGCGGCAATCTCATCTGCAGTCGAACTGCTCAGCGATCTGCTCATCCAGAAGGTTAAATCCCTGCGAGGCGTCGAGCCGTCTTGCCCACCCCGCCCCAAGCCCCGTCGTTTCTTCGCACCATCGTGCCCGTCGTTTCTTCGCACCATCGTGCCCGTCGACACCAGCGACCGTGCCCACGACGGTCGATTGCCCCCGCCCGTGGGCACGATGGGCACGACGGGCCGAGGGGACGATGGAAGCTCACGATAAATGGCTCGAACGTGGTCACGACCGCCGTGAACTCCGGAATGTCATTAATGAAGTGCAGATTTGTTAAATCTTTTCGGTTGGGACTAGGAATAACTTTTGTGATGAAGAGGTTGTTGGTGATAATAATTGTGGGAGCTTGTAAATCTTTTCGGTTGGGACTAGGAATAACTTTTGTGATGAAGAGGTTGTTGGTGATAATAATTGTGGGAGTAGTAGTTTAAACAAAACTTAAAGCTTCTCATTTGTAACCAAAGAAACAAAAAGAACCACGAATTCAAACCAAAACCCTCATCAAAGAAATCCAAAGATCAACCATAAAGGAAGAAGAAAACATCAAGAGGCGAAATATAAAGGTATGTATGTTTTGTTCCTCCGTCTACTACTCAAAAGCACGAAATATGGAAGAAAAAAAAAATGCGAAAAAACATTATAAAAACGGCTTTTATGATTGTTTCGTTGTTTGAACGTTTTGATCTCTTACAAGTATATATGTTGATCATGAATATTGTTTATTTTTGTTATGTAATTTCACTTGTATATTTTCAATCATACAAAACAAAACAAAACAAATTGTGAGTTACATGACTGGTGGAACCATTGAATTGTTGAAGTTTTATGACAGATAAAGCAAGTAGATTATTGGTTACAACTCGCAACAAAATTATTACTCCCTTCGTCCGCCAAGATTATGTCACAATTACTATATCGGGCGTCCGCCAAGATTATGTCACTTTCCTTTTATAGCAGTGGTCCCACCATCCTCTTTAATATTTTATCCTTACTAACACTCTTTATTTACAAAAAAACCACTCAAAATTCAATCTCAACCACTCATCTCATAAAGTGGTGGGACCCTTTCTCCACTACATCAAAATCATCACCAATTTTATTAAATCCCGTGCCCAAGCAAATTGTCATAATCTTGGCGGACGGAGGGAGTACAAATTAGGATCAATACGTTCACAAGATGAAGGTTTTAGACTCCGAAAAGAGTTGGGAATTGTTGTTGAAGAAGGCATTCATTGGTCGTAGTAATGAGAAATGTCTAGAAGAATTGGAGAGTACAGGCAGAAAAATCTTGGAAAAATGCCATTAGCTATCAGCGTGGTAGGAGGCTTACTCATGGAAACACAAACCAAGAGTGGATGGGAACAAGTTCTTAACCAAATAAACTCTTATTTGGGAAGGACTGAAAGCGGCGTATCAACAATTTTGGAGTTGAGTTATCATAATTTGTCTCCCCAATTAAAATCATGCTTCTTGTGCCTAGCCTTTTTCAAAGAAGACTTTACTATCCTAGCAAAAAGGCTAGTTGCTAGTAAACATATGGGAGGCACAAGGCTTGATCCAACAGGAAGGAAGCAGAACAATTGATGAGATAGCGAGAGGTTATTTAAATGAGTTGATCAATCGAAGCATGCTTCAAATTCAAGATGTAACTATCGATGATCGAGTCAAAAGTTGTCGCCTCCATGATCTTGTTCGCGAGGTTTGCTTAAGAAAAGCAAAGGAGGAAATAGGTCTGGAGATAGTAAAGGGGGAGGCGGGGATTTCGTCAGAACCATCGTATAAACCTCGCCATCGTGTTGTCTATGGAAAAAATCTTGAGACTTCCTCGTCGAATCAAAATAAGCACGTACGCTCTCTTTTCCTACTTAACCTCCGCGGAGATGATATCTATATGCCACTTCATCTCATTACTGGAAGAGCTATCAACTCCTTAAGACACTCGAGCTTGACGGCTTTTTCTTCGAAAAATTTCCCAACTGTTTTCGGTTATTAATTGGATTGAAGTGCTTGAGAATATACACATCTGACATTACCTCAATAGAGCTCCCAAGCTGGTTTGATCATCTTAGAAACCTCGAGGTTCTTGACATGGAATTATGCATAGTATGTTTCCCAATATTTTCATTGAAAATGGACAAGCTTCGTTACTTCAGCGCACATTTTGCCGTTGGACTGACGAACATAACCACGTGGAAAAATATTGAGTGTTTGAGACACGTAAGCCACGAATATTGGATGAAGTGCAGATCAACTCTAACGAGTAGTTGCAATCTTCGTGAATTAGGCATACGTTTTTATGATCCGATAGAGCATCAAGGGTTGATCAAAGTGAGAGCGTCGTTGGAGAAGTTGCAGAATCTTATCATACTTCACTTAACAATGTCTTTGTATTGTGTTACTGACCTAGCAATAGCTGTGCCGCAGCTCACTAATCTCACCAAACTTAAACTGAAAGGTAAGATGCCCAAATGTCCAACTGCGAGTATGTTCCCTCCAAATCTTTCTCACCTCACGTTGATTGGTTCCGAGCTACATGATGATCCGATGGCAGAGCTGGGTAAGCTTCCAAAGCTGTTATTCCTCAAGATTCAAAATAACGGTTACTGCAGTGAAACGATGGTAGTTTTGTGCCACGGGTTCCCCTGTCTCGAATCCTTGTCGTTTGGAAATTTGCATGGACTCAAGGGTGTCTTCATTGAAGAAGGTGGAATGCCGAAGCTCAAACATCTCCGAATCCATGATTGCTTCAATCTGAAGACTTGGAATCTGCCGCAACACATCAACATATATGTTATTGAATAAGCTCAAGCTTACTTTACTTATCTTTTGTTATTCCTATGTATATGTCTTATAAGAAATGGAGTGTCTTTTTTTAGTATTCATTCAATTCTACTCATTTGTAAATCGACTTATGGAACTTGTGTGTGAGATGTAGTAATAATTTCTACTTATTCCTAAATACAATATAATTTTGGCAGGCCAACTACTCTATATCATTTGTCTATTTTTTTTTTTGAAGTAATGGTAAATAGCCACAGTGTATTGTGGAAGCCAACACACTAATTAAATAGAAAAAAAAAATTAATTTATTGAATATATTTTTGTAATAAAAAAAGGGATCTAATAATGTGACTGTATTGTGCATATTATAGTAATTTTCTATTTTTTGTAATTTTTTATTTTTCTAAACAAATAAAATACAAAAAATTACACAAAATAAAAAAAAATAGCTACAATATAGATAATATATTAAAATAATTAATCTATTTCTTATTTATAAAAATACTAGTATATCATGTAATACTAATGCTCTTATACTACAAATAGGGTTATTCATATTAAAAATAGTCTACACTTTGACTTCATAGTGATTTTTTAACCTGTATTTATAATTATTACAAATATAGTTTGTATTTATCTTTTTATTATATTTAAGCATAATAAATTAAAATTGAAGAAAATATAATTAAAAACTATAACAAATTAAGAGTGGTACATAGTGGTACACACTAAAATGTAGGCCAGAGGATCCCATCTGCCAAGATACTGCCAGAAATTTCTAATCCCAGCTCTTCTATATATTTTTCTAGGCTTCCATGCGGCCGACCATCCCACGCAGGGCGATAACCACCCCTGGTCTTATAGATAGTTTATTGTATATATGGCTTCCACGAAAATGTAATAGCCTAAGTTATATGTATCTTGTTCTTTAATTTTTAATTTTTAATTTTTCTGAGAAGGATCACTTTTACAACAAAAAAATGAAATACGAACAACCGCGCTGGTCGCAATAGATCTCCTCGAGCAACAATCCTATAAACAATCTCCAACAAGCCTCATTCTCCACCTCTATCACTGCCCATGCGTTGGGGTACATCTGATTATTGCCATCACATAACAGTACTAAGTGTGTTTTCAAGAAACACCCATCTAGACCAATTATTGGCCTACATTCCTCTAAAAAACTCTTCTTCAAGGCTGAAAACCCAATATACAATCCCTGAAATATAGTACCATCACCACATAAGAGCTCAAACCAGCCCCCTCTATCCACTCTCATCAACTCAGCAATATAACTTCTCAATTTGTTATAATGACCCTTCATAGTACCTCGTAGCACCTGTAAGGCATGTGCCTTAGCCCTATATAACCTACCATTAGGAATAGCTATGTTAAATCGCCTTTTAACATCATTTCTAAACTCCTCAATACACATTTGAGGTCTAACTCTGAAGACCCCAGTGTATTCTTCTCCAATCCACTTATAACTCGCTTGCTTATTACCAACTGCGAAGGTACATGTGTGATCCTGACCTAAAACCTTCACCACTAAAGACCTCTCATTTTTTACTGTACTAGCATAGATTCTCCCTTGACAAGGATCCTCACAATAAGCCTCACACTGATCCTTGTTTACCCTCCTAAAGTGTATTAGATAACCTTTAACAATACTCCATGATATAAGTGACCTCTTGCACTGAAAACCATCCTCAAAACGCATACCTAAAACAAGTTTGAAGTCTGAAATATATCTGAGTCAATACTAACATACCCTTCTCTGTCAGAATCCTCATATTTAGATAACCTCTCTTCTTCATTCCCCTTCACAGATTCCATATCACCTATAACACCAATACTTCCCTGATATTTGTCCTTGCATCTTGATACTCTTCATCTCCTGACCCTAGTTCTTTATCACCCAAAGAATCATCTGATTCCACAGCCTCTTCTTCAATAAGTTGAGGAATATAATCATCATCATCTTCATCTGTATCATATAGCTCTTCCATTT
Source organism: Salvia miltiorrhiza (assembly GCF_028751815.1). Classification (NCBI taxonomy): domain Eukaryota; kingdom Viridiplantae; phylum Streptophyta; class Magnoliopsida; order Lamiales; family Lamiaceae; genus Salvia; species Salvia miltiorrhiza. Next base: position 12,797,586 of record NC_080389.1, read on the forward strand.
GTAAAATAGGTGTGTCTATAACTAGTTGCTCCATGCCCTTCCTTGCAACATTCTCCACATTCTCATCATCTACTACTTTCTCTTTCTCTTTGCTCTAAAACACCTTCTCCTTCCCTTTAGACTGGTTCATCTTGCCCTTCCCCTTATCACTACTACTCTTAGTGGTAGTGACAGTCTTGATAATTGTCTTAGTTATGGTTTCAGTGACAGCCTTAACCTTCCCTATTTTTCCCTTCTTCCCATCATCAACATAGAGACTTATGGATCTAATTGTAGATGTAAGCCGATGCAGCCCTCACTTACACGAGGGTTACACGTTCTATCGTGTAGCTCGATCGACCGTTGAAAATAGGCGCGTGTTTTACACGTGCCTTTAAAAAAAAAACGAAATTTTGAATATCATGGACTCGATTTGCGTGATTTTTGACCTTTTTTTTCTTCTTCTTCCTCATTTTTTTCCTTCACCTTCTTCATCTTCCTCACTTCTTCCTTTCTTCATCTCTCTACACCCTTCATGGATCCACACAACCCAAATTACTATGACCTAAATTGGTGCCCCGATCTATCCGATGACTATCATCCCGATTTGTCGGGATGTAACTTAGGGGATGCTCCTCCATCCGACGAGGAGATGCCTTCGGCAGCCCATAGTGCCGCCAAACCAAAGAAAGACAGCCGGAGGAAGGAATTTGACTCAACCTAGAACACCTCTAAGTTGACTTGCAATAGGACAAGGACATTCTAGTGATGGTAAGTTGACCCAGTGTCATCTCTCAAGGAAAGTCTTAAAGGGCTTTTAGTAGTATCGTAGGAAAAAACAGTAAAGAAAGCAGTAAAGGGATTGATTATTAAACTAAAACTTAGAATTAAAAACTTAAGTAAAAATTGAACTTAAAATTAAACTAGGCGAATTGAACTATTAAACCCTAGGCAAGATTTTAAAGAACTTAAATTAAACCTACTTAAGAAATTAAATACTTACAAATTTAAAGACTTCTAATCTAGGCATAAACTAAAGTGCATAATTTAAATTGCATAATTAAAAAGGAAGCATAAACATGAACGAAAAACGTAAACATGATTAAACGAAAATAACTTGAATTGAAATACGAAATACCGTAAATGTCTTGAACGTGTAATTGTGTCACTCAATCACAATCCAAGAAACTAAACTAAAAACTAAATTGAAATCTAACTTAGAACAATAAAAACTCGAAACTATGAAAGCAATTAAATTCCTAAGCTTCGGATGCCAACAGATCTCTAAGATGACGTCTAAAACTAGGGCAAGGGATTGATGTTTTACAATGAAAAGTATGGCCCTATTTATAGACTTCAAATCCTTCTGGATCACCATAAAAGTTGCCATGCAAAACCGGACTCTAAAAGGAATAGGATCGTGCAAAGGAAGGTAAGTCAGGCTGTGACGCGCTCTACAAGTCATCTCCACCCTAGCGGAAATCGCGGCTCTCGCCAGCGGAATGGCTTCCGCTCTGGCTTTCGCCAGCGGAATGGGTCGCCAGCGGAATGGCTTCCGCTCTGGCTTTCGCCAGAGGAATGGTGATTTCTCTGGCTATTCGATTCCGCTGTAATGGACTTCTATCCCCTCTGCTCTGACTCTTGACTCCTCTGGTGATTACTTGGCTACACTGGCTTCTTGATTTCGCTGACTCCAGAGAAATGATGATTTCTCTGGCGCTTCCTCTGCACTTATGATTCCAGTTGCGAAGTGATTTCTCTGGCGCTTCCGCGCTCGCTTCGATTCCTCTGACACTTCCGCGCTCGCTTCGATTCCTCTGGCGCTTCCTCACTCGCTTCGATTCCTCTGGCGCTTCCTCGCTCGCTTCGATTCCTCTGGCGCTGGGGCATTTCTCTGGCTTTCCATTTCGCTGCTCTGGCAAGCGGGGCTTTGCTTCTCTTACATGCCAGAGTATGCCCAAAAACACGATTCTTAGCCCAAACTCTCCAAAATTTGCACTCTTCATCTCGAAAACCTAAATCTCCTGCAAAGCATAAAATAGACCATAAAACGCACCAATTTCCAGAAGATTTAACTTAAAATATGCACATGCAAACCCCTAAAATTAGAACAATTAAGCATAAATCAACCCCCCCACACTTAGCCTTTTGCTTGTCCTCAAGCAAAATCCATATGAATCCTAGGAAGAGATTGATTTCAACAATGCTAATTTCCATCCAAACATTCTCAAAGTGAATTCAAAATTTTACAATCAACACATATCTCTCGATCATACAAGTAACTCAAAGTTTAAGAAGCAACAAAAGAGTAATGTAAGTAATTCGATCAGACCCAATTCTCCGCTAGAAGTGAATTCCCTAATGTGATCGCCTTTATAATCAATATCACCATTTTTCACACTTTGTGTGCTTAAGATTTTCGACAGTTGAGCCATAATTCATGAAATAAAAACCATTTGGATGTAATCCAAAGTCTTTTCACGTGGTTTCCCATGCTCATAGTTAGACTAGCGGAGCAGAGACTCAGAGCTATCATATTTCAGAACATGCCAGATGTTTCAGAGCTAGCGATTTTGAATTTTGAAGTTGGCAATTCGTCCAACATTTTCACAGATAAGATACGATCGTAGGCAATCACAATGACAACACTCCTTCTAGCATCTACCGGACAAATCACGTTTTACTAACTTACAAACATGTTGCAACAAAACTCAAATCCTTTGCACAATCAAGAAACATATATCAAGAGTAAAACAAGAATAACCACCATTCATTCACAAACCCGAAATTCGCATTGAAAACCATCTACTCTTCCACAAATTCATAAAAATTAGCAAGATTCGAGACCAAAAACTAAGCATAGAAAGACTAATCTCGCCCAATTGAAAGCATAATCACAATAAAACACCGCCCCACACTTAAAGCATGCCATGTCCTCAGGGCACAAAAGAAATAAAAATAGTGGAGAATACGTCCCTGATTATCGGCATTGAGAAACTGAAGCATCGTGCGAGGTGGTGAAGAGGGGAATTCGCGGTCTGTGGCAGAGTGGAGAGTTGCAGCGCTGCAGAGAAGTACAGCGCGGAGAAGTGCAGCGCGAAAAAGTACAGCGCTGACGGAAGAGACGCGCTGGTGAGGCTGCACTGATGGCAGAGACGCGCTGGCGAGGCTGCACTGATGGCAGAGGTAAAACTGCAGCGCTGAAGTCAAAACATGAACACCATATCAAAGTATCCGCGCAAGCAACCAAAACTTAGGAAATACACAAAACAACAACGGAAAACAAAGAAAAACAAAAACTAAAAACAAACCAACGGTGGGTTGCCTCCCACCGAGCGCTAGAGTTAAAGTCTCCAGCCCGACTTCAGAATTGAATCATCAGTGGGGATCGTGCAGAGCTTGAGACTCCACCTCCATCGGAGTACTCAAATGCCCATAGAAGGGTTTCATGCGGTGACCGTCTACATTGGAATTCTCCTTAGCATTCGCACCAGGGTCAAACACATCCTTTAGCAACACACCCTCTTTCTCTCGAGACTGCTCTGCCGATCTGAGAACCGGCGTCTCCTTTTCTTTTTCCGGGCCAGTGCTCATCAAATTCTCCTTAGTATAATTCTGGCAAGTGCTCATCATAGTAGGCTGGATGGGCAGCGCTGGGCTCGTCAGAACAGGCAAAAGATGTGCAGCGCTGGCGTCCTTCGTCATAGTTGACGGAGTAGTCAGAGCTGGGCTCATCAGAGCTGGAGTGCTGGATAGAGCTGGCAGAAGACTGTTAGCGCTGAAAATTCCCACTTCTTCCACATGATCAGAAATCTCAACAAAAGAACAGAAATGCATTAAGGAGGTAGGAATAACAGGCTTCTTATCGAAAACCGAGAACGTTACCGATCTACCGGATCCCGCCATACTCACAGTTCCAGATCCCACATCAATGCGAGTCTAGGTAGTAGCCATAAAAGGCCGTCCGAGTAGAACAAGATGTCCATTCTTTCCTATAACGCCCTGCCCTGAATCAAGCACCACAAAATCGGCTAGCACCGTGATTCCTCTCACCTTGACCTCAACATCTTTTAAAAGACCACGAGTGCTACAATATGCTCCATCAGCTAGTTGAAGTCTTGTTCTCGTGCTTTTAAGCTCATCTTCCTTCCTGCCCAATTTTTGAAAAATAGCAAACGGCATTACATTGATTGCCGCACCTAAATCTAACATTCCCGAGAACTCTCCAGCTCTACCCAAACCAATACTAAGAATAAAACTGCCAGGATCTCCTTGCTTCGGTAATGGTTGGGTTGGATCAACAATCGGTGGTGGCAGAGGTGGGCTGGAACGTTGGACAACTTTCGGTGGTCGATACGGCGTAGTGGACTTGTGGAGAGTTAGCTCTTGCCGCCTTATCAACTCTGGCGCTCGTCTCAGCTCTGGTGCTCTTCTTAGCTCCGGCGTAGCTGGATTTTGCAAGGCTGAAATCTGCAGAGCTGGGTTTTGCATAGCTGGAGTCTGCAAGGTTAGATTCGGCAAGGCTGACTTCTGCGGGACTGGATCTGGCAGTGCTGAGCTGGGCAGCGCTGCACTCGGCAGGGCTGGACTGGGCAACGCTGCACTCGGCAGGGCTGGACTGGGCAGCGCTACTACCTTCTTCTGCTCTAGTACCGGAGTCGGTTCAGGCATCCACGTCAGCTCTGGTACCCTGGTCTGCTTCGGAATCCATGTTTGTTTCGGTATCCAAGTCTGTTCTTCGAGAGTAGTGATAGCTAAAGCTTGGTGAGTTTACAAAGGTTGACTATGAAATTTTTCGGGCTGTTGCTGCTGCTGCAATTGGTTCAAGGTGCCCGACAGTTGCCCTACGGTGGTCTCAAGTCTTTTTATGGTGGATGCTTGAGACTCCATATTCTGCTTAGTCATCTCCATATTTTGCTTGCTAATCTCCATGAAAGCTTGCAAAGTATCTTCAAGTGATGACTTCTGGGGCTGAGCGTGTTGCTGCGAAGGCTGAAAATTCCCTTGCTGTTGATACCTCGGTGGATATTGTTGGGGAAAATTTTGTTGCGGTGGGCAGGGCTGCTGACCTCTCCATCCATTAATAACGTTCTGACCTTGATTATAATTCTGCGGTCTGCTCTGCCCTTGGTTATAGCTCTGTCCTTGATTATAGCCTTGCTCTTGATTGTAGTTTTGTACGAATCCAGGTCTGCTCTGCATTTGATTATAGCTCTGAAATCCTTGTGCAACATAGACTTCAGTTTCACCCTCCAGAGTAAATTCGCCCATTCTGTGGCACTCATTGGCTGCATGGCTGAAATCTCCACATATTCCGCAAGGTTCGCCATTCTGCACCGGGACGGAAGGAGTTTCCATCTTGCCCATCTTAAGATGCTCCACTTGTCTCACAAGATCGGCTACTTGCTTCTGCAGCTCAAACTGTTGCATCACAGAGCTGGCCTCAACTCTCTTCCCACGGACTGATTTCTGTTGTGAGCTCTCGGCTAAAGTCTTGAATATCTCTTTCAGCTCTGCTGCAGTCTTCCGGGCTATGTTACCTCCTGCAGTGTTGTCCACCATGAATTGGGCAGTTTCTACTAACCCATCGTAGAACAACTGCATCAACATAACATTAGTGAATTGATGTTGAGGGCATTGACGGATGAGTTCTTCATATCTCTCCCAAGCTTCATGCAAAGGCTCATCCACTCCTTGGGTGAACTCCATTATTTTCGTTCTCGGCTCCTGTGTCTTGTGACTTGGGTAGTATTTTAGCATGAATTTTTCACAAGCATCTCCCCATGTAGTGATAGAGTTGGGCGGCAGAGATAACATCCACGTCCTCACCCGGTCTTTAAGTGCATAGGGGAAGCACTTAAGCTTGAGTTGGTCCTCCGTGAGGCTAAGCAGAGGAATCGTTTGCACTTGTGTGCAAAAATCTCGGATGAATTGCAGAGCATCCTCGCTTGGCATCCCGTGGAACACCGGCAGAAAATTCGAGTCATTGGGTTTGAGATTGTAGTTTCTCACAGCAGTGGGGAGCACGATTGCCGATGTGTTGGTATCTCCGATTACCGGCCTGGTGAAGTCTCCCATGTATTCCATGATCTGGGCCATCTCTTTCTTTTCCTCGTTTAAATTCTGCTTAGTGCAAAAATTGGCGGAGCTGGCCTCTTCCTCCTTAGTGTGTTCTGCCGTGGCTGTGGTCTGCTCTGTATCGGCAGAGCTGGTGTCCTCCTTCGTTAGCTGTTCTGAAGGCTCAGAGTCAGAGCAGGTTGGCGAATCTAGTTCCTTCTCTCCTGCGCTCTGCTCTGGTAGTTCAGAATCAGAGTCAGAGAAGAAATCTTCAGTTTTGTCACGTATTTCTCCGTCAGAGCTGGAGTTAGAACCGTCTGCTCTGTCGTCCCCGATCACTCCCTTGCAGCTATTCTTCCTGAAAATCCCTTCGCTCGTACTATGCAAAGGAGACACCAATTTGCCTTTAAGACTACGGCGTCCCTGCATGCACAACACTGAACAAACGGATTAAACGCACTGAGTGGAACAAACGTAAAAACAAAAACGAGAAAAAACTGGAAATTAAATAAAGCAAGTAAAAACGACACAACTAAAACGCCTAAAACTCTCCCCGGCAACGGCGCCAAAATTTGACTCAACCTAGAACACCTCTAAGTTGACTTGCAATAGGACAAGGACATTCTAGTGATGGTAAGTTGACCCAGTGTCATCTCTCAAGGAAAGTCTTAAAGGGCTTTTAGTAGTATCATAGGAAAAAAAACAGTAAAGAAAGCAGTAAAGGGATTGATTATTAAACTAAAACTTAGAATTAAAAACTTAAGTAAAAACCGAACTTAAAATTAAACTAGGTGAATTGAACTATTAAACCCTAGGCAAGATTTTAAAGAACTTAAATTAAACCTACTTAAGAAATTAAATACTTGCAAATTTAAAGACTTCTAATCTAGGCATAAACTAAAGTGCATAATTTAAATTGCATAATTAAAAAGGAAGCATAAACATGAACGAAAAACGTAAACATGATTAAACAAAAATAACTTGAATTGAAATACGAAATACCGTAAATGTCTTGAACGTGTAATTGTGTCACTCAATCACAATCCAAGAAACTAAACTAAAAACTAAATTGAAATCTAACTTAGAACAATAAAAACTCGAAACTATGAAAGCAATTAAATTCCTAAGCTTCGGATGCCAACAGATCTCTAAGATGGCGTCTAAAACTAGGGCAAGGGATTGATGTTTTACAATGAAAAGTATGGCCCTATTTATAGACTTCAAATCCTTCTGGATCACCATAAAAGTTTCCATGCAAAACCGGACTCTAAAAGGAATAGGATCGTGCAAAGGAAGGTAAGTCCAGCTGTGACGCGCTCTACAAGTCATCTCCACCCTAGCGGAAATCGCGGCTCTCGCCAGCGGAATGGCTTCCGCTCTGGCTTTCGCCAGCGGAATGGGTCGCCAGCGGAATGGCTTCCGCTCTGGCTTTCGCCAGAGGAATGGTGATTTCTCTGGCTATTCGATTCCGCTGTAATGGACTTCTATCCCCTCTGCTCTGACTCTTGACTCCTCTGGTGATTACTTGGCTACACTGGCTTCTTGATTTCGCTGACTCCAGATAAAAAATGATTTCTCTGGCGCTTCCTCTGCACTTATGATTCCAGCTGCGAAGTGATTTCTCTGGCGCTTCTGCGCTCGCTTCGATTCCTCTGACACTTCCGCGCTCGCTTCGATTCCTCTGGCGCTTCCTCACTCGCTTCGATTCCTCTGGCGCGTCCTCGCTCGCTTCGATTCCTCTGGCGCTGGGGCATTTCTCTGGCTTTCCATTTCGCTGCTCTGGCAAGCGGGGCTTTGCTTCTCTTACATGCCAGAGTATGCACAAAAACACGATTCTTAGCCCAAACTCTCCAAAATTTGCACTCTTCATCTCGAAAACCTAAATCTCCTGCAAAGCATAAAATAGACCATAAAACGCACCAATTTCCAGAAGATTTAACTTAAAATATGCACATGCAAACCCCTAAAATTAGAACAATTAAGCATAAATCAGAAGTCGCCCACAAGATCCGGCATGACAGGCAGGCGCTGGTGGCGGAGGATGACGGAAGAAAGACTGTCCATCATACCTACACCCTTGAGGAGACGGACATCATCGTCCAAATTTGGATGGAGGAGACAAACGACGCCATCCGTGGGATAAATCAAAAGGGGTACGAATACTGGAAGAGGATTGTCGCCCGTGTCAACCCCTCATCGGCGCCAACCTCAAGCACCGCCAGATTCAAGGGCACTAGACCCGAGTGGCCCAAGAGGTGCGGCTCTGGGAGAGTATTTGGGTGGAGACGCGCACCCGGTGGCCTTCCGGCCATTCTGACGATATGCTCCGGGACAAGGCCCAAATCCTCTTCAAAAGTCGAAGCGCAACTATCGCCTCCTTCAACTACTGGAACGCGTGAAAAATTCTCCAGCACAATCACAAGTTCAAGTCGATGTACCTCGAGGGAGACGTGCATTCCTCCAAGAGGACAAAGACTACAGAGAAGGGCGCCTTCACCACCTCGGCGTCGGGCGAGGAGATCTTGTCTGCCCGGCCGATTGGGAACAAGGCGGCGAGGGCGGCGAAAGCAAAGGGGAAGGGGAAGGCGGCAAGCTCCGAGCAATCATCGGAGTACAAAGAGGCATTAGAGCGGTCCGACCAGAACTTGAAAAAAATCACCGCCGAGTATGCCAAAAAGAACGAGCTCAAGGAGAGGGAGCTTGATATGCAACTCCTCAGTCTGGATACGACGCATATGAGCGATGCACAAAGGATAGCCCACGAGCACATGGTCCAAGAAATGCTCAAGCGTCGTGGACTTATCTAGACTAGGATTTTAATTTATGTAATTTTAATTATGTTTTTTTTATGTAATTTTTAAGTTTTTTATTTTAATGGAATTTTAATTATTAGTAAAATGTGTTATTTAAATTTAAGCAATTAAATTTAAGTGAAAAACATAAAAATCAAAACTAAAAAAATCATCTAGGCTATCATGTAACCCCAATGCAGCCTCTTTACACAATGTGGTCCCCCCTCATCAAGTAAGCTATCATGTAGGCTATCATGTAACCCCAATGCGGATGCTCTAATGAGAGAGTCTTGAGTGACAGCGCCCACGACTCTACCATTTAACATGGCAATTCTTTCACCCTCCAATGTCGAGTCTACGGAGGGAAACCTTGTGATTCTCCTACTCTGCCACTTGTATCACCCATTGAATCCAGTTTTGGACACTTTGCAATATACAACTCCTCTAGAGAACTAAGGGGGGTGTATTGGATTGGGATTCTATAGGATTTTAAAGGACTTTAAAAAGTTAATGGATTTTAAAGGATTTTTGAATCCATAGACTCCGCGTGAAGTCGCGGGGAGTTTAGAGGAATCCATCGAAATCTCAAGTCTGAAGCTCGGATTTCGTCCTTTATATTTTTTTTGGGGGATTATAGCCAAAAAATACACGAACTTTGATACAAGTTGCAATTTTCACCTGAACTTTCAAATTAGCCAAAATATACCTGAACTTATATTTTTTGTTGTAAATTTCACCTGAACTTGCAATGATTGAACTCCGTCGATGTGAAATTTACAACAAAAAATATAAGTTCAGGTATATTTTGGCCAATTTGAAAGTTCAAGTGAAAATTGCAACTTTTATCAAAGTTCGTGTATTTTTTGACTATAATCCCTTTTTATTTTGACAAATCCATCAGAATCCATGAATTATTAAAATCCATGAAATGTTGAATACCACATGATTTTAAAAGACTTTAAAAAGTCTGATTTGAATACCTCAGGATTTTAAAAGACTTTGAAAAATCTGGATTGAATACCTGTAGATTTTAAAAGACTTTTAAAAGTCTGGATTGAATACACTCAGACTTTCGAAATCCTTTAAAAATCCTAGAGAATCTCAATTCAATAAGTATCCAGCCCATCTGGTAATTTTATCCAACTTTGAGAGATTCTGATTGTTATAGAATAACGAATCTGGCAGAGATTCCAATCCCTCCAAGTCATTTATAGTGAGCGATGTTAAATTATTAAATCACTAATTTCTTCAGAGTTGCATTTGCATGAGGTTGGAGGCCTTCCAACATGCTCTCATCGCAATTTTTTTCACGGATTGCATAAGCACGCCATTCAAACCACAAATCAAATAACTTTGGCTTCTGAAATATATTTGCGTTCTCTGCCTTTGTGATAATATATTAGTTGGGGCCAATTTACTTTACCTGACGAATGAGCAGGGATTGCCCAGGCTATTCCCTCTTTTACTATGGCTATCTTCTCTCTCCCCGTTAGCTTGACTGATGATATCGAGAAAATGTTGAACTCTTTTTGGTGGGGGAATAAGGCTGGCACAGGAAGAGGTATAAAGTGGATGAAATGGGAGAGGTTATGTGTGGATAAAGCACTTAGAGGTTTGGGTTTTAGAAGTTTACAACTCCTAAATATTGCGAATTCGGGGAGGCGATAAGTTGATATGGCATTTTACCGATAATGGCCGATACTCTATTAAATCGGCTTACAAACTTGCGAGCTCTTTAACTCTCGATGGCACTCATGCTGTGTCGGGTGACGGGAAGAAGCTCTGGAATTCTCAAGTTCCTCCAAAAGTTAAGCACTTCTTATGGCATGCGGCTCGCGATAATCTTCCAACCAAGGCTAATTTGTTGTCTAGAGGGGTTGCGGTTGGTGGAGAATGCCCTACTTGTAAGGGTGGTATGAAAATCTTTGGCACTCTTTCTTTCATTACCCGTTTGCGGAAGCTTGTTGGCGTGAGAGCCAGCTGAGGGTGGTTATTGAGCCTATTATTCATAACAGCGAGTCTTTCCATCAAGCTCTTTTTAGCATTGCGGGGTTGTCTAATGGTGAGCTTCGGGCGCAGATTAGCATGGCCTTGTGGCAGATTTGGAGAGATCGTAATGATGTGGTTTGGAAGAATGTCTTTCCTTCTCCGATTCGTTCCGTGGAGCTGGCGAAAAGTAGCAGGCTGGAGTGGTTGTTGGCTCGGGAAAAACCTGTCACTCAGCAGCAGCCTCAGTCTCCAGCTGTGATCTGCTTAGCATGGCATACTATCCCGGAGGGCATGATTAAGTGCAGCGTCGACGCTGCATTCTTTGCTGAGGATAATGCAATGGGAGTTGGCATCGTCATTCGTAGTCATGACGGCACTTTTCTTAGAGGTAAATCTATCAAGTTTCATGGTTGTTGCAGAGTACAAAAGGGAGAGTTAATTGGTATAAAAGAAGCGCTTTTGTGGTTGAAGGAGCTCGGTTTTTTGCAGGGCTGGTTGGAGAAAGATAGCCAAATTGCACGAGCTGCTATTTGTTCGAAAGAAAGAAGTATTTCAGAAATGGGACTTCTTGCTCACCATTGTCATGCCATTTTGCTTTCTCTTCCGGGAATGAAGATTAGTCATGTTAAGAGAGTTCACAATGCTGTCGCTCATGATTTAGCGAAAGCGACGCGAGATATAACTTCACTTCATGTTTGGGATGAACCTTCAAAGTTTGTGGTGGGTCATCTTTATTTACCATGTATTTGTGATCAACAAAGTATCCTCGTCTTCTCAAAAAAAAAAAAAAAAAAAAAAAAAAGCAAATATACATGTAAATACACAATGACATCTGAAATATCCAATAAGCCACTATCAGCATTTGGAACCAAAATTGCGTAGGACATTTTTGATAATTCAGGATATTTTATAAAGTGAAAATAGTTTGAAATTTTAAGTGATATTTGCCCTTTATATTAAATATATTCAACCAAACAATGGTTAAACAACTACATAAAGTACATGTGAGCATAATTTATGGCTGAAAGACCCAAAAACAAATCGAAGCATCCAAATCGTTTATTCTTTCTAAGCTATAAGGACTGAGACAGAAATTGATGAGAAACGAGATCTACAAGAACTGGTGATGTATGGGAGGAAGAAGCATCAGCATCGCTCTATGCAAGTGAAACTCTCAAAAATCACGTCTTGCCAACCGAACGTGCCCGTGCTCGTGTCTGTTGGATTATTCGCTGACAGCATCAGTGCTAACCTTGTGATATAAGCGGTAGAGCAGTGTGGATTTCGACATTTGAGGCTCTCTTTCTAATAATGCAATCACATCCTTCACTGAAATGCTCCGAGCCACCCGTGGTACAACAACTTGATTTCGTCCCACTTTTCTGATCGATGCTGCATGCACTATACAAACTCAGCAAATCTCCAACAAGACTAGTTATGTAGAAAAATCAGCCTGAGGTATCTAATACATCCAATTTTCATGGAAGCTGACAATAAGAGAAACAAATATGCACTCAATAATGAAAAATTAGAAACACGAAATTCATACATTACAGTAACAAAAAGTAACTTCTTTAAAAGTAACTTCTTTACAGAGGCTGCTTCAGTAGAGAAAACGCAGTATCACACCAAGTTCGGGAAAATATCAATATTGTTTATGCACAATATGTTTCCTGGATGCTATGTGAAGTGTAAGCACTATTTTTGTGCCTTACGCTGTACGGGAACCTTACTTTTTGACAACCTAATGGTAGAAAGAGTCAAATTTCTATGTATGAACATAAGAAAGAGTCAAAATAAGCACATAGCCAAAAATGCTAAGGAAACCAAGTTTTTTTTTTTTTTCAAATGCTAGTTCCTCTAGATTTTCTAGTGGAGGCTCATAAATCACAAATCATTCCTACTTTAAGATTCTAAGTACCAATGTACCAGCGAGCTGTAAGGAGTTACTTTAACTACTTATTACCAACTTACCAGGAGTTGTAAGAGCAACAGAAGAATCCCGCTTTTCGGATTCTTGATTTTCCCTTGTGTTTCTTGTAGAGGTTGCTAAAGGCTTTCGTCCCACGTCTTTGTTAGTCTGAGGACCAGATGATATGTCAGTTCCTCCCTGTTTCTGCTTGGCCTCGATCATTAATTGCCATCTTGATGTAATATCACCCACTCCAGTAGCAGCTCGAACAGCAACATTTGCAGCTGTCGCACGCATTTTATCATCTTCCTCTTTGTTAACCTGAAAAACAAGATAGGGCTTCAATTAATGCTATTACACATCATATGCAGCACTAGAGGAATTTCAGTATCAATACCTTCACTGATTTTCCACGATTTTCATCCTTCTCCTTATCAGCATCAGCTCCTGTACTGCTTTCAGACTGCAAATTAACAAAATCAAGATACAAAGTTCACACCAACTCTGCAGAGATCACATAAACTGAAAATGGTAAGACTTGATGTTTACTTCACTCAGTTTCTGGGACTTTTCAGTTTCAGCCTGCTTTTTCTCCCAATCTTCACGAGCTTTGGAATTTATGGCCATAATCTGTTGTCGAACATCGGAAGTGATAATGGTCTTGTGCCTTGGCTTTTCCACATCCACTCGCTGCAAAATTGACAAGAAATCAGGCAGATAAATATTTTATGAAGATGCATACTTCGCTCCAGACATGTAATAAGGGACAAAAAAGGCATGTCATATAAAGTGAAGCATGGAAAGTACCTGTTTTGAAAGTCTGATTATATTAGATATGAGTCCACGCATTCTCTCTTCTACGCACTAAAAGGCAATATTTCACAAATAAATTAAATAGTTAATTAATGCTTGTGCAAAATTTGTCAAGGAAAAATTGTGAAATCTATATATAACATAAAAGAGGACTTTTTTTTTCCTTCAATTTTTCTCTCATAATTTTTTCCTCCAAATTTTCTATCTTTTTTTTCTATTTTAATTCTTTTCTAAAAAATAATTAATTTCGATTCATTAAAAAATACTCAATATAGATGTTGAATTAAAAATTATGAAAAGATATTTAATTTGATGTAAAAATTATAAAAAATAATTTTGAAATGAATAAGTTATGATCATTTGAAGTGTCAAAATTAATTTTTATTCGCTCTCATTTATCTATAATATTGAACATCATACTCTTTTTTCATTTTGTTTCCATTTATTGGTGAAAATATAAGTAGATGACATTTTTTTTCCTTTAAAAAAAGTTTACACATTTGTTTAATTATAATTATTTTAAATTTAAATATTTTTAAATAATAATAATTTTTAATGCAATTAAGGAGAAAGAAATTTGTATTAATTTTAATATTAATTTGTAAGTTAAAAATTAGTTATATATCTTAAACTTAGAATTTAAAATATTATATAGATTTATTTAATTATGTGTACAAATTATTTATTTATTTATTTATATAAACATATTTTTGTTATATTTATTTTTTATATTATTCTTATTTTTTTTCTAAATTCTTAATTAATTATGGGCTATTTAAATATGAACTTTTAATAATAATACAGTTTGGACTTTTAAGAACCCAAAATTGTTATACTAATTAAATGACGGTTATTAATTTTGTTATATTGATGGTTTAGTGTTATTTGCTTAATCAATGTGATTGACTTAAATTATTTGCTTTAAATTCTATAAATTTAATTAGTGTTATACGTATTCTGTTAATATAAAATACTCAATGAACTTAATATTATACTCATTAAATTGATAATATTGTTATTATACACTATTTTACAACAAATACTAATATTTAAATTAGCATAATTTTTTATTAATACTTATTTAATTTATAAATAATAATATTTTACATTTTACATAAATTAAAATGTCAAAAAATAAATAAATATATTGTTGTTTGTGCATCATCGCACGGGATTGCATACTAGTAGTAAATGATGGAAGAGATTGGAAAATATTCCTCTTAGTTATGACATACTTCAGAGTCAAACAAATCACAATTCTTACGATAAAGACAGGGAAATAGAAGCTTAGCTTTTGGAAGCTTTACAGACTGCCTAGGAAAACCATTTCAACATAGTAAAATAACTTGTAGTGCCACATGGTGATTAGAGAAAAATATAGGAAATTCACATTTACAGCATAATGCAGATATCAGAATCTTACCAAGGACAAGCATCGCTCCACGTCATTACTCATATTCTTTAAACCACATTTTGCCACTGCCAGGAAGCATACAGATCACAAATTAATTAACCTAAATGATGCAAAAAATAAGAATGAATCTCACGAAAAGTATGGCCACTTAGGAAATACTAACTTATCACCGCCATCATTTTCTGAAGTGGGATCTTCTGCAGTATCAATTTCTCTTCTTCTTCTTGAACAACCCGTCGAGATGCCTCTGAAACACGGCTGTCTTCCTTGGATCCAGAAAATAGTTGTTCCTCCTCCTCCTTTTTATGTATTTCAATGCAAGTAGCGAAGCATATTTGATTATATAAGATAAATTTTATCCAATATCTACATTTAATCACTAAAAATCAGTTGTGGTAATGAAATCAATTAAGAAATTACAATCCATTCAACTCAAAAGAAAAAAAGTTATAATTTCATTCATACTGCAATCTTTATAAACACCAACCATAGGAATTATTTCATTATTTTCCTTTCATCACTCAATTCCCAAACTCACTCTATTCCTATCCAATTTCATTCCTAGATGCTAGCCACCGACTTAATGTCCAAGGACTACAAGCAAAAACAAGGGAGAGGGACGAATAAAAACATAATTGTGTTTCAAGTATGATGTTGAGGTTGAAGGAGGTTTACCCTGAGATTAACTCCGCTCACTGCAGTCACATCATTGAGATGCTCGATGCTTTGATCAACAAAGGACCCAGACACTTTTTGCTTCTTACTGTTGGAATATGTGTATGAGAATTCATTAACTAAAGAACAATATGTTCAAGTATTTCAACCAACAAATTTGTTGATCCATGAAACTAAATGCGCATCACCTTGATGGAGGTGAGGAACCAGGAGCTTCCATTGGCTTCTTCTGGCCAACCAGAGGCTTTTTTGGGGGAGCCTTGGAATTATTTCCAGGACCAACAGGAGTTGTTAGAGAAGGCATCCGAGAGTTTGACTGACAAGATGAGAAAGAAACAATATAAAAGATGAAATATATAATAATATTTTAAAGAAAAACATATAACAAGCCTGAAATGCTTTAAGTTACAGGAGTTTACTAAACAATATAAGAGGTAAAAGAGATTGATTCTGGAAGTATTCTGCTTCTGATAGAAAAACATGATCCAGGAAAATAAAAACAACGAAACAAACAATACAAAAACCAAAAAGGCACAGTGGGGGCAGTCTAGAACCCAATAGACAAGCGGGCTACTAAATTACCCAAATGAGAAACTAAATCAGGATAAGGAACAAATACAAGTAAAATCTCAACAGAATTCTTCTTCTAAAAGAGCTTTACATTCTATTTCTCTAAAGAGGTCATCTACTTCGGTGAGGAGTCAAACCAAGGAACTCTCCAAGAAATTACATTTTAATCTTATCAAAACAAATTGAGAGAGATAATAAAGCAGTCAAAAATAATAGCAAAATATATGGAAGAAATGAAAGGAAAAATGATATGCAAAAACCAGGTATACTATTAAATGAACTCCAACTCACTAGATAAACCACTAGTTACCATTAAAATCAGCACAAAACTATTTTCAACAATATTATTGGGGTACTATAGAAGAGAGCAACTTTTTCCACTATTCCTCCAAACAGATAGTTACCAAAGCAAAATACTTAAGATCAATTCCCAGAGGCCAATGTTTACATCTACTAAGTTACCAGAGAGCTAAAATCAGCAGATATTTTTTCATCCATATCATGGCTTGTAGAGGGCGCATCAGAAGTTCACAGCCCCCAGTTTTCATGGATGTCTACATGACATGTGCACAAAATAGGAACCACATTAACCTAGTCTGAACCCAAGCATGAAGGGAGACGCAACAGAAGAACCAGAGATCCTCAAATACCATAATATTGGTCTCCGTCATGCTGGGACTTGGAGAGGAAACTGAGTTTGATGGCACCAGAGTTGCGGGTGCTGTGAGTCCTGTTCTTGATGACTGCATCTCAAAAGATTCATCCTTCAGATTCATATTCCCAGAAGCAGCACTGCCCAGTTTACTAGGTCCAGGAGTCAAAGAAGATAATCCATGTGAGGCAGACAACTGGGATTTGTGTTGTTCATTTAACTGATCCGATGGTTCCTGCTTAACATGACCAGCAGATGATGAAATAGAAGTTTTCTGCTCTTTGCTGGTGGATGATGGCCACTGGACTTGACTTTGTTGTAGCATTGGGTTGCTATTCATGTGAGTCAAACTTCCAGCTGGAATTTTCTTTGGATCAGTAAGCGAATGAGGGCTATCAAATGTAGACGTGTTCGTCACATTCATGGGCCGGGATGTTGGCCCCAAGTGATTAGCAGTGATATTTGGATGAGATGGAGCCTGCCTCATCTGAGAATCATGCGACTGTGGTCGGATAGGTGCGGAAGAAGCAGCACTAGTTGGCGGGAAAGGCGGGTAACCACTCCCAGCACCTCCATATGTTGGAAAGGATGTCTGTGAGAATTGCATATGCTGCTGCTTATTAAGCCCCTGTGCTGGAAATGCAGGATGCTTCCTCTCATGACTTAAAGCACCTGAAACGGTAGTTGACATCTGGCCTACTTGTGCTCCATGTGAATCTGCTTGCCTCTCCACCTCACGTGATTTTGCTGCATTATTGTCACTTATTGAATTGCTCAAATCTGTTGGCAGTTGTGCTACAAACAAGCGAACAGGTGATTTAGCATTAGAGGTGGTGTCAGAAGAAACTTTTTGACTGGCTAGGTTATGAGAGGGATTTGCACCACCTGAAGGCATCTGCCGTCCAGAAGCCTGAGGCTGCGATTGAAATTGATTGGGAGCAGCTTGAGAAGCTTGTGAGTTCCTAACAGCCTGATTTTCATTTTTGCAGTAGATCAGACTACATTTCAAGGATTCAAAACAACCATGAATGCATTATATGACATGATGCTCATAACATACCTGAGTCTGCAGTTTGTACACTGCCATTTTTAACATCTGGTCTCCAACAATACTTCTCATATGCCGGACAAATCCATCTTTAGAAATCTCATTTCTCTGGAAGCGGATATATTGTTGTCAGGATAAATCTAATATGATTTGGTTATTCTGGAAGGATAAAATATTCTTCACTAGTAACAAGCAATTAGACTACCTTCAGTTTAAAGTAAAGAGTGTGAAGTTGCATAGCTCTGTCCTTATCAAGTTGAGGTTGTATGATAGGAAGCAACATGCCAAAGGGAACTTGTTTGTTCAATTTCAACGCGGTAACAGACTGTTGACTACTGCTCGTCATGGTCTGTGGATTACTCATCCCTGAGGTAATTGCTTGTTGGCTAGTAATTGGCATTCCTGTAGTTTGCTGATTCAATGGAGGCATGACTTGGTCATTATTCACTCCCATACTTGTCTGTGAATTTCCTTTACCTGCTGGCAAAATCTGTTGATCACTAAATTCCATTGACAGGGGCTGTTGGTCATTTGACCCCACTGCCATTGACGGATGTTGGCTAATATTTTGTAATTTGTTCATCTGCAATTCTTTATCTGGCTTTGCTTCGTGATCCAGCACTTGTGCAGTGATGGGATGTTCTCCGGATGGTTGCCCGCTCACTGTTTGGGGTAAGGGGAAGGTGTTCTGATCATCCTGCTGGTTGGGGTTTGGCTCATGGGAGGAGCTATCGTCCTCTTTCCTATTCTGAGAGTCTGAGTCATGTCTATGCAACTCCAATTCAGAAGAATGCTGGTCTTTTTCCCCCACGGTCGTAATATCTTGCCCACTTTGGAAATTAGCAATCCCATCATTATGGGACGTGTGCCACTGTGGAAGAAACTGACCTGTCATATGACTGCTTCCTTGAGACAAGGCTGCTGGAATATTTAAATTGCATGGATGAGGAAAATTAGTAAATTTTGTTAGAATATTATCAATAATATAAAAGGTAAAATAAACAAATAAAATTAACAGTCATATACCACAGTTTTTTGGACTGAAAAAACAGGCACTTCTTCAGTTAATCTCAATAATCCTTCATGCCTAGCTACAAATTGATAGAACTAGCTTGCAAAAATCTTTTATAGGTGTAATATAAACCAAACTAGTTATAACTTCACGATATATATGGAAATGAGTGAAATACTGCTCATTCAGAATAGTTTTAGTATTGAACTCATAAAAGAAGTTATGAGGAAAGTGTATAGGTTACAAAACAGTGTGTTCTGTTCAGAAATGATGATGGACGATGTAACAAGTACCAAACCATAATGACAAAATATGTCATGAAAATTTATTTCAGTGAAGTTCTCCACATAATTTACTCAAACTAAAAGAAACAACATCATCATACATTCATTGTACCTCTATCTCGATTATAGATCCTAAAACTATTTTTTTCTTCAGTGCCATGTGAAAAAAATCCCCAACTTTTCAATTTCTTCAAAACTCGTCTAAACCATAAAATTGCAATCTATAGAGGAAATTGCACAAATCCACCTCAGAATATTTCTTTCTTTTCTTGAAAATACTAAATCCCGCCCCGATTATGCTTTGTCTTAGCAACCAAAGGATGAACTTCACTAAATATCTAAGCCAGCAAGACATGACAGAACCACAATGAAATTGGCATCAATTCAAAAGTTCAACAAAACAACTAAAGTGAAGAATTACCGGCATTGGAATCAAAGGAATCCTCCTGTATCGAATTATTCCCTTCAATGTCTCTGTTCAATTCTGCTGTGAAGGCCTCCACGTCTGCGCCCGAATGCATAGTTTCATCCTGCCAAATTATATCGCATAATCAAAATAATAAAAACTCAAATATTAATACAAAGAAGATGGAAATGTTCATGAAAAATACCATTCTATAACGGGCCCAAATTCAGAGAACATAAATTAGTAAAGACTGTATGAGTACATCATTATGGCGGGGAACTAACCTCGTCTTCTTCAAGGAATTTCATGATGTTTGGGTCCATCGGAATTGATTCCGAGTTATGCCTCTGGAAACTGGTTTAATGACAAAAATGTCCCCTTCTCAATTTCCTAATGACAGGCGTGTCCTTCTCCTTCATGCCCTTCTATAAAACTGCGAATATGCGTTATGTACAGGTTTTTATTGGCGCCAAATAGCAATCTTTACCCATTAGCCCAAATCAAATTGTAACGACATTCCCCAACAAAAATCATATCTGGGTCCAAGCTTCCAAAACACACCACATATGAAAAGGGTAGGAAACCAAGCGCAAATGACCCATATTAGTATTTTCGCATATACCAAGAAACAAGGTGCTTCACACACAAGAACAGCAGAGTCCATGTTCAAAGAAATTGGAATTCAGCAACAAAATCGAAGCTAATTAAAGCTATGAAATCTGGAGATGACAGACTTTCAAGCGCAAATTGCGATTATCGAAATTTTGTTGATCTTACGCAGCAATGGCCAATGAGGATTATCTGACATAATACAACACAATCTACATGAAAAAAAAAAAAAATTGCAATTCAACATCGAAATCGGAACTAATTAAATAAATCATTATGGAAATGTGTTGGCAAAAAATTTCAAAGTAAAAAACATTCCTCGAAACTTCATATCAACAGTCAAAATACCCTAGATTCAATTGATACAGCAAACCTAAAGTTACCTTTTATTCCCAAATCGGAGAGTTTGATTCAATATCAGCATAAGAGGAGATGCATATTTTGATTGAGAAATCCAAAAAATCCCGGCTCCACCACAGTATTGTCGACGACTCTTCTATCTCGGAGGGCTGCGAATTTTTTTCTATCCTATTGAAATTTGAAGACAAACGAAGGGGGTAATTGGGTCAAATTGATTCTTGTGTTTAATTTTGGAAAAGGTATTGTAATACCGATTGAATAGTGCATTTTCTGCCGGGCCTTACTTTTTCAAGGGCCATGCTAATACAGGATTAAAAAATAGATGTATTATGTAAATAAAAAAAGTTAAAATATATATATATATAAATTGATTAAAAAATAGATTTATTCAAAAAAAATAAAAGAGAGGAGGGATTTTTTAAAAAAAAAATTAATCTTTAAATAAAATATATCAAATTAAAGCTCTTATCATTATCTTTAATTTAATATGCATATTAAATATTTTATAATTAAACGAATTTCACAATTTTAGAAATAATAAAACAAAGAAATAAAACGGTATCATATTTTAATTTTATGTTTTAGAGTTAAATATCTGGGAGTATTGAAACTTAAATTAATCTTTTTTAGTGCTTATCCAATTGGCTGAACCGATCAAAATGCATCAATTTGGTTAGCCAATAGACTGAGCCCAACAAATTAATTTTATTGTAATTTGGTTTGGGTTTATGCTTTGAATTGGCTGAGCCCATTTCTTTTCCTTTTTGAGCCTCTTATTTTGTTGTGGCGCATTTTTGGGTATAATTTTTTTTGTTGTGGTCCATATGCAGAGTTACTATACATGTCAACCTAATTAAGTATATATTTATAATTATAATATTAGTAATATATAAGTTACATATATAAAACATATAGTAAAAGTACTTATGTATATTATTTTATTTAATAATTTTATTAACAAATTTTAAATCGAAATATATATTTAATACAATTTTAATTTATGTATATTATCTCTTTATTAACTTTAATAATAACGTAGAAAGTTACACAATCACTAATTATATATTGTATGTATGTCATTATATTGTGTAATGTTGATATTTTTTGAATTTTTTTTTTTTTACTTTCTAAGAAATGTTTTTGTTTTACTGTCTTATAATATAAATAGTATGATGTGAAACTCTTTTGTTTTTTCAGTTTCTATTTTTTTGTATTATGTAATGTAAATTTTCAATTTGATTTGATTATTTTGTATTTTTTTGTATCACTTAAATACATTTATAGAATTCTATGGTACTACTATTATATATTACAAATACATATGAATAATCGGACCGTGCGAAGCACGGGTATAATACTAGTAGTTATTTATACTTATAATTCATTGATAGTGAAAATTTAAAATGTTTTATTTCTTAAGTGATATATAAGGGCTTACTTCCCCTTTCATCTTCAATGCCAACTGAAGTATAAGAGCTCGTAAATTCAGAAACAATTTATCAAAAAAAGAAGAAGAAAGAGATGTCTTTTTTCGAAATCATGCTTAAACTTTTTCTCTGTTGAGAAGTCCGGATTTCGAAATCATGCATTCGGGCGCAGACGTGGAGGCCTTCACACGAGAATTGAATAGAGACATTGAAGGGAATAATTCGATACAGGAGGATCCCTCTGATTCCAACGCCGATAATTCTTCACTGAAGAAAAAAATAGTTTTAAGGTCTATAATCGAGATAAAGGTACAATGAATGTCTAATGATGTTGTTTCTTTTAGTTTGAGTAAATTATGTGGAGAACTTCACTGAAATAAATTTTCATGACATATTTTGTCATTATGGTTTGGTACTTGTTACATCGTCCATCATCCTTTCTGAACAGAACACACGGTCTTTTTCCCCACGGTCGTAATATCTTGCCCACTTTGAAAATTAGCAATCCCATCATTATGGGACGTGTGCCACTGGGGAAGAAACTGACCAGTCATATGACTGCTTCTTTGAGACAAGGCTGCTGGAATATTTAAATTGCATGGATGAGGAAAATTAGTAAATTTTGTTAGAAGATTATCAATAATGAAAAAGGTAAAATAAATAACTAAAACTAACAGTCATATACCACAGTTTTTTAGACTGAAAAAACAGGCACTTCTTCAGTCATAACTCTCAATAATCCTTCATGCTTAGCTACAAATTGATATAACTAGCTTGCAAAAATCTTTATAGGTGTAATATAAAGTTATAAATCAAACTAGTTATAACTTCACGATATATATGGAAATGAGTGAAATACTGCTCATTCAGAATAGTTTTAGTATTGAACTCATAAAAGAGGTTATGAGAAAAGTGTAAAGATTACATAACAGTGTGTTCTGCAAGTATCAAATCATAATGTCAAAATATATCATGAAAATTTATTTCAGTGAAATTTTCCACATAATTTACTCAAACTAAAAGAAACAACATCATCATACATTCATTGTACCTTTATCTCGATTATAGACCCTAAAACTATTTTTTTCTTCGGTGCATGCGAAAAAAATTCCCAACTTTTCAATTTCTTCAAAACTCATCTAAATCATAAAATTACAGTCTATAGAGTAAATTGCACAAATCCACCTCAGAATATTTCTTTCTTCTTGAAAATACCAAACCCGACCCGATTATGCTTTGTCTTAGCAACCAAATGATGAACTACATTAAATATCTAAGCTAACAAGACATGACAGAACCACAATGAAATTGGCATCAATTAAACAAAACAACTAAAGTGAAGAATTACCGGCGTTGGAATAAGAGGGATCCTCGTGTATCGAATTATTCCCTTCAATGTCTCTGTTCAATTCTGCTGTGAAGGCCTCCACATCTGCGCCTGAATGCATAGTTTCATCCCGCCAAATTATATCGCAAAATCAAAATGACAAAAACTCAAATATTAATACAAAGAAGATGGAAATGCAGATGAAAAATACCATTCTACAACGGGCCCACATTCAGAGAGCATAAATTGGTAAAGACTGTATGAGTACATCGTTATGGCGGGGAACTAACCTCGTCTTCTTCAAGGAATTTCATGATGTTAGGATCGGAATTGATTCCGAGTTATGCCTCTCTGCAGCAATTCTTTGTCTGATTCGCAATTTGGTGCTTCACCCGGAAGAAATTTGGAGGGGGAAAAGGCTCGACCAAACAAAAACTAAACCCACAAGAAAAAAAGGAAGAAAAACGAGGATGTTGATTCTTGAAAATTGATTTTTCAATCAAAACACTTCCGATTTCGAAATCCGAACTTCTCAACGGAGAAAAAGTTTAAGCATGATTTCGAAAAAGACATCTCTTTCTTCTTCTTCTTTTGATAAATTGTCTCTGAATTTACGAGCTCTTATGCTTCAATTGGCATTGAAGATGAAAGGGGAAGTAAGCCCTTATATATAGCTTAAGAAATAAAGCATTTTAAATTTTCACTCTCAATTAATTATAAGTATTACGCCCTAAGGCACTCATCGTATCATTATGAATATACAAACCAAAACTATGAAAGCCCGGAAAAATACCCCATTGTATTCCAGAAGCTCGTAGCATTGAAGGATGATATAAAATCGGTCTATTCCCGACATCAACCACAAACTTTGTGTTTGAGGATGGAATCCTCCAGAGATATCAAATTTCTACCAAGAAAATTGGAAGTTCCAACCAACAAGAATCCTAATGAACCTAAAAAAACAATAACTATACTTATAATTCATTGAGAGTGAAAATTTAAAATGCTTTATTTCTTAAGTTATATATAAGGGCTTACTCCCCTTTCATCTTCAGTGTCAACTGAAGCATAAGAGCTCGTAAATTTAGAGACAATTTATCAAAAAAAGAAGAAAGAAATGTCTTTTTTCGAAATCATAATTAAACTTTTTCTCTATTGCTGAATTTCGATATCGGAAGTGTTTTGATTGAAAAATCAATTTTTAAGAATCAAGATCCTCGTTTTTCCTCCTTTTTTGTGGGTTTAGTTTTTGTTTGGTCGAGCCTTTTCCCCCTCCAAATTTCTTCCGGGTGAAACACCAAATTGCGAATCAAACAAAGAATTGCTGCAGAGAAGCATAACTCGGAATCAATTCCGATGGACCCTAACATTATGCAATTCCTTGAAGAAGACGAGGTTAATTCTCCACCATAACGATGTACTCATACAGTCTTTACCAATTTATGTTCTCTGAATTTGGACCCGTTTAAGAATGGTATTTTTCATCCTCATTTTCATCTTCTTTGTATTAATATTTGAGTTTTTGTCATTTTGATTCTGCGATATAATTTGGTAGGATGAAACTATACATTCGGGCGCAGACATGGAGGCATGAATAATTCGATACAAGAGAATCCCTCTTATTCCAACGCCGATAATTCTTCACTTTAGTTGTTTTGTTGAACTTGTGAATTGATGCCAATTTCATTGTGGTTCTGTCATGTCTTGTTGGCTTAGATATTTAATGAAGTTCATCCTTTGGTTGCTAAGACAAAGCATAATCGGGGCAGAGTTTGGTATTTTCAAGAAAAGAAAGAAATATTCTGAGATGAATTGGTGCAATTTCCTCTATAGACTGCAATTTTATGATGTAGATGAGTTTTAAAGAAATTGAAAAATTGGGGGGGTTTTTTTTCGCATGGCACTGAAGAAAAAAATAGTTTTAGGGTCTATAATCGAGATAAAGGTACAATGAATATATGATGATGTTGTTTCTTTTAGTTTGAGTAAATTATGTGGAGAACTTCACTGAAATAAATTTTCATGACATATTTTGTCATTATAGTTTGGTACTTGTTACATCGTCCATCATCCTTTCTGAACAGAACAGTGTGTTCTGTAACCTATACACTTTCCTCATAACTTCTTTTATGAGTTCAATACTAAAACTATTCTGAATGACCAGTATTTTACTCATTTCCATATATATCGTGAAGTTTTAACTAGTTTGGTCTATATTACACCTATAAAAGGTTTTTGCAAGCTAGTACTATCAATTTGTAGCTAAGCATGAAGGATTATTGAGAGTTATGACTGAAGAAGTGCCTGTTTTTTTAGTCCAAAAAACTGTGTTTATTTATTTATTTTACCTTTTTCATAATTGATAATTTTCTAACAAAATTTACTAATTTGCCTCATCCTTGTAATTTAAATATTCCACCAGCCTTGTCTCAAGGAAGCAGTCATATGAAGATGGAAATGCAGATGAAAAATACCATTCTACAACGGTCCCAAATTTAGAGAGCATAAATTGGTAAAGACTGTATGAGTACATCGTTATGGCGGGGAACTAACCTCGTCTTCTTCAAGGAATTTCATGATGTTAGGGTCCATCCGAATTGATTCCGAGTTATGCCTCTGGGAACTGGTTTAATGACAAAAATGTCCCCTTCTCAATTTCCTAATGACAGGCGTGTCCTTCTCCTTCATGCCCTTCTATAGAACTGCGAATATGCGTTATGTACATATTTTTATTGGCGCCAAATAGCAATCTTTACCCATTAGCCCAAATCAAATTGTAACGACATTCCCCAACAAAAATCATATCTGGATCCAAGCTTCCAAAACACACCACATATGAAAAGGGTAGGAAACCAAGCGCAAATGACCCATATTAGTATTTTCGCACATACCAAGAAACAAGGTGTTTCACACACAAGAACAGCAGAGTCCATGTTCATAGAAATTGGAATTCAGCAACAAAATCGAAGCTAATTAAAGCTATGATATCTGGAGATGACAGACTTTCAAGCGCAAATTGCGATTATCGAAATTTTGTTGATCTCACGCAGCAATGGCCAATGAGGATTATCTGACATAATACAACACAATCTACATGAAAAAAAAAAAAATTGCAATTCAACATCGAAATCGGAACTAATTAAATAAATCATTATGGAAATGTGTTGGCAAAAAATTTCAAAGTAAAAAACATTCCTCGAAACTTCATATCAACCAGTCAAAATACCCTAAATTCAATTGATACAGCAAACCTAAAGTTACCTTTTATTCCCAAATCGGAGAGTTTGATTCAATATCAGCATAAGGAGATGCATATTTTGATTGAGAAATCCAAAAAATCTCGGCTCCACCACAATATTGTCGACGACTCTTCTGTTATAAGCCCATATACCTATGCTAATACAGGATTAAACAAGGCACCAAACGGGCCCTTAACTAATTAATTAATAGTTGGGCTGTCGATGGGCTTGATCTTCTGAGGCCCAGAATTTGTATTAAATTTGGTGATTTTCGGTTGGGCTCACTTTTTGTGTACCATGTATTTGCGTTCCCAAATACTCCCTCTGTCCATGAAAGAACTTCCTAAGAGGGAGTGGCAGGGGTTTTAAGAAAAATATTGTATGTATGTCATTATATTGTGTAATGTTGATATTTTTTGAATTTTTTTTAAATTTCTAAGAAATGTTTGTGTTTTACTGTCTTATAATATAAACTAGTACGCTCACCCGTGCGATGCACGGCGAGCATAACTTTGCATTAAAATTAAACTCTGTATTAAATAAAAAAAATAGAAAAAAATACTAAATATAGCCAGAATATAAGTAAATGCAAATTAATTTTTCTTAAAAATAAAATAATCTACACTAATTACTCAATGAAGAACTTGAATCTGAAAGCGCAAAATTTTCAATTTTATATAAAGTGTAAATACAATTGTAGTTATTAAATAATTTAAATATTTATATTAATACTAAAACAAATACAAAAGAAATTATATTTAACAATAAAAAGTACTAATATTTTGGTATTGTATTTACATGTTCTATATTTATGTTACTTACAAAAGTTAAAATCTCTTATTTGTTATGTGGAAATAACAATACATTTTTTGCTTATAGAAAAATAATATATATTTTTTGCTTTCAATTAATAAGGCCAGCACACGTGTGCTAATTTAAAATATGGATGTCTCCTTTAAAAGATACCCCTATTAAATACAACAAATTAACTAAATATGACTAATATCCCAAGCAGTTTAGAAATGCCCATCCATCACATAAATCACGATAAAAAAAACTGCTCTAAAACTGGTGTTTCATATATATATATATAGATAGATTGTATAATGTGAAACTCTTTTGTTTTTTCAGTTCCTATTTTTTGTATTATGTAATGTAAATTTTCAATTTGATGATTTGATTATTTTGTATTTTTTTTTTTTTGTATCACTTAAAGACATTTATAGAATTCTATAGCACTACTATTATATATTACAAATACATATGAATAATCGGACCGTGCGAAGCACGGGTATAATACTAATAGTTATTTATACTTATAATTCATTGAGAGCAAAAATTTAAAATGCTTTATTTCTTAAGCTATATATAAAGCCTTACTTCCCCTTTCATCTTCAATGCCAACTGAAGCATAAGAGCTCGTAAATTCAGAGATAATTATCAAAAAAAAAGAAGAAGAAAGAGATGTCTTTTTTCGAAATCATGCTTAAACTTTTTCTCCGTTGAGAAGTCCGGATTTCGAAATCAGAAGTGTTTTGATAGAAAAATCAATTTTCAAGAATCAAGATCCTGTTGTAAATATATATAAAATATATATTTCCCTATTACATGACTTAACCCTAAACCCTAACCCTAGCTTTGTATCTCCTATAAATAGAGGCATTTAGTCCTCATAATAATACGCTCCTGCAGATTTATTCTCTTTACGCTCTCTACGCTATTATCTCTTCTTCTCCTCTTCTCTCTACTTTCAACACGTTATCAGCACGAGTCTCTAACCAATTGAGTAAACATTGAAGGTATGCCATAGGAAAGAATCGTGTCTTTGCGACGAGGTAATTTATAAATTGATTACGTTGAATAATCGTAATTCGACGAAATATATGACGTGAGAATTCGATCAGTTTGATTCATATTTTCTGCGAGTTAATGTACATCAATTTTTAAAGCTCCTCTGTTGAGAATAATTCTCCCCCAATTCCGGACACTAATCTGGATGGAGAGTTCAAGAAGGTTAAAGCTCGCAATAAGAATAATCCGAGATGGCATAGAGTCGAGCATACCCCATCTACTGATCCGAATAGGAGTGTTAACAAGGCTGCCGAGCAAACTCCTTCTCACACTGATCCGAATAGGAATGGTAATTCCTTTGATGCTCTTGTAGTTTCGGGAAAAGAGGCCGATGCCGTCACAGCTGCGGAACCTAGCTTAGATCAAACCGCTGAACCACAAGCTCAGGGAAGTGAGGCTGATGGGAAAATTGATTATCCCTTTACGGATATTTTTCAAACCACTAGGGGGCATTCGTCTGTTACGAACATCCCTCCGCATGGTATGGCATAATCTAGTTCCAATTCTTTCTCCGTTGTGGAAAATTTAGAGTTTAATGACGATGTTTCCGAACATATGGTTGATGATGCTAAGGATATTACCCCGGGAACTATCTCCGATACAGCCCTGACTCCTTCCAACTCAGCTCAAGCAACTGGCGATCAGCAATCTCCTACTCTAGTGGGCTCGGGGATGTGAGCTTTGCCTCTTGATCAGGCTCGCCCAGCTTCAGACTCGTCGGTTCAACAAACCTCTACTGTGCTTGATACGCCTGTTATGGCCGAGCTCACCGAAGCTCCTACGACAGACGTCAAGCGCGGCCGCGGGCGCCCTAAGGGCGCTACAAAGTAATCTGGGAAGAGGGGGGTCTCTGATACCTCTATAAAGCACCGGCTACGACATCCTACTATTCAGAGCCCCAACGTTTGCCTGCCTTCGGATATATCGGTTTTTTCCAGAGTAAGATCCAAGAAGCCACGGTCAAAGGTCATACTCTTTCCGTGTTTACTATTTCTGCTCCCAAGGATGCAGCCGGTCTTGCGATGACGGCGGTCTCTACTCAACGTTGGGGGGACATCATGGATTCTGATATTCATACTGAGGATGATGCTTTTGACTTTTGATTGTCATGGGGCTCCAGCCCTGGAGCTCCTGCACCTTTCATGTCTCTTTTTGCTCTCACGGTGTTGTCCCCTCTAGGTCCCCGCCGTTATGTTTTTTCATAGCCCGTCGTTAGTTTGCGTCTGATGTGCCTTCAACGGGTTTTTCTTTGATTTTTTCTTGTTTTTTGTTTTGCGACTTTTGTTTTTCGACTTTTGTTTTTTCTTCTTTTTCTCAATAAAATTTCAATTCAACAGTACATCAATTTTTAAAGGTTTTCAATGTTGCTTTTGAAATTTTTGTGAAATGAGATTGGAACTTGTGCTCCTTTATGTTCATTAGTGTGTCTTCTGTAAACAATGCGATTATCTATTACAAAATCCATTTTTCTATTATAATTATGAAAATTGAAAGGCTCTATAAATGATATATGTAACTTTGATATAGAAATTGGGGAACTGGAACCTTTTCGTTTTCTTTTATGCCACTAATTAAATATCAAAAGTATAAACCTTGCAATGCTTTATTACTTTTTCTGTAATTCAGTATGAGCCTTAAATTGAGAGCAATTGAAATTGCAATTGTGTATGTACTTTTAGATTTTTTTTTTGTGTTCGATTGATTTTTGATGCATTAAGCTAATTACGTGAATATTTCTGATTAATGAAATTGATTCAATATATTCAATTCTTATTCCTTGCTGATATATGGATAATGATCGATGTCATATATTCCTTTATTGAGATTCATTAAATGATATATATTCATCTGGTTATCCTAGTAATTCTCTAATCTGTTTACATGAAAATTTGGATATTATATAAAATTGTCCGTAATGATTTATATAATATGTTGCATTAATATATTATATTATTTCCTGAAGAAACAATAATACATTAATTTGCAATATTTTGTGTACTATATATACACAATCAAAGTTGTATATTGCATCAATTAATATGTTATATTATTTCCCAAAGAAACATGAATTTATAATTTTTAATAATCCTGAAGATTATTACGTTGAAGTTCTTGATGAAACACAACGATATCCCTTAATTTTAAATATAATGTGTTCCCGATGAGCATATTTGAATTGATTTATTAATACAATCCCCGAAGGATTGCTTTATTTAATTAATTCATCATTGTGGAATGAATTTATGATTCTTAATAATCTTGAAGATTATTAAAAATAAATCGTTGAAGTTCTTGATAAAAAAATACAATGATATCTCTTCATATTAATTATGAAATATAATGTGTTCTCAATGAACACGTGAGATAAAGTTAATATTCCGGAAGAATATTAAAATATTGAGAATGAATTTTTATTTTAAGCTTTATTTCGGTATTTACTTATTATTTAGTATTTCATTTAGTTATTACATTGTTTTATCTATTCGATTTATATTGTTGCTCCCGAAGTAGCACAACTAATATTCATGATTAATATTACAAGCTCTTGAAGAGCAATTCTTCATCCCAATTCAATTGATTTTGAGCTTTTATTGAGAATAGGGGTAACACAATTGAAAAATGATATTATTTTTGTATGGGCTCCGGAAGAGCTTCATTGATCCTCCCCATAAGAATTAAACTAATTATACATGATTTATTATTTTATCATATAATAATGTCGAGATGAATTTCAAATTCATACACTCGAATGATTTTAAAATTATTCAAGACTTGATTGGGTTGTCTACATTACAATTAGTGCGTGATATCCCGAAGAGGATTTCTCACCTACTAAATTATTTTATCACCATTCAAGTATACCCATAGCTCTACGAAGATGATATGTATACTTTGTGAAAAATACATATATAGAGCCAATAATTGAGGATCAATTCATATATTGATACTTTGATTATCCAACTTAAAATATTTTTCGGCATTAGGGAGAGATATATGTGAATGATGAATTATATAATGCCGTAAATTTCTTGTTGGATTAATTATGTTAGATTCACGCATGCATTAATGAACCAAAAGTTCAATAAATTATTATTGACTGCCAAAGGAGTGAAATTTCATATACATGCACGTTATATTGCACCACAAATAATTGAAGTCCTAGATGGACGAATTTGATTCAATGCTTATTGACGCCGGGAGCGTAAACGACTTATTGGTGCCCAAGATAAAATATCCGCGGATTACAAAATCAAATAAAGAAATCAAATCATTCCAAAAACCTCATGAAGAGGATCGTCCTGAAGACGATAATCCCAATATATTTTGCATGTGCACTAAATTATCGTAATATTGGGATTACGAAACAACTAGACCAAATATTACGGGAAATGGTGAAAATTTAGTTTTACTAAAGTTGTCATGAACTTTGGGAATATGTCAGAATCGTATAAAAGAAAAATGATAGTTGTCGACAACACTTTTTGCCTCAACAAATTGTTAGTTCAATTTGAAGATTATTTGGATCCAAAAACAAATGATATTAGAGCGCCAGAAGCATTGAAAAAATATAGAAATAAACAATGAGGCAGAGCCTAACTCGCTAAATGAAAATAATAAGATGTTAAGCGAGATTAGTAGCTCAAGGGTTTGAGAAACCCAAAATCAATCAAATGTATTCTCATGTTATACGTGGCATTATGTTTCGTTATTTATATAACATTTATGGCAGTAATCATTGACATAGATATCAAATTTATGGACGTTATGGTTATATTATTATATAGGCCATTAAACATGGACATATATGTGAAAGTCCATAATCGATTAAGTGAATTCTTTCCGAAGAAAGAATATTTATGAATACTCAAAACTTGAGGAAGTTGACTCATGTCTAAAGATGAGTTTTGAAAAACTTAGTTAAACTAAATATCATCTCGACTCGAAGATCGAGAATCTCCCTGATGGAGTATTTCAAACCAATCGACTATATTTTATATGTATTAGTCGACCTACCCAAAGAAGATTTTGAATAATAACATATCCTTTTAGCTATCAAATGATTATTCTATCACTTGGAGTTGATAAAGACACACCTAGACCAAAAGAAAATAACGAAGTTATTTAGGACCCGAAGTTCCTTACTTGTGTGCTATTGAAGCACTACTTTTATCATGCATGATATACAATTCGAAGTTGACTTGCTAGCAAGATTTAATGTTTCTCCAAGAAGGAGAATTTTAAATGATATTAACCATGTTATTGGTTATATTCAAAGCAAATTACAATTGGTCTGTGTTATGAAAGAAATTGAAATTCAAAATTGATGGATGATGTTGATTATTTATTTAATTTTGAAAACTATATTGAACACATTCAAGATTGTTATCTTGAGGGGGAGCATGATCTTTTTAATAGTTTCGAAAATTAGACTTTGAAGGTCAATAGCCCTGAAGGCCAAATGGTTGTACTCTTTTTCCCTTACTAAGTTTTTTCCTACAAGGTTTTCTTAGTTAAGGTTTTTAACGAGGCAACTAGTGTAATATATGAGTAAATATACGTCTTGTACTTTTTTCCTCTACCGAATTTTTCCCATAGGGTTTTTACGGAGAGGTTTTTAACAAGGCATGAACATCTAGACTCTAACATCAAATGAGGAGTTTCTTTGAAGTCAAATTGCACGCAACTCAAAGGATATATGAAGATTCGATCAAGCGATAGATTGGTGGACTTATGCACAAAGACATTACCAACATCGACTTTCAGAAAGCTAATACACAAGATCGGCATGCATCGACTCAAAGATATATAATGATAATTTTCAGGGGGAGCAGCTGTACTCTTTTTCCTTAGACTAGGTTTTTGTCACATTGAATTTTTCCTAGCAAGGTTTTAATGAGGCAGCATATTTTTAGAGTTAGTCATTTAAGGAGGAGTGTTGCAAATATATATAAAATATATCTTTTCCTATTAAATGACTTAACCCTAAACCCTAACACTAGCTTTGTATCTCCTATAAATAGAGGCATTTAGTCCTCATAATAATACGCTTCTGCAGATTTATTCTCTTTACGCTCTCTACGCTATTCTCTCTTCTTTTCCTCTTCTCTATACTTTCAACAGATCCTCGTTTTTCCTCCTTTTTTTTGTAGGTTTAGTTTTTGTTTGGTCGAGCCTTTTCCCCCTCCAAATTTCTTCCGGGTGAAGCACCAAATTGCAAATCAGACAAAGAATTGCTGTAGAGAGGCATAACTCAGAATCAATTCCGATGGACCCTAACATCATGAAATTCTTTGAAGAAGACGAGGTTAGTTCTCCGCCATAATGATGTGCTCATACAGTCTTTACCAATTTATGCTCTTTGAATTTGGGCCCGTTGTAGAATGTTATTCTTCATCTGCATTTCCATCTTCTTTGTATTAATATTTAAGTTTTTGTCATTTTGATTCTGCGATATAATTTGGCAGGATGAAACTATGCATTCTGAGGTGGATTTGTGCAATTTCCTCTATAGATTGCAATTTTATGGTTTAGATGAGTTTTGAAGAAATTGAAAAGTTGGGGATTTCTTTCGCATGGCACTGAAGAAAAAAATAGTTTTATAGTACTATTGTATATAATTTAATATAACAATATATTGATTCTGGTAATTTGATATTCAGATTGTAATCGACCTTTAAAACTTGGAGATAATTTTAAAATATTAATAATTAGTTTTCTCATGCTATATTTAAATTATTAAATAAAAATATCTTATTTGTACTATATAGCTCCACTAGTTCTATCAATTAAACATCTAAGGGTGCGTTCTCTTTGGTTGTACATTTATCATGGGAAAAGAAAGGATAAACAAAATTTAACCCTTTAAATCATTCATTTCTTTTCCCACATTTCCTACTTGACCCTTACTCATTCCTCATTTACACTACAAATGAGGGATAATATTATCACACCATTTTTTGAGGGATAATATTATCCCTCATTTGTAGTGTAAATGAGGAATGAGTAAGGGTCGAGTAGGAAATGTAGAAAAAGAAATGAATGATTTAAAGGGTTAAATTTTGTTTACAACCAAAGAGAACGCACCCTAATAGTAAAAATCATTTGACCTTGCACTGGAGTTTTATAAACATAAGTAAAGGTTTCTTCAATAATAATTCAGGTATAATTCAGTATGTTCACTACTGCACAATATTTATTTTTAATATAAAAATTATACTAAAACCATTGCTTGTGCATGTGTCATTGATAAACTTATTTTATTTGCGCTAATTGCAAGTATTCGATATTGTCGAAATTGAAATTAAAGTATTATTCATAATAGATGGAATTTTCACGCACAAATAACACAATAAATGTACACAGAGCATCTCTCTATGTAGATGAAGATTACATACATTTTGGAATTGTAAAATAGATAAACAAACATTAATTTCTCAATCGAAGAAGATACATATTATTTTTCTTAGCCAATGCAACAACATATAACACAAAATATTAGACATCTGCGATAAAAAGAACTTGTAACAACCTTAATTAAGTAGGGCACTGGAATCCAGAAGGTGGATTTTTGCCACAATCAACAAGAACTTGTAGAGCAATGGGAATGAGAATGTTGACATTGAGAAGCTTGGCTTTGATGGTGGTGCAGAGGCAAAGGGCTGCATCCAACCCTGTCAGCCCCTCGAGCACCGGGCAGCACTCGTCTTTGGCGTTTGGCCCGATTCCTACATGCACGAGGCCATTCAATACGTCGACGCATGCACCTAGTTTTAAGATGTCCATGGGGCATGTGTCAGGTGCTTTTGGCGGTGATGCCATCGGTGGTGACGTTATCGGTGGTGATGATGTGGGTGGTGAAGCCATTGGTGGTGAAGACTTTGGCGGTGATGTCATTGGTGGTGATGATTTGGTGGGGATGCCATCGGTGGTGACGGTTTCGGTGGTGATTCCGTCGGTGGAGATGGTTTCGGTGGCGACGACATCGGTGGTGATGACATTGGTGGTGTAGTCGTAGGTGGCGATACAATTGGTGGAGATGGTTTGGGTGGCATGATCGTCGGTGGGAATGCTTTCGGTGGCGATGCCATCGGTGGTGATGCCATGGGTGGTGTAGTCATCGGTGGCGATCCCATCGGTGGTGAGGGTTTTGGTGGTGTTGTCATTGGTGGTGATGCTATCGGGGGTGATGATTTTGGTGGCGACGCCATTGGTGGTGATGGTTTGGGTGGCAATATCATCGGTGGCGATGCAATTGGTGGTGTAGTCATCGGTGGTGATGCCATCGGTGGTGACGGTTTCGGTGGTGATTCTGTCGGTGGAGATGGTTTCGGTGGCGACGACATCGGTGGTGATGACATTGGTGGTGTAGTCATAGGTGGCGATACAATTGGTGGAGATGGTTTGGGTGGCATGATCGTCGGTGGGAATGCTTTCGGTGGCGATGCCATCGGTGGTGATGCCATGGGTGGTGTAGTCATGGGTGGCGATCCCATCGGTGGTGAGGGTTTTGGTGGTGTTGTCATTGGTGGTGATGTTATCGGGGGTGATGATTTTGGTGGCGATGCCATTGGTGGTGATGGTTTGGGTGGCAATATCATCGGTGGCGATGCAATTGGTGGTGTAGTCATCGGTGGCGATGCCATCGGTGGTGACGGTTTCGGTGGTGATTCCGTCGGTGGAGATGGTTTCGGTGGCGACGACAACGGTGGTGAGGACATTGGTGGTGTAGTCATAGGTGGAGATACAATTGGTGGAGATGGTTTGGGTGGCATGATCGTCGGTGGGAATGCTTTCGGTGGCGATGCCATCGGTGGTGTAGTCATGGGTGGCGATCCCATCGGTGGTGAGGGTTTTGGTGGTGTTGTCATTGGTGGTGATGCTATCGGGGCTGATGATTTTGGTGGCGACGCCATTGGTGGTGATGGTTTGGGTGGCAATATCATCGGTGGCGATGCAATTGGTGGTGTAGTCATCGGTGGCGATGCCATCGGTGGTGACGGTTTCGGTGGTGATTCCGTCGGTGGAGATGGTTTCGGTGGCGACGACATCGGTGGTGATGACATTGGTGGTGTAGTCATAGGTGGCGATACAATTGGTGGAGATGGTTTGGGTGGCATGATCGTCGGTGGGAATGCTTTCGGTGGCAATGCCATCGGTGGTGTAGTCATGGGTGGCGATCCCATCGGTGGTGAGGATTTTGGTGGTGTTGTCATTGGTGGTGATGCTATCGGGGGTGATGATTTTGGTGGCGACGCCATTGGTGGTGATGGTTTGGGTGGCAATATCATCGGTGGCGATGCAATTGGTGGTGTAGTCATCGGTGGCGATGCCATCGGTGGTGATGATTGTGGAGGACATGGAACTTCCGGTGACGGTTTCGGTGGTGATTCCGTCGGTGGAGATGGTTTCGGTGGCGACGACATCGGTGGTGATGACATTGGTGGTGTAGTCGTAGGTGGCGATACAATTGGTGGAGATGGTTTGGGTGGCATGATCGTCGGTGGGAATGCTTTCGGTGGCGATGCCATCGGTGGTGATTCCATAGGTGGTGTAGTCATGGGTGGCGATCCCATCGGTGGTGAGGATTTTGGTGGTGTTGTCATTGGTGGTGATGCTATCGGGGGTGATGATTTTGGTGGCGACGCCATTGGTGGTGATGGTTTGGGTGGCAATATCATCGGTGGCGATGCAATTGGTGGTGTAGTCATTGGTGGTGATGATTGTGGAGGACATGGAACTTCCGGTGGTGGTGGCTTGACTGTCGGAGGCTTATGGTGGTGTGGCGGTTTCACTTTTGGCGGAATGGTGGGTGGTGGCTTGACTACCGGTGGCTTATGATGGTGGTGCGGCGGTTTCACATGCGGCGGGTGTGCTGGTGGCCCCTTTGGTGGTTTGGGGCCGGTGGGTGGTGGCTTATGGTGGTGCTGCGGTGGTTTCTTTGGTGGCTTAATTGGAGGAGTAGGGCCACAAGTTGGACATGCTTGAGAAATTAGAAGAGTTCCTAAATTGAGAAATATTATGAGTTGAGCAATATTATAGTTGCCCATGTTGAAGATGTTGCCTACGATAATAGTTGTGCACCATGCTATTTATAAGCATATAAGCATTGAGAGAGAGAGTGGGCCCAGCTTCCTTATTTAGGACTCAAGAATTTTATTCCATATTTGTTTTTCAAAAATTAATATGTCTAGTATATATATTTTTTTATGGTAAAATTATTGTGAGCCATTCACTAGTTATTGGTCGTGCAGCCCGACATAGTATTTTTATTTTATTTGTTTGGTACGCAACAAACATTCTTTCTCAATTTATAATCCCAATTTTAATTAGAAGGAAATTTATTGTGTATAATAATTATTGGAATAATGCAACAAAATACTGATTTTGGAAGTATATATATTCTTTCATGTAGAATTGCATCCCTTTAAAATTTGATGTAATCGTTCTAGATAAATATAATGTGTCGACCATCATTTCAATAATGTCACCACTTTTGAAAATATTGTAAAATTAATACCCCCATTTATATTTTATTTTTTTAAAAAAACCCCAGTTTTGCTAATCACTGAGAAGTTGACATGTAGACAAGGGAAGACGTAGAAAAATAGTTTTGGAGGAGATAAAATTGATTTTTTTCAATAATATACAATGTTAAAATATTTTTTCTCAAAAACATAAAAAAAATATAAGGTGAAACCAAATTTATATATACCTTCTGCTTGTTATTTTTTTCAACAAGGTGTGCGATAATTTATATATATACTTTTGTATTGTAAATATATCTTCTAGATATATCTTATGTGTGTTGACCAAGAAATCTCCCTAAAACCCTAGCTTCCTACTTGTATAAATAGAGGCCTTTGGCTCTCATATTGAATATGCTCAACACATATTCTCTTCTCTATTCTCTCGTTTATCTCTAATTTATAATTTGCTTGTTATTTTTTTTTTGTTCTACAAAATACTTGTGAACAAATTCTTAACCTTTCGGTCACACAATTGGAATTGCTAGAATGAAATTATCCACCCCCACAAAGTTTAAATTTAATTGATTTCATCCTTACCAAACAATAGTGCAATCAAAATCAACAAGACTAGCTCATCTCACATAGCACAATGCATTAACAATGGATTCAAAACCTTACATGAACTTTGAAAACAAAACCCTCTTATTTTTTTATTGAATAAACATATATTTTAAATGATGCATTACAGTAGACTCGAACTCGAGACATTCGATTTTAGGCCAACATACGCACACAAATAAAGCCTCTTAGCTTGAGTGTAAAGTCCACAATAGTGCTCATCTCACATAGCACAATGCACTAACAATGGAGTCAAAAGTTTGTATGAGCTTTCAAAATAAAACCCTCTTATTCATTTATTAAATAAACAGAAATTTTAAAGATCGAATCACAATAGACTCGAACTCAAGATCTTTGATCTCAGACCAACACACGCACACGAATAAAACCCCTTAGCTAGAGTGAAAAGTCCACAATAGTGCAATCAAAATCAACAAGACTAGCTCATCTCACATAGCACAATGCACTATATAACAATGGATTCATGGCTTATATAAACTTTAAAAATAAAACCCTATCATTATGTTATCGAATAAACAGAAATTTTAAAGATCGCATCTAACAGACTCGAACTCAAGATATCATTGATCCCAAACCAACACGCGTACGCAAATAAAACCTCTTAGCTAGAGTGAAAAGTCACTTGTGTGACGACTAAGTTCTAAATATCCAAATCGGTGTCGGACGAATATGAACACAAAAGTAAGATCGTCGAAAATACTAAATTCTTGGCCATCATTCACTACATTTAATGTCTTGGTACACGTTTCTTAAGATCCAAATAAGGTGGGGCATCTTATGGCTGCATGGCTCCAATTTTCCAAAGTTTATATCATAAAGGAATCGAAAATACACTATGAAGATAGATGTATTCTTTTAACGTTTTATTATGATTGTTTAATTTACCCGGGATTTATCTATCCAAGCTCCTCTATCTCAACTTCTACGTCCCATCGTCCGCGTCCCACTGTTAATTTAACTATTTTAAATAATTATTATAAAACAAAAATTTACTATTCCCTCCATTTAATTCTTCTCGCTCGTTTCATTTCTTTTTGACACTGGAGTTAAGAAAGTATAAATTGATTAAAACTGGTATGATCCACGCATTTTGGAGGATTGATTATTACTTTATTTGTCCCATAACAAAACGGATGAGTACCTTTTAGGTAAATGGGACAAAAAGAATGGAATGAAGAGAGTATTATATTATTAATTCTAATTAAAATATACCTATAAACCCTAATTAAATGGATGAACCCTAGATAATACTTGTAAATTAAAACCAAATCACATGCATTATATTGAAATTGATTTTTTTTTAACTCTAATTTTCTTTTCCTATTCTTTTTGCTCGATATATATGACAAAATAGTACAATATAATAACTAGTTTAGTTTACAAACTCTAATATTCTTTTCCTATTCTTTTGCTCGATATGACAAAATAGTACAATAATTTCAGTGTATTATCTCACTCAATGATAGTGTACCACAACTACAAGTACTTTTGCCAACTCACATAAAATCTGAGTATGTTATGATGTCGGCAGCAAAGGATATAGAACTTTTAGTCGATCGAGGTAAAGACAACAAAATCCGACTACCTTAGTAACTCTTCAATGAGTTTGTAAACTTTTATCAAGGGAAAGACAAGAAAATCCGAAATTAAACCTTTTAAATTAGTACTCCCTCTGTCCACGAAAAAGTGCCCTACTTACCCCTTTTTTTTTTTCCACGAAAAAGTGTCCTGTTTACCTTTTTGTACATTCATACCCTTTACTTTTCAATTTATTTACAACTTATGTCATTAATAAATCCACACTTTTATTTAATCTATGCAATTAACCCACACAATTAACTCACTAATTAAAACTACGAAACCAACTCCCCCACGCCTAATCAATCCCATTTATTTATTTATTTTCTTAATTTTCAGTTTATTTATTTATTTTCTTAATTTTCAGTTTATTTATTTATTTATTTTCCGAATTTCAAGTTTATTTATTTATTTATTTTTGAATTTTTAGTTTATTTATTTATTTATTTATTTCCAGTTTATTTATTTATTTTCTGAATTTTCAGTTTATTTATTTATTTATTTCCAGTTTATTTATTTTCCATTTTATCTATATATTTATTTTCTGAATTTTCAGTTTATTTATTTATTTATTTTCTGAATTTCAAGTTTATTTATTTATTTATTTTTGAATTTTCAGTTTATTTATTTTCCAGTTTATTTATTTCCAGTTTATTTACTTATTTATTTATTTATTTCCAGTTTATTTATTTATTTATTTTATCAATTTTCAGTTTATTCATTTATTTATTTTCTGAATTTCAAGTTTATTTATTTTTGAATTTTCAGTTTATTTATTTATTTATTTATTTTCGAATTTCCAGTTTGTTTATTTTTTTTTTGAATTTTCAGTTAATTTATTTCCAGTTTATTTATTTATTTATTTATTTTCTGAATTTCAAGTTTAGTTATTTATTTATTTTCCAGTTTATTTACTTATTTATTTATTTCCAGTTTATTTATTTTCCATTTTATCTATATATTTATTTTCTGAATTTTCAGTTTATTTATTTATTTATTTTCTGAATTTCAAGTTTATTTATTTATTTATTTTTTAATTTTCAGTTTATTTATTTTTCAGTTTATTTATTTCCAGTTTATTTACTTATTTATTTATTTATTTCCAGTTTATTTATTTTCCAGTTTATTTATTTATTTATTTTCTGAATTTTCAGTTTATTTATTTATTTAATTTCTGAATTTCAAGTTTATTTATTTTTGAATTTTTCAGTTTATTTATTTATTTTCGAATTTCCAGTTTATTTATTTTCCAGTTTATTTATTTATTTATTTTTTGTATTTTCAGTTAATTTATTTCCAGTTTATTTATTTATTTCCATTTTATTTATTTATTTTCTGAATTTCAAGTTTAGTTATTTATTTATTTTTGAATTTTCAGTTTATTTATTTTCCAGTTTATTTACTTATTTATTTATTTATTTCCAGTTTATTTATTTATTTTCTCAATTTTCAGTTTATTTATTTATTTATTTTCGAATTTTCAATTTATTTATTTTCTGAAAATTTTATTTCCAATTTATTTATTTTCTGAATTTCAAGTTCATTTATTTATTGAATCGGCACTTTTGTTTAATGTTTTCTCATTTAAATGCTTTCATTTAATTCACCTAGCTAATAAAATAATGACAAATAGTTAGTGCAAGATTAGTAAAAGTAACCACAATACATTAACACTACCCTTTTAGTCTTTTACACCACCTTTACACCACCTTTTTCAGCTTTCTTAAAACCCGTGCCAGCACCCAAATGGGGCACTTTTTCGTGGACGGAGGGAGTAGTACTTTTTTAAAATAATAATTTTATCCGATTTTCAATCTATGTTGCATAGGTATGGGGTGCGGATGCGGGGGCGATACGATACGAGTATGGGGATACTGATTTTTAAAAATTATAGGGTGCGATTCGACAAGGATACATCTAATTATTAAAATTTTATGATATATAATGCTTATAAAATATATACAATTTAAATTTTCTTAAATTAATTATATGTAATTTACATTTTATTTTACCCAAAAGTTAAGCATTTTCAATTATATAAGTTAATTGAGCAACAATATAACGATTCAAATATTATTAGTCCAATATATAAGTCATAACTGAAAATAAAATTATCAAAATAACCTTGTGTAGGACTTTCGTGCACGAGATACGTGAATTTCGCCTATGGAATTTGCGAATCCGGTTTATTTTTATAAATTGTTTTAAAAGATACGCCACGTGGCGAATCGGGTGCGAATCCGACGAGAAATCGAGAGAATCGCACCCTAAAAGAATCCGATTCACCGTACATGCTAATTTTTGAAGAATCCGTGCATCATAGTTTTCAATTGGGTATCGTTTTAAAAAATCATCAATTTAATAAGATTATAAAATAATAATTTCCTTAGAATATTATATGATACATAATGATACTCATTAGTATCATTTATACTTGCTTTTCATATTTGATGATTTATATATTTATACACAATATCAATTACAAACAATTAATTGGTATTTTAAAAATTGAAAATTCAAATATTTTAAGATTCATGTGTTTATTAAGATTCATGTTTACATTTACTTATATTAAATTATATATTTTTATTTATCTAAAATATCGTTCTATTTCAATATTGGTACTAGTAAAGCATAATGTTGGACACAAGAGTGCATGTATAAATTCAAAAATACATAAATGAATTAATTTGAAAACAAATGCATTGCTGCATATACGTATATAATGAATTATCGAAAGATGCATAGTTATATATATACTTGTAGTTGTATACACAAATATATTGATCCAATCAATTTTATAAA
The DNA here is from genome assembly GCF_028751815.1 of Salvia miltiorrhiza. Classification (NCBI taxonomy): domain Eukaryota; kingdom Viridiplantae; phylum Streptophyta; class Magnoliopsida; order Lamiales; family Lamiaceae; genus Salvia; species Salvia miltiorrhiza. Next base: position 12,840,491 of record NC_080389.1, read on the forward strand.
TTAAGAATTACATTACAAATATGACTAGTACGGTAACTTGTTAAAAATTAAATCTATTAACGTGTTAGTTCTTTTTTTTTTCTTTTTCAAATAGATGCATCCAAAAATACCCGTCGAAGTCTCTCACTGAGATAAAAAGATGTGAAACGTTGTTGTCGCTTTCAAAATAATTTTAGTGGTGTTTGAGTATATTTAACTACGTACAAAAAGTGATAGATATATGAATATATTCAATTAGACATACAAAAACCAATTCAATTCTAATATATAAAAAAAACTATGTACACATATAACTTTATCTATAACTATAATTGTCAAAATCGAGAAAACACTCTTTAATAAAACTTAATAAAGTTCCATGATTAGAGATTTTACTGTTCTTTTAATAAGTACATTATTAATTTTGAATTTCTATGTAATGACATAAAACACATATCAAGATATTATTAAATTCAAATATTAATGAAACTATAAATAACGTAGATCCTTGTAGATTTCGTTTACATGTATTGATTTGAGGTTTTTATTCTGTCTTGTGATATTCTTCAAGTGGAGAGGAAATGGCATTGATCATAACCTGCACAATAAGTTAATATAGTGAGAATTCTCATCATCAAGTGCTAAATTATTTATTTATTTTTCAGTGTTTATCTAGTTTTCTAATTCTAGTATTTTCAAACTACAAATACTAGAGATAGAGATAGAATAACAAAAAAATATTTCATTTTTTATATAAAAAAAAATATATATGAGTTCAGATCTAGATGTAGGTCTCATTTTATTGGACACGATAGGTTTGGATCGAATCTAACATTAAAACAAATACAATAGAATTTAGTAAGATTCGGTTTAGATCCGACTCATTGTCATCCTACTTAAAGGCATCCCAGCAAGGCTTGTCCGTTTCATCATTCATAGAAATGGTATTGTCACTTTTTTTTTATAGACAAATGGTATTGTCACTTTCGACCTTGTAGTTTTCAATTTATTACTTTTTTAAATACAAGTTTTCTCCAATAAAAGATGCTTGTAGAAAGAAAAGGTTTGGCCATGCTAGTGGTCGAGAAAATTCACATTTCGGGCCGATCTTATTGGGCCTTTTTTTTTTCGAAAAACAAACAGTTTCATGATAATTTGCCCCCCAAAAAAAGTTTCATGATAATTCTCTTTCTGAACTTAAATTGGGCCTTACTAAGTGTTTAGACCAGGCCGGGCTGAGGCCCATCTTATTAGGTCACAGCCTACCAGCCCTATTGATACTTTGAATAAATCTTTTTTCAAATCCATTTTATTTTTATTTTTAATTTTGTAACTCATTTTTTGCATTTTCATAATATCAATTTTTAATATTGTAAATTCTTATTTAATTTTTTTTTTCAGAATTTAGCTCATATATATTCAATTAAAATTATGTTTTATTATATTTATAAATTTTATATGAGTTTATATCAATTTTATATAAATATAAATTGTTTTTCGTGCATTGCACAGATACAAATGTTGATGATATATTATTTAATTAAGACAATTTAACCTATGAAAAACTTACTTGGATCCACCGTGACAATCATAGCCGATCCTCCAAAGTCGCAAGTTCCACCAATCGTTTTTTTCTTTTGGGAATTGATAACGGAAAAAATTTCAAATGTGCCGCATTGAGTGGATTCAAATCCATGAGATCACTTATAACAAATAGACAACATACATTTTGTTGTATGTTGTCTATTTATTTATTTATTTACAAATTTTTTTTGCAATTTATTTAAATTAGTACGCCCGTCCGTGCGATGCACGGCAAGCATCGAAATTAAACGATATATATAAATGAATTAATAAATAAATATAAATATTAAAGAGAATAAAATATAAGCAAATGTTAAATACTACTCCTATATTTTAAAAATAAAATAATCAACATCATTTACTCAATGAAAATTCAAATTTGAAAATTTAAAGTTTCGACCTTATATAAAATGTAATGATAATTATAGTTATTAAACAATTAAAAATTATTTGATAAAATTAGTATTACTATTATTATAGAATATTACAAGTCATAATAAATAAATAAATCTTTTTATACACAAACATAAATAACAAAATTATATTTTTAATATATCTATAACTAATTATTCATCTACAAAGTTATATTAAAATTAATATAATTTAAAAAAAGAGTTATATAATGAACCAATATATTTTCCTTCACCTTTCTTATATTCTAAACTATTAAATTAAAATAATAAGTAAAACACAAAACATGGTATCTACTTATTTTACCATTTAAAAAAGAAAAATAAAAATAAATACATATATAGAAACAAATTTAGTAGAAAAAAGTAAACATTTCATTAAGGAGGGAGGGTTTAAAAAATCGTCAAAGAGAGTAGAGAGGAAAGTTAAAAAAATTATTTTAAAATTTTAAATTATCATAATTTATTTATTATTTGTGATTTTGAAATTTTAAAAGTTCTTAAAATTTCAATGAAACCGTAGCTAAATAGGTTACAGATATATCTATGAAATCATACTTATGCACAAAAAAGAAGATAAATCTATTAACAAAAGATAAAAAAAATATTTAAATGAAAAAATAAGTAAATGATAACGAAAATCATTTAAGAAAAAGAACTAAAATAAGAGAGATGAGAGAGAAGACAATTTAATTTGAAAATTTAAATTTTAATATTTTATTATTTTAAATCTATGTTATATCTATTATATATCAAATTAAAGCTAATCTCATGATCTTTAATTTGACATGCATATTGAATATTTTATTGTTATTTAAATTACACGATTTTTAAAAAGAAAGAAAAAAAAAGTAAAAAAACAATAAAAGAAAATATAAAAAAAGAAGTTTAACTTTGAAACAAAAAACTACTCCCCACGTTTTGGTAGAATTGAATTAATATGTAATAACCAAAATTAAAAAAATAACTAAATTTTAAATTACGGAGGGAAAAAATAGCCGTTAAACTGCTTTTTTATATAATATATAGATATAGATTTTCTGATTGTTCGAATATTATAAATACCTGATGCAGCTTCTTATAGAAACGTCGTGTATTTCAACAATTTCAGTCTCCCCCGCAATAATTCATGGCTCCGCTGCTGCGTACACTCGTTTAAGTTGATAAACAAATCAGTTAATTAAGAACTTAGTTTGAGCCATGTTCAAACTTCAAACATAGGACTAGTGTTTACACTACAAAAAAACGCGTAAATAGCGACGACAATTACCGGCGGCGATTTTGCCGTCGGTAATTACCGGCGGCATTTCAGGCGACCCGCTCTTTCGCAATCACTGGCCAATTACCGACAGCAAAATCGCCGCCGGTAATTAGCGACGGCGACGCCGCCGGTAATTTTAGTATACGCAATAAATGTTTAATTTTATACAATTACTGACGGCGTTTTGCCGTCGCTAATTAGCGACGGTAATTGCCGTCGGTAATGAACTAAATATAGGTCACGCGTATCCCTTCTTTTTTCAGTTTTGCGCCGCACACACACAGACCCCCCCCCCCCCTCGCTCCCCCTGCTGCTGCTTCCGGTCTCCACCCGCCGCCGCCGCTGCCATGCCCAGGTAACTCTCTCTCTCTCTCTCTCTAGATCTATATATCTCATTTTAATTATATATATATAATTATTTAATTTTCACTTATATTCTTCCTTGTAGTTCGAAGACCTCGTTTAGCCGCCTTCTTCACGACACCCCGCCGGAAACCACCACCGTACGCTTCTCTTATTTATTTATTTAATTATTTATGAATTTATTTATGTATTTATGTTAATTAAATAGATTTATTTGTTAGATCTAGTTAATTAATTTTTAATTGACTTTGTTTATAAATAAATTATATTAAGCATGCTTAATTTTAATCAATTAGTTTAAGTTGTTAGTTTAAGTTGTTTGTTAGAATAATTTATATATGTTGGATGATTTTGTTAAATTAAATGTTATGTGCTATGTGTTTATGAAATGTTATGTTATTATATATATTGTGGGATAGATTTAATCAATTTCTTAAGGATCTTCTCCATTTGGGATAGAAAATGATTATTTCTTAAGGATCTTCTCCCAACAAACGATTGTTTTTAATTTAATTACCCTGATTTTTATTGCTTTTATTTGTATTGTATTATTGCTTCGACATTGGGGGGCCGGGTAGACCTAGTATAGGCTTAGTAAATTAGGACCACTATGGTCACTATAGCTGCTGGTAGAGTCGAGCACTTGGTAGTTAGGATAGTGAGGTTATGCTGTCGAAATTTTGTTAGATTTCAAGTAATTTATTACTCCCTCCGTCCGCCAAAAGTATTCCACTTTGGCTGGACATGGAATTTAATAAAATTGGAGATGATGTTGATAAAGTGGAGAAAGAGTCTCACCACTTTATGAGATGTGTGGTTGAGATTGAATTTGGGGTGGGTTTTTTGTAAATAAAGAGTGTTTGTAAGGATAAAATAGAAAGGTGGATGGTGGGACCATGACTTAAAAAGGAAAGTGGAATACTTTTTGCGGACGCCAAATATAGTAATTGTGGAATACTTTTGGCGGACGGAGGGAGTATATTTTATTTGTTTTTTTCAATTAGAATTTGTAAGAATGAGTGATAATCGTATGTAGATGTACGCGAGATACAATGATCGTACTACATTTGAAACGGGACTTGAGAGTTTCCTTGAGTGGGCGAGAAATCAAACGGTGTACACAGATGGAGAAGGTAACATTAGGTGCCCCTGTAAGAAGTGCAAGAATCAAGCGTATTTAGATGTACCTACGGTCAGAAAATATGTTAGTAGGCGTGGATTTGTCCTGAATTACACAAATTGGGTTTCTCACGGGGAAGCACCGCTGTATATGCCGACAGAACATGTTATAATGGATGGGGATGATGAATCATACAATAACCACGAAAGGATAGTGCATGACCATGCTGGACCTAGTAATTATCAAGATCCTCCAAATCTGGAGCAGCCGCCCAATAATGACGCTCAGCAGATTTATAACATGTTGGATGCAGCGGATACTCCATTGTACGCAGGATGTGACACGTACACACAATTAAGTTGGATGACTCAATTCATGAGCATAAAGGCTGAAAGCCACATGTCAGAGAGGACTTACAGTCAGATGTCTTCGATGATGAAAGCTGCTTTACCGCAGGATAACAACTGTCCAGAAGACTTCTATAGTACGAAAAGAAATCTGCGTGGTTTGGGTTTGCCAGTAGAGAAGATTGATTGTTGTGTTAATAATTGCATGTTGTATTGGGGGAAAACTAGTGAGCTACATAATTGTATGTTCTGTGACCAATCACGATATAAGGAAATTTTGCGTGCATCTGGAAGTTGCCGAAAGAAACAGGTGCCCGCCAAACAGATGCACTATTTTCCCTTGACGCCCCGATTGCAGAGATTGTTTGCATCTCCCACAACTGCTGAAAATATGCGGTGGCATGCGACCTCAACAGACGATGGGATCATACGCCACCCGGCCGACTCTCCGGCATGAAAACACTTGAATTCAGTCTTTCCTGGATTCGCCGAGGAGATCAGAAATGTGAGATTGGGGCTCTCTACTGATGGTTTTGCCCCATTTGCACAATCAGGGCGCCAATAGGCCTGTCCAAAGCTTGCACGCAAGCATTTAAGATGTTTGATAACCCAGACGGGTACACATGGAAGTTGACGCCCCCGGGGATGAAGGATACGTTTTTTGGTGAATTACGGGTACAATTAAATTTATAGTACATATAAATTTATCATATTAAATTGTTAAAATGTTTGATATTAAATTAATTCTCTTTCTTTCAACAGAAAGAGTTTTGTTGGCAGCCCGAGGATGAGCATGACGTGAGGGCCATGTGGGAGAAAAACGCCCGCAAAAGGTACTCCGACATGATGAGCGACTACAAGAAAGAGCTCAAGGAGTGTACCCGCCAAGGGAGAGAGATGTCTAGACCCGCCTGAATGACTCCCGATTTCTGGACTGGACTCCAGGAATACTGGCAGCGTCCCGAGGTTCAGGCTGTTTCTACACGAGCACGTGCCAATCGGATGTCCGAGCCCGATGGGGAGGGTACAAGGATCAGTAGGCACGTGGACGGGTCTCAGTCGACTCGTATCCTGCAGCGGTATATGGTTAATAATTAACAAATAATTAAGTTCATAAGTACATGTATATATATATATATAATATAACTTATTTATCTTATATAATATAATATCTTGACTAATATAACTTATTTATCTTATATAAATGCATGAACAGAACTTGGAGCCTGATTTTCCCCAGGATGCGCCGAACTATGCCACCTTTCTCCGCCTCCACATATACGTCGGAGAGAGATGCAAGAATTGACATAAGTGTTTAAGTTTATTCAAATATTTAGTGAATGTATTTATTTTCTAACAATTATGCATTGTTATGTATGAATTAGCACGAGGTTCATCGACTTGCTGCTGCCACAGGACGAGAGCAGCGGCTAGATGAGGTGTATTTGGATGTGGTACAGCCGGACAGGTCACGGATCTACGGCGTCGGGAGTGCCGGGTAGAGCCAGGCTAGTAGGGGGTCTATCCGCAACACGGGCACTTCTACGGTGTCTCAGCAGCTTTATGAGACACGGATCTCCACGCTGAAGGAGCGCCTGCAGCAGCAGGAACAGGAGTGGGAAGCAGAGAGGGCTGCAAGGGCTGCAATGGAGGCACGATTGGCGGCAGAGCAAGCAGAACGACAAGCCATGCAGGAGCGCATTGCTCAAATGGAGCAGTTTATGAGGATGTATAGTGGTCAGCGAGCTCCATCCCCTGATGATGATGATGATGATGATGCTTAGGTCTCTCCCTGATGATGATGATGCTAGACTTATATTTATGTTTTCAAACAAAATTACATTTGCACTTTATTTTCAAATTTATGTTTTATTGAACTATATATTTCAAGTGTTTTATTAAAACTATATATGTTTTATATATTTATGGCAATGATGATGATGATTGCATTTAACATAAACAAATAAATTCAAATCACATTACAATAACCAAATTAAAACACTTTTAGTGTATTAATGTTTAAAAAAATTTAATAATTAAATATTTTACCGACGATAAAAATAAGGACGAAAACGAACTCGATCAATAATTAACAACATCGTTCAGGTATTATCTCCGCATATTCAAAGATTATAAATATATGAGTGAGCATATAGCATTTAAATGAATTAATAGGTGTAGATATATCAATAATACGAGTGTTCTGTACTGGTGACAACTCGAAAAGAATTTTAAAGTTAAGTGTGCTTGACACAGGCACAAGCAAGATAGGTGACCCACTGGGAAGTCGACCGACTGGGAAGTTCGTCTAAATTATGCAATACTTTATAAATACGGAAATAAATTGTTGATATACAACAAATAAATAAATAAATAAATAAAATAAAATAAAATAAAATAAATAAATTTAAAAAAATTACCGAGGGCAAAATGCCGTCACTAATTACCGACGACATTTGCCCTCGCTAATATCCTGGCCAACTCCGGCGATGCGCCACCGAACGGCGGTGGACATTACTGACGGCGTTAATGCCGCCGCTAATTAGCGACGGCAGCTGCCGTCGGTAATGTTCCGGCAATTCTCCGCCGATCAACGACGGTAAATGCCGACGGCTGTGCCGCCGTTAATTGCCGGCGGCGGCCGATCGCCGTCGGTAATGTTGTTACCGACGAGCCCATTAGCGGCGGCATGTTGCCGATGGCGCCGCCGCCGGTAGCATATTTTACCGGCGGCCGTTCTTTAGAATGCCGTCGGTAATCCTTGGATTTTTTGTAGTGTTAAGGCGAACACTACCATTCAATTAAATATATAATTCATTTAAAAAAATTGTTTAATTTATAAGATTAATTAAAGTTGGTTAAATGTTTTAAACTTTTGAATCGAATCAATATCCTTATATATTTTAGTAATTAATCATAATTTTCATTGGAAAATTTATTCGTTATCTGAAATGGATTCTCTCTTTTGTAGTAGATGCCGAACCTGCTGTGGCCCATTTACTAAGAAGGGGGTGGGCGCAGCAGCTACATGGACCCCTTCCTTTCTGTTGTTGCCAGCGCTTTCCCGGGCCGAGCCAGAATCTTGTAAAGGGCAGGCAAAGCCCGAAGGCTGCTATGCCAAGCCGGCCAAGGGATGACAAAAAGAGGGCACTTTCCTGTGTTGCACTGAAAAAAAGGACCTAAGAGTTGAGCGTCTTCTCTTAGTCTCTTAGGTTTCTTCCTCCCACGCTCGCCGCCCGGCCCGCGTTACAAGCAAGCAATCAATCGGACAAGAAATAGAGTAAGAGAAGAAGAGTGAGTTTGAGCTCGATCAATTAGAAGATGTGCTAGAGTACCTTCTCGACCCCATAGAGCTTAGCCATGTGTAGTTCGAAATGGGCTCGCAAAGCGAAGAATCCTAGGCAGGTGATAGTTGGAGAGGTGACAAAACCCTATGCTTTTCATTACAAAACCAATCAACCGAAAAAAGATGGATTATTTTGTGAAAGAATTTTTGGGCCTATCAAAAGTGGAATTTGTGCTTGTAGCAGTTTGTCTTCGGCTTTATTCACATTATCAAAGATGTTGCCAAAGATATCCTTATTCCCAGTGGCGGAGCCAGGATTTTTTTTGGGGGGGGCTGAACTGTTACGGGGGTTCGGGGGCGGTAGCCCCCGAGAAAATTTTTTTGGGGGCATTCAATACATTTTAGACATTTTTTACTAAAATACAAATATAATAATAAAAATAACAACATTTTCATAGATAATATAGTTCAAAACATTTACTAAAATTTTTTTTGGGGGCATTCAATACATTTTAGATATTTTTTACTAAAATACAAATATAATAATAATAATAATAACAACATTTTCATAGATAATATAGTTCAAAACATTTACTAAAAATTTTTTTGGGGGCATTCAATACATTTTAGACATTTTTTACTAAAATACAAATATAATAATAATAATAACAACATTTTCATAGATAATATAGTTCAACATTTACTAAAAAAAAATTTGGGGGCATTCAATACATTTTAGACATTTTTTACTAAAATACAAATATAATAATAATAATAACAACATTTTTAGACATTATAATTTTTTTTTTTTTTCAAAATTTGGGGGCTCTAGCCCCCCCTAGGCCCCCTGGCTACGCCCCTGCTTATTCCAGATTTTCAGATGCTTTAAGTTTGGTTTTGTCAGAATGTCTTATTCCATTTGGGGGCTAATTTTAGACAACTAGACATTAAATATGCTAATGATGTCGATGTTTTTTTTTTTTGATCGGAAAAGAGAATGACGTCGATGTTATATTGGCCCAACAACTAAATAATTTCCCATAGATAAAAAATCCTGATTAATTACTCTAATCTATGTTGTAAGCAAAAATAATACATATTGTTAACTTGTGGGCTTAACATGATCCTGAATAGGGCCCACCAACCATCCATCACTGGAATAAATAATTATTAATCTTTTATTAAAAAGATGCTTCCGACAAACTAACAATAATCGAGTGCTAAACAATTAATGCTAATCATCTTAATTTGTAAACAAAGTTGAAGTCAGCCTTAGCAGGCCAACTACTCTATATCATTTGTCTATATTTTTTTTAAGTAATGGTAAATAGCCACAGTGTATTGTGGAAGCCAACACACTAATTAAATAGAAAAAAAAAATTTATTTAATATATTTTTGTAAATGAAAAAGGGGTCTAATAATGTGACTGTATTGTGCATATTATAGTAATTTTTTATTTTTCTAAACAAACAAAATAAAAATTACAAAAAATAAAAAAAATAGCTACAATATAGATAATATATTAAAATAATTAAATCGATTTCTTATTTATAAAAATAATTAGTATATCATGTAATACTAATGCTCTTATACTGCAAATAGGGTTATTCATAAAAATAGTCTACACTTTGACTTCATAGTGATTTTTAGCCTGTATTTATAATTATTACAAATATAGCTTGTATTTATCTTTGTGTTCAGTTTATAGCTCGAGTCAAAAAATTTGAAGCTCACATGTATTGCCCGAAGCTGATTTGGCTTAAAATTACATCAAAAATTCAAGCTCCCATCGGCTATTGAAATGCCGTCAGGCCATCTAAGATCTGATCATGAGACCGAGTTTTGTACAATTGACCCGACATCTAACCATCTGACTCTACCTTTCGAACATCTGGAGCGTGATTTTCTTATGAATAAAATAGCTTCCGACAATACACGTCCTCATGAGGCTTCTCTTCTAACCATTAGGTCAAACGTTCGAGTCATCTAGAGAACTATAGTGTGAGTGTGTCTTTTTCTTTCTTTGGGTAATAATTTTTTTTTAAATACACGTCAGTATAAATTTTAACTCGGACTCTAAATTGAACAACAAATATAAGTACATACCATATTTGTTATAATTAGCAGAAAGAGCGTATCTTGTACGCATAATTAATGTTATTTTATTTGATAAAATAAAAAAATATAAATATAATATTTATTATATTAATTTTTCAATGAACAATTTTGTCCATTTAATTCTATTATATATCTCTTACAAAATTTTTGTTAGAGAATCTATTAGTTTATTGCTTCTACTAAATATAATTTATTGGATGGATATATTTATTTATAAGCCTTATCAATAGCTATAGATATATATCACATCGATTTAGTGTAATATAGAATGAATTAACATATTCATATAAATATATAATATGTAAAATAACCTAAAAATAAAATATGTTATAGGGGTAAAATATGCAATCCACATGTTATGCCAATGCTCTTTTTCTATTAGTGTAGATTATAAATTCGGGCTAAAAAGTCACCGTAGGTTAAAGTTCTCGCTATGTGTTAAGAATAACATTTAATATATCCATTAGGCCAATTTAATTTTCCAAAACAAGATTATATGTTTAAACAATAGCAAGTTGTTGCCATTTCCATGACTTCTACAATTTAAAATCAATGCACACTGCATACTTTTGAAGAAAACCAAAGTCATAGGTATAATCTCAGATCTATCAAATATGGCAGCGGAGGCGGCGATCTCAGCTGCAGTCGAACTGCTGGGCGATCAGCTGATCCAGAAAGTTAAATCCCTACGAGGCGTAGAGGGAAAGGTGGAGTTGCTGAGAGAGGAGCTGAAGAGGATGCAATCCTTTCTCAAAGACGCCAACAAAAAGCAATTTGAAGATGAGAGGGTGCGTAATTGGATCTCGGATATCAGAGAGTTAGCTCAAGATGCCCAAGATACGATCGAGATGTTCCTTATCAATGTTGAAAATTCAAGGAATAGGAATTTTCTTAAAAAATACGCTAGCTTCGCCAAGCGTATGCACCAGCTCGACAAAATTGGAGATGAGATTGAGTCGATCCGAGCTAGGCTTGATGCCATTGACAAAAGCCGCGAGAGGTACGGGATCAAGGATCTCGGAGACGCAGCCGAGTCGGCATCGAGATGGGAAGTTGAATCGCGGCGGCGGTTGACTCCTTGGCAAAAGGACGAACACCTTGTGGGCGTTGAAGATGATGTGAAAACGCTGCTGCAAGAATCAATTCTGTGTGAGAAGAAAGGGCTTTGTATTGCATTTTTAGAGGGCATGGGCGGGATCGGGAAATCAACACTCGCCCGGGAAATATACAACCACCCCGACGTCGTTGCTGGTCCATTTGATCGCCGTGGTTGGGTTGTGGTGTCGAGTGAATTTACACCACTAGAGACGATCAAGCAGTTTCTCTTGCAGCTGCAAAGGTCTGAAGAAGATAAACAAAAGCTGCTTGACGAAATCAAGAAACTGGAGGAGTCGATCAAGGATAAGCTGTTCCTCCAAGACGAGCTTAAACAAATGCTTCATAAGCAATTGGAGGGCAAATCATATTTCATAGTTCTCGATGATGTTTGGGAGAAACAACATTTAGAATCTCTCATCATTGCTTTCCCAAATCAACAAGGTAAATACAATATTTCCTATTCTAATTTCTTATGGATCTTATGTCATCCAAGCTGTATACCTTGTTACATGTGTCGTATCTTATACCTTACCTTTTACCTATGGTATGAAGAAATCTCATACATTTACAGTTACCTACGGTACCCTTACCTCTTGTATGGAAAAATCTCATACATTTATTGTACATTTGTTTACCGTACTTTCATGATATACTAAAGTAATCGATACACTGAAATAGATAAAATTTGGTACAATTGGTTTTTTGTTCAGTAATTTGGAGATTACTTATATTCTAAAGTTAGATGAGTTTTTAAAAAATTATTTTTAGAATATTTTTTCAACCATATCCATCGTCACCAGTTCTATAAGAAAAATTAAGTTTAGAAATTACATTCAACAACTTTAGGCAAATTCTCCTTTGCATCCCGTTGTACGTGCAACCCGATCTGGCCCCGGCTCGGTCCAATATTCTTTTTCGGCCCCTACCTGCTTTGGTCCATTCAAGAAAATATCATTTTTTATTAAAAATATAAGTATATATTTGCATACATTAAAATGTTATTTGTAATATATCATTTATTTTTATACGAAGTATTATTTACTTTTATAAAAATATCATTTGGGAGTAACATTTACATTTTTAAAAAATTATGAATTGTTATTAAGAAAAATATCATGATTTCATTTACTATTTATAAAAGTGACATTTGTTGTTAATAAAAGTATAATTTGTTGTTTGTAAACTTATCATTTATGTAGATCGAGGCAAAAAAATAAAAAAAGGGGCCAGGTTGGGTCAAGCTATCCGGGTCGGGTAGGATTCGTCTGCATGGTGCAGACGGGTGTACCAGCTCACAACTTTATTGATTGTTGCCTAAATCTACTTACACAACGATATTACAAATTTACAATCATTGAATAAAATGCTCACATATAGACCTTATTTTTAAATTTTGTAACATATAGTCATCTTTCTTAAAAACACTGAAAGTTACAGTCGTGTTTTAACAATTAGCTCCCAAATTTGGACATTTTTTTTGTTATGTACTTTCACTTATTTTCAAACATAGATACAATCATACAAACAAACTAAGAGTTACATGAGTGGTGGAACCATTGAATTGTTGTGTGTTAATCAGTTGTTGCTCTGATGGACAGATAAAGCATGTAGATTATTGGTAACAACTCGCAACAAGATTATTACAAAGTATGATCAATACGTGCACAAGATGAAGGTTTTAGACTCCAAAAAGAGCTGGGAATTGTTGTTGAAGAAGGCATTCATTGGTAGCACAATTGGCAAATGTCCAGAAGAATTCGAGAGTGTGGGCATACAAATCTTGGAAAAATGCCATGGTCTACCATTAGCTATCAGCATGGTAGGAGGTTTACTCGTGGGAACACAAACCAAGAGTGGATGGGAACAAGTTCTTACCCAAATAAACTCTTATTTGGGAAGGACTGACAACGGCGTATCAACAATTTTGGAGTTGAGTTATCAGAATTTGTCTCCCCAATTAAAATCATGCTTCTTGTGTCTAGCCTTTTTCAAAGAAGACTTTACTATCCCAACAAAAAGGCTGGTAAACATATGGGATGCACAAGGCTTGATCCAACAGGAAGGAAGCAGAACAACTGATGAGATAGCAAGAGGTTATATAAATGAGTTGATCAATCGAAACATGCTTCAAATTCAAGATCTAAACATGAATGATCAAGTGAAAAGTTGTCGCCTTCATGATCTTGTTCGCGAGGTTTGCTTAAGAAAAGCAAAGGAGGGAATAGGTCTGGAGATAGTAAAGGACGAGGAGGGGATTTCATCAGAATCACCATATAAACCTCGCCATCGTGTTGTCTACGGCAAAAATCTTGAGACTTCCTCGTCGAATCGAAATAAGCACGTACGCTCTCTTTTCCTACTCTACGTCCCCAGTGTCGACAATAATTATATTACCACTCCATCTCATTATTGGAAGAGCTATCAACTCCTTAAGACACTTGAGCTTGACGGCTTTACCTTTGATAGATTACCCCACTCTTTTCGGTCATTGGTTGGATTGAAGTGCCTGAGAATATACAAATCTGACAAATCTGACCTTACCTTAATGAAGCTCCCAAGCTGGCTTGATCATCTTAAAAACCTCGAGGTTGTTGACTTGAAATTATGCATAGTATATTTCCCAAGACTAGTTTCATTGAAAATGAGCAAGCTACGTCACTTTAGTGCAAATATTGCCCGTGGACCGACAAAGATAAACATGTGGAAAAATATTGAGTGTTTGAGATTCATAGACCACAAGGCTTGGATGAAGTGCATATCAACTCTAACGAGTAATTGCTATCTTCGGGAACTAGGCATACGATTTTATGATCAGATAGAGCGTGAAGAGTTGATCAAAGTGAGAGCGTCGTTGGAGAAGATGCAGAACCTTGTCATACTTCACTTAAACGTGCTTTATCGTGAAGGTACTGATATATCATTAGCTGTGCCGCAGCTCGCCAATCTCACCAAACTTAAACTGCAAGGTAAGATGCCCAAATGTCCAACTGCGAGTATGTTCCCTCCAAATCTTTCTCACCTCACGTTGATTGGTTCCGAGCTACATGATGATCCGATGGCAGAGCTGGGTAAGCTTCCAAAGCTGTTCTTCCTCAAGATACAATATATCGCTTACGTGGGCGAAACGATGCTAGTTTTGTGCGACGGGTTCCCCTGCCTCGAAGCCCTGGTCTTTCGAAATTTGTTTGCACTGAAGGGCGTCTTCATAGAAGAAGGTGGAATGCCGAAGCTCAAACATCTCCGAATCCGTCATTGCCCCAATCTCAAGACTAGGAAACTGCCGCAACACATCAACATATTTACTGAATAAACTCAAGCTTACTTTGCTTATCTTTTGTTATTCCTATGTATATGTTTAATAAGAAATGGAATGTTTTTTTAATATTCATACAATTTGACCCATTTGTATATCGACTTATTGAACTTGTGTGTGAGAGGTAGTATATAATTTTGGTGAAAATTATATAATTTCTACTTATTCCTACTCCATACCTTGCAGCCTCACTTTAGATCGGGCTGTTAATTTAATGGACGTTTGAGGTGTCGATGAATACGCCCTTAATTATTATCCCTTATATTTGTACTTTTTCATATTTTACTATCTTACCTTTAAGGGTGCGTTCTCTTTGGTTGTAAATTTATCATGAGAAAATGAATGATAAACAAAATTTCACTCTTTAAATCCTTCTTTTCTTTTCCCACATTTTCTACTTGACCCTTACTCATTCCTCATTTACACTACAAAAGAGGGATAATATTATCCCTCCAAAAATGGTGTGATAATTAACAGATGGGATCCTCTGTCCCAGAATATTGTGTGTACCACGTGTACCACTCTTCATTTCTTTGTTTTATAAATTGTTTTTTATAAAAATAAAAATTATTATTATATTATAAACTATAATTAGTATTTATCATTGAAAAATTAAAATTTAAAAAATTATATACCCTAACTTTGAATTAATGAACCCAAATAATCTATTATTAATTCAAATAAATATAAAAAAATAATTATAAATCCTAAATGGATGAATGAACCCTTGTTAATTATCTATATATTATATAAAAACATAATAAATTAAAATTGAATAAAAAATAATTTAAAAATATAAAGAAATGAAGAGTGGTACATGTGGTACACACTATATTTTGGGACAGAGGATCCCATTTGGATAATTAATATTATCCCTCATTTGTAGTGTAAATGAAGAATGAGTAAGGGTCAAGTAGGAAATGTGGGAAAAGAAATGAAGGATTTAAATGGTGAAATTTTGTTTATCCTTCATTTTCCCATGATAAATTTACCACCAAAGAGAACGCACCCTAAATTGTTGAAAAAATGATGGATAAATATCCAAGAGTGTCAAAATAAATGACAATTGCACAACAATTAAAGTTTGAGGAGCATCTAGCAAAGGAGGAAGAGTTAGTTATAACCAACTCATTACACTCAATTCTGCAGCTCATTTTTCTCTATGCCGACTATGCGCGTGTATCACTTATGTATATATTCTGTTGTTTAGATTTGTATAGGAGCTGATGAGATTTCGTTAAGAGAATATACTGGAGAGAGAAGAGTTCATCAAGAGAGGAAAGATCTGGAGTGGATACTCTTGTATTGTTCATCTTCAAAGCGTAACCTTGTAAAACCTAATTCAATCTAATATATATAGTGACTCTGCCGTGGACGTAGGCTTTTGCTGAACCACGTACATCTCGTGTTCATAGTTTGATAGGGTGTTGAGTTTCTTGTTTGTGTTAAAGCTCAAGTTCAAGATCGGTATCTGTTCTTAACAAGGAAAAACCATGAGACTATAGTTTAGTATAGAATTTTGCTCCTGCCTCCATGATTATCTTTTGCATTTTTGCCCATTAATGATTGCAGACAGAAGATATGGAAAATGAGGTTGTTGGGTATCTTCGCCTAGCCAGGGTTACACCTAGGGGTGAGCATCGGTTCGGTTCGGTGCAAAACCGAACCAAAAACTCAAAACCGAAAATCGAACCAACTGTGAAAATTGAAACCGAACCGCACCAATAGGGGGCCCGGAACCGAACCGAAACCGAACCGGTAAAACCGTCGGTTTCGGTTTGGTGCACCGAACCGAAATGTGCAGTTTTTTTTTTGCTTTTTTTCGAAATTACCTATTAAAAATGGTAAAAAAATGCACAAATTTCAAATGTCAAATCCCCAATACACAGTAGGATCTAAGCGTGAATTTAAAGCTGTATCAAGATTCTTAGAAAGTAACAAGTGGAACAATACACAATAGGATCTAAGCGTGAATTTAAAGCTGTGGTCGTTCCCCGCAATGTAAAAGAACTTCAATGCAGTGGAAGAATCAACATTTTTATGAATTTCCCAGAAAAATCAAACTTCTAGAACACCCAAATAGCCTACCACCTTACCTTTGTTGGAAACGGCTGCTGCTGAGGAGTCGCCAGACGGAGGCGTCGAGGCCAAAGAAGGCGCTGAGGAGTCGCCGGACGGACGGGGGCTAGGCTGTCGCGCCTGGGCAGGGGTCAGGGGACGAGGACGGCAGTCGGCAGCAGGGGACGAGGATGCCTACACACGCGCCGACGATCGCCGGACTGCCGGAGACGGAGGGGCCGGAGGACAGATCTGGGAGGGAGTGGCGCGCAGAGAGACAGAGTGTAGAATGGGAGGGAGCGGCGCGCAAAGAATGGAAGACTTAGGGTTTCTTAGTTTAGGCTAAAAATAAAATTAAATATATTATAAAATATAAATATTTAATAAAATATTAATATTAGTCGGTTCGGTTCGGTGCAAAACCGAACCAAAACTTCAGAACCGAAACCGAATCGAATTTTTTCGGTTTTTGAATTTTGGAACCGAACCGACCACCAATAGAATTGGCACCGAACCGCACCAATACGGTTCGGTTTTGACTATCGGTTCGGTTTCTGCTCACCCCTAGTTACACCTCTTGTTTCCCGAACCTCCTGTCTTCCCCACACGTACTCAAGTACTTTGGATCTTCGTCTTCTTCTTCTCCTTTGCAGACAACGACTTCGCTTCTCTGGAAGACTTGGCTTCGCTGCTCTGACACTCGACTTCGCTGCTCTAGCCTTTGCCGACTTCGCTGCTCTGGCAGCTTCGACTCCTCTGCTCTGGCAGTTTTGACTCCTCTGCTCTGGCACTCGTCGACTTCGCTGCTCTGGATCCACTTCGCTGCTCTGCACAAACAGGGAAGAAAGCAAGCAAGTAAAAGGAACAACAGGAGACCAAAAGGAAGAGAGAAAAGAAAAGGAAATCAGAGGAAACTCGAGTTTGGGAAAAATGTGTCCTTGGGACACTTTGGCTCAGATTTTTCCCACAGTAGGCAGGGCCCTTCCAACAGCTCAATGATCACGGCTCAAGGGGAATACGAGAAACAGATCAGCACCCCAATCTCGATTGCACAGCCACCAGCAGCAGGAATCCGATGGACAGGATTCCGATGGCTTGCACACCCACAAAGTATCACCAAACCAGGAAACCGATGGACAGGAATCCGGTGATACAAGCACTCAATCGAAGCGAAGTTCACACCCACAGTCACCAATCAGGAAACCACGAACAGGAATCCGACGACACTTCAAGATGGAATAGCAGAGCCTTCTGAGTCAAACAGTGTGTGAAAACTTCCTTACGATTGAAAGACTTGCAGCAGGGATAAAAAGGAGTGGAGGTCATTGGGAAGGAGGGTAGAGCATTGAAGTCGGAGGTGGGGATCGAGGAGACGGGCGGCGGAAAGATGGAGCGGCGCAGATGAGTAAGGATGAGGGGAGTAAATCTGAAGGGCAGTGGGCTTAGGGTTTGGGAAATGGGCTGGGGAAGTGATTTGGGCCAGAGGGGTTATTGATAATTGGGCCAACTCTCCACAATCCACCTTTGGCACAATGATCATTAAGTCACCAGGGAAGAGCCTGCCTTTGATTTGAGCTTATCATCACAGCCATTTTTACTATCATTCTATCACAAAGACAAGACAATAGAGGGTGAGAAAAATATTATACATATTTAACTCAATCTCAACACCAGAGACCAACCCAGGGGAAATCACCACATTCTCAAACCAGGAAGGTTATCATTGAAGACACAACAGAACGCACACACATGCAGAGGAGAGAGACAGACACAGAACAGAGCAGAGCACACACATGCGACGACAGAGAAGAATAGAGCTTGACGACAGACCAGAGAACAGACACAAAGCAAAGCAGAACAGAAACACATAGCAGAGCAGGAAGGCCGACAAGAACAGAGCTCGAGGGACCAGAGCAGAGCTCACGACAACAAACCAGAGCAGAGCACAGAGCTCAGACGCACAAGGCACACACACACAGAGCAAAGAAAACATGCAGAGCACACAAAGACAGAGAGCAAAGGGAAACAACAGGAAGCACATAAACGACTAACAACAAGAAGACAAACCAGCACAACAAGAAAATAAAGAAGGAAACAGACATGGACCTAAAGATCAGCAAAACTTGTTCTTATCCTTATAAAACCATTTGTATTCAACAATAGAGCAGTTATCCGGTTTTTCAACAAGAACCCAAGTATTGTTATTATGCAAAGAGTTCATTTCAGAGTTCATAGCATCAAAGAGGGAGCTTGGTTCAAAAAGATCAACATTGGGTTTATTCATAACAGGCTCAAGTCCAAGCGCATCATGCATGATTGGTTCATTGTCAACCTCAGGGTTTGCATCCAAAATGGGTAGAGGATCCACCTCAAAAGAAACAGTGGGGGTAAGCTCATTCTTGTTTTGATCAACAACATTCAGATTCTCCACCTTACTTGGAGCAGCAGACTGTGAGGATTCAGCCAAATATGGAAAGATAAGTTCATTAAACACCGCATCCCTACTGATGTAAGTTTTAAACCCAGGGACAGACCTATCCCACAACCTATAGCAGTTGTTCATGACGAATGCAGATGCAACACTTAGTGAAGCAGAGCATAGGGCAAACCAGCCACACAACAAAAAATGGTCAAGAAGACCACAAGGAGACCACAACTGAAGTTGCAGAGCAGAGGAGAGCCCAGTTGTAACATCCGGCATTTTCACTACAGTATACTATATATTATTAATATTATTTGGGCCAGTCTTTGTTAGTATATGGAAGGAGTTGAGTTACATGGAGACTTATAGCTATAGCAGTCCAAATCCTTTATTATTTCAAGTTGGATCAGGCTATTATTTTAGAAGCCCAAATTATATTAATAAAAGAGATGGGCTAAGATTTTAATTTATACTAAGAGCCCAATTATTCAATTAATTCTGAAGCCCAAAGCTTATCATATGGGCTAGTTGTTTTATTATATAGAAAGAAGTCCAAGTCCAATCCTTTATATCATTAGTAAAGCAATTAACTTTTAATTAGATTTAAGACATTAATTAGAGTTGTTAAGTCAGATTAGCTAACAGAAGGACGCGTAGCTTGTAACTTTTACGCAGCTGCTTCACATCAACCGACTCAAACCAGTATATCTTGAGTAGCCTCAGTAATTCCGTTTTGTTTCCATTCTGCAAATCTTAAAACACGCAGCAATCATCCATTCAAGCACACATCCTCCACAGCAGACATCAAAGAAGGTAGTCTTTCTTCCAATACAGTAGATTCTTTATGTAAAGAAAAGACATAGCTACACATAAGCATAGTGATAGTAACGATACAGTATTGTTTCCTCACCATCAAAATCTCAGTTTTACAATAAGCAATAAAGGAAAATAGGTTTATAACATATAAAAAATTGGATCTTGAGCAGTAGACGAACTGGAGATCCCTTGAATCATCGATTCCTGAAATGGAAAATAGTTTGAGACTTATTAGTTTGAGGAAGTAAAAATCTGAGAATTAGATGGATAAAAGGGAAAGAAGAACAGGGACGGTAGCAGCGGCAGTCGCGAGCCACCACGGCGGGGCGCAGCTGATGGCGATGACCGCCGGTGCTGCCCGCGCTACGGCGGCCCACGGTGGCTGGCAACAGAGAGATAGAGACAAAGATACAGAGACATAGAGATAGAGGAGAGAGACAAGGGGGAGGCAGAGCAAACGAGGAAGAAAAGAGGAGTAAGGGCGGCGCCGGCGCTGCTACGCAGCCACGGCTCACGGCGGCCGCCGCGAACAGGGCTGAGAGAGAGAGATCGAGAGGGGAAGAGTGAGAGAGACTGAGAGGGAGGATATAGAGAGAAGAAGAGAGATAGGGGACTTACCTGAGGCAGGGAGTTCGAGGGAGAGAGCAGAGACAGAAGTAGAGAGAGAAACAGGGACTTACCTGGAACAGAGGAGGCGGCGGCGTGACAGAGACGACGGCGGGGCGGTAGGCTTCGCCGGAGAGACGAAGTCCAGAGGGGATGAAGAGAGGTAGAAACCCTAGGTTGAATTGATTTTAGAATTTGGGAATTAAATGTAGGAAGGAGAGGGAAGAAAGCGGAAGGGGAGAAGATGCGTCAGCCTCGCGGTGCCGGAAGCGGCGCGAGCCGGCGACGCTCGCCGGAGAAGGGGGGAGAGAGAGGCGGCCGAGAGAGGGAGCGAAGAGAGGGAGAGATGTCTGCGTAGGGAAAAAATAGAAAACAGAGAGAGATTAACTTGTTTTATGTTTTAAAGAAAGTTATTAATTTTAAATTATTTGAATCTGAAAATAGTTAATTGGGCTCAAACTAGTAATTGGGTTTAAGCTGGTACTTGGGCCTATTAATATCAATGGGATTAGCAATAATAAATTGTGTTGGACCTTGGGAGTATATAAGATGATAGAATCAATTTGTTAAGTTGGGCCATTAATTTATTTGATTGAACTCAATAGTGTTTTAATTTAAGCTTAATAAGCTTAAATGAAGGATTATTAGCTAATAATTAGTTTGATTTATTAAATTGGCCTAAACATGTAGAATTATTTTAGTTCATTAAGATTAATTTATACATAAATCATATGTGTTTATGTATAAATTAGACAATATATATTATTTTCAGTTGATAGCTACTTATTAAATTAGAGCGAGTGGAGTTATGATTAACGCCATAGTTACGATTATCGTAGTTTAAGTTGTGGTTTAGATAATATGTTGGTATTTATTGATAAGTTCACCAGGTAGCAACCAGTCATCATTTCATAAGTTCCAATAGAACTATCACCTTAAAACCAACATAAGTATTCTTTTCAAGTCAAATCCATATCATGTTCTCA
Source organism: Salvia miltiorrhiza (assembly GCF_028751815.1). NCBI lineage: Eukaryota > Viridiplantae > Streptophyta > Magnoliopsida > Lamiales > Lamiaceae > Salvia > Salvia miltiorrhiza. Next base: position 12,862,259 of record NC_080389.1, read on the forward strand.
TTATTTATTAGTCAGTTATTCATAATGAAGGTCAAAATACAAGGGAAAAAGGTGAAGCATTAGTTCAGAATCACTTGTGTCGTCAGACCACGATCAGGTGGGCTTTCTAAACTCAAAATCTGAAGTGCACACTATTTCATGATGTTTACATGAATGAAGTTATATATTAAAGTTATTGACTTGCCAAAATTTTATGAGTTTGTATGATACCTATCTGGCACAAGTAGTTAATCGAATTCGGATCCTGTTCTATCCAGATGTTAGACAGGATTAGTGTACACAAGGGACCGTGAGCCGATCTAGCATATCGGCCGGCCTAGGACCGTGAGCCGGTTTAGCGTATCGGTCGGTCTAGGTCCGTGAGCTGGTTTAGCTATCGGCCGGTCTAGGACCGTGAGCCGGTTTAGCGCATCGGCCGGTCAGTGACCGTAGAAGGTGGCCACCTTCTCGGCACACAGTTATCATTGCAGATATGGTATAGTACAAAGAAGTATGTCTGCAGACGCATATGAAGTTTATGATAATTACAGATAAGTTTTACAGTTTTGGCGTGCACAGGTTATTTAAATAAAACTCCTGTGTGATGCTTGAGATGGCAAGTTCAATATATAGCTCTAAGAGCAAGCTTTAAAGTTATTTCGGCATGTGACCATTGAGTACCTTTTTAGTACTCAGCCCTGCATATGTTTTCTAAATGTGCAGGTTAAGCTGTGATGCAGATGGATGTCAGCAGAGCAAAGCTTTTGGTATATAAGTACTAAATTAGGCTCAGGATTCCATGTCTTCATACATGTAATCCACTTAAGCTATTCCGCTGCAACGCTTAGTGCGTTTTACTTTAATGATGTGTTGCAAAAATTTCAAACTACTAGCTTTGAGATTATGCCACGTGATACTTAGACAACTTGTCATTATATTATTGTAAGTTGTCTACTCAGGAGTTTTAAGAAAAGATTGCTTATGATTACCAAATATTTTGGTAATTCATCGTTAGAGAGGGTTCATTATTATTATTTAAATCTCTTTTCTTTTGCATTTTCTTACTCTATTTTCAGTCACACTTTTTCCCGACTTAACTATTCACTAGCTTAGGTCGGGCTGTGACACCAGTTCTCAGCACAGTTTGAACTGTGGAGCAAGGATTCACACTGGTCACCTCAGGGGTTCCAACAAAGACTATCTCAGTCAAAAAGAAAACAAAACTCTCAATCTGAGAGAGTTTTACAAGGTACACAGTACCAACCAAAGCACATAGAACGCAGAAACAAGGCAAACAAGGAGGCACACACAGCTACACTAGATAAACCCCTTTCTCTCTTGCTTTCCAGGATACTCGCACGAGGAGACTTCTTTAAAGAAGAATCCAGACGAACTGGACCAAGGCAAGAGGGAACTCACTTGGCTTGGAATACCAAGGGTTTTTCGAGATGTAGAACAACAAGCGGAAGCATAAAAGCACAGGATCGCAAGATACCAGAAACTCAGCAAGCAAAAGCAAGCAAAAAAGGGAAAAGCAGCAGGCAACACCAACCCTAGAATCTAGGAGTTTCAGGTTTAAGCCAATTTACCAGAGCCGCCTTCCCAGGAAGGGGAGAGGCCGGTCTTACCTTGTTTCTTGCTCGTCGGGAGCGAGAATGGCGCAGCCAAGGGGCGGCGGGGTGGGTAAGATGTGTTCGGAGGGTGCCCTGGCTAGGTCACCGTGGCTCTGATACCACTGTTGGGTATCTTCGCTTAGCCAGGGTTACATCTCTTGTTTCCCGAACCTCCTGTCTTCCCCACACGTACTCAAGTACTTTGGATCTTCGTCTTCTTCTTCTCCTCTGCAGACAACGACTTCGCTGCTCTGGAAGACTTGGCTTCGCTGCTCTGACACTTGACTTCGCTGCTCTAGCCTTTGCCGACTTCGCTGCTCTGGCAGCTTCGACTCCTCTGCTCTGGCAGTTTTGACTCCTCTGCTCTGGCACTCGTCGACTTCGCTGCTCTGGATCCACTTCGCTGCTCTGCACAAACAGGGAAGAAAGCAAGCAAGTAAAAGGAACAACAGGAGACCAAAAGGAAGAGAGAAAAGAAAAGGAAATCAGAGGAAACTCGAGTTTGGGAAAAATGTGTCCTTGGGACACTTTGGCTCAGATTTTTCCCACAGTAGGCAGGGCCCTTCCAACAGCTCAATGATCACGGCTCAAGGGAAACAGGAGAAACAGATCAGCACCCCAATCTCGATTGCACAGCCACCAGCAGCAGGAATCCGATGGACAGGATTCCGATGGCTTGCACACCCACAAAGTATCACCAAACCAGGAAACCGATGGACAGGAATCCGGTGATACAAGCACTCAATCGAAGCGAAGTTCACACCCACAGTCACCAATCAGGAAACCACGAACAGGAATCCGGCGACACTTCAAGAAGGAATAGCAGAGCCTTCTGAGTCAAACAGTGTGTGAAAACTTCCTTACGATTGAAAGACTTGCAGCAGGGATAAAAAGGAGTGGAGGTCATTGGGAAGGAGGGTGGAGCATTGAAGTCGGAGGTGGGGATCGAGGAGACGGGCGGCGGAAAGATGGAGCGGCGCAGATGAGTGAGGATGAGGGGAGTAAATCTGAAGGGCAGTGGGCTTAGGGTTTGGGAAATGGGCTGGGGAAGTGATTTGGGCCAGAGGGGTTAATGATAATTGGGCCAACTCTCCACAGAGGTGAAGAGCAAGGATTCCATTAAAGGTATTGGTGAAACGAGAAACCAACACCTAAACTAGAAAGCATTAAACGACACCGGAATTACGTGGTTCGGTCGAGAAGACCTACGTCCACGGGGGTTTTGGGGGTTTTTCCACTATAATCGAGAGAGTGTTTTACACTTTACAAGTTGTGTACTAAGAAAAATGACTGTCCCCCTCTAATCTATGCATCAAGGCCCTATTTATAAGCATGAATATAAACCTAAGGCCCTTGGGCCCATTAGACCCCTAAAGCCCATTAGCCCAATGAATCAAGCCCAAGCCCCGTTATTCTAATCTACATCTTGAAATTGAGCCATCAGAGCTGGAAAATGGAGCCGAGCTGAGCCAAGCTGAGAGTCGGGGCAATCCTGTATCAAATATTAGAAATAACCACAATAACAAATGTAACTAGAAATATTCCCGTTATGTTTAACACAGCGCTGGTGCATATTTCAGTCCTCATCAGCTACTCCCCCTAGTCTGGTTGAACCGGGTATTCTTCGTGTTCAGCCAGCGAAGTATTGTTAAAGCCAGCGCTGTGTTGTTTTCCTTAATCCTTGCAAATCATGAAGACATAAGAGTTTTAATACTTTAAGAAAGCAAAGATAAGCATTTTCCCCTTGACTTTGGAATTTGTAGTTCCAAGTTAGATTTCCTTCTTGTTTGTTGAATGTTGACAAAGATAAATAATTTCCATTTCTTTGGGCGCATAAGAAGACCATCGCTGAGAATACCCCATATTGAATATTTTGCATAGATAAGCAATATAAATGCTTTATGTTGGATGAATCAGAAGACCATTGCAAGAATACCCGAATAACATAAGAGGACCCATGTCGAAGTTGAGAAATATGATACTCTGATCATGTGAGAAAACCCATCATAAATATTTATCGAGTCTGAACAATATACCCTGTTGTTGAGCGCGTAAGAAATCCAGCGCGTGAGAAGACCAATAGATAATCCGCGTGTAAGAAAACCAACGACAGAGGATTGAAATCCCGGCAGAGCATTAAAATCCCGACAGAGGATTGAAATCCCGGCAGAGCATTGAAATCCCGGCAGGGGATTGAAATCCCGACAGGGCATTGAAATCCCGGCAGAGGATTGAAATCCCGGCAGAGCATTGAAATCCCGGCAGATGATTGAAATCCTGACAGGGCATTGAAATCCCGGCAGAGGATTAAAATCCCGGCAGGGCATTGAATCCACGGACGGCGGCAGGGCATAAGAATCATGGACGGCGGCAGAGCATTGGGATCACGGACGGCGGCAGAGCATTGGGATCACGGACGGTGGCAGAGCATTGGGTATCACGGACGATGGCAGAGCATTGGGGTCTCGGACGGTGGCAGAGCATTGGGATCACGGACGGTGGCAGAGCATTGGGATCACGGACGGTGGCAGAGCATTGAGGTCACGGACGGTGGTAGAGCATTGGGGTCACGGATGGTTGCAGAGCATTGGGATCACGGACGGTGGCAGAGCATTCCTCTGCTGCTTCCCTCCTTTGTATGCAGTCCTTTGCTGCTTCCCATCCAAGCATTCCTCTGCTGCTTCCCTTCCAAGCATTCCTTTGCTGCTTTCCATCCAAGCTTGAACATTCTGCGCGGAGCATGGAGGACCCGGGGGGTGCAACCAACTTTCGTGGCTTACGATTAAATAGTAACCCTCTGCGCGGAGCATGGAGGACCCGGGGGGTGCAACCAACTTTCGCGGCTTACGATTAAATAGTAATACTCTGCGCGGAGCATGGAGGACCCGGGGGGTGCAACCAACTTTCGCGGCTTACGATTAAATAGTAACCCTCTGCGCGGAGCATGGAGGACCTGGGGGGTGCGACCAACTTTCGCGGCTTACGATTAAAAGAACACCCTGCACGGAGCATGGAAGATCCGGGGGGTACAACCAACTTTCGTGGCTTACGGTTAAGAGAACACCCTGCACGGAGCATGGAAGACTCGGGGGGTGCAACCAACTTTCGTGGCTTACGGTTAAGAGAACACTCTGCGCGGAGCATGGAGGGCCTGGCCGGCGCAACCAACTTTCGCGGCTTACGATTAAGTAGTAACCTCTGCGCGGAGCATGGAAGGTCTGGATGGCGCGACCAACTTTCGCGGCTTACGATAGCATCCCTCTGCGCGGAGCATGGAAGACCCTGGGGGTGCAACAAACTTTCGCGGCTTATGATAGCATCCCTCTGCTCTGGTGACAACATGATCCCTCTGCGCGGAGCATGGAAGACCCTGGGGGTGCAACCAACTTTCGCGGCTTACGATAGCATCCCTCTGCGCGGAGCATGGAAGACCCTGGGGGTGCAACCAACTTTCGCGGCTTACAATAGCATCCCTCTGCTCTGGTGACAACATGATCCCTCTGCGCGGAGCATGGAAGACCCTGGAGGTGCAACCAACTTTCGCGGCTTACGATAGCAATGATCCCTCTGCGCGGAGCATGGAGGACCTTGGGGGTGCAACCAACTTTCGCGGCTTACGATAGCAATGATTCCTCTGCTTTTCCCTTGACTTGCTGAGAAGCAATTTTGAATTTGTAAATTGGGGACTACGGGTATACACCCTACTTCCCCTTCTGGTGACATGTGCAATGCCTCTGCATGAACATGTTAAGTGTGTGTGTTTGGTGCTCATGCTTGTGATGATTGTGAGAGAGTTAGTATAACTACAGTTCCCAAGTAACATAATTCAAGTTGCATTTCAAGCCCTAGCACATATGCAGAAGGTGTGTAGCTTCGTTTATTAATAATGTCATATTTCAAGTCTAAGCACATATACAGAAGTTGTGAAGCTTCCAAGATGATGTTGTGATTACATGAATCCCATCAAAGATCATATAAGTCATGATTTTGCCCAAGTAAAGAAGTAGAATATTTCCCAAATCCCTATCATGCTTACATGTTCCCATAAAATACCCTAAGATCATAATTTTGCTTAGTGATAAAGCATAATACTCCCCCATCATGCTCACATGCTTCCAAGAGATAAAGTTCAGCGAAGTACCTGAATTACCACTTACAAGTGGTTGACCGTTTTCACGTTATGGCGGTTCCCATATTTTGTTCAAAGCTTTCCCAAATTTAATTGCCCTGTGCTACAAGATCTCTTAGGCACAAATATTAGTACAAATATGAAAGCCCCCTGAGACGGGGCTGTACATCGACAGTTCTTCTAAATCAATATGTGGTAATTTCTGAGAAAGGAAATTGGTCATTGTCTAGTGGCAACAGTAACTTCAATTAATCGTGATTCATGTCAATCCCTAACTTAGAGAAATCATCACGAAACCAGAGTAAGAACATAGTAAGATCAATCCCGAATTTAGAGAGAAGTCATATTGAAATCAGTCGTGCATTTGCAAATAGTCCATATAGCATTTTCAACAATGTTTAAAACATGATTCACGAGTTCAATAGCAATTAGAACCAACATAATTCGTCCCCCAAACTGATAGATCTGCATAAACTTTGAATAAACCGCATTGTCAACACCCCAGCCCATTAAACCAACAAAGCAAATGTTATGCCGATAAACAAAGCTGACTCAAAATGAATTAACAAGTCCACATAATTTTTGCCCCGCAAAAGCTAAAACAAGTGTGAAAATTGACTTAAGCTTCGTTAAATCTGAACAAAATATGCCCAGAAGATGACACCCTAAGCAACTCCTCAAAACTTTGAGGTTGAATTATCAATTAACAAATAATCAGTCGAATGGAAACAAAGACAATCCCACAATATAGTCCACAAAATCCCATAAGATCCCTCGCCGGCGCGATTTCAGCTGGCTGTGAAACCTCGACAACATCTAAGGATGGCCAAATATTGTTCCCCCTGTCAAGGCACCATCAAAGACAGAGAAAGAGTCAGCCGACGACGCGGCGTTGCTTCAAGGAATTAAATAAGTTCACATATCTGATGTTTAGGAAGAAAAACCACAGCAGATATAAGATAAGACCAATTTAGTCTGTGAGCAGAGAGATTTATTGCAAATAAAATATCTACAACACAATTTCAGAACCGAACTTATGAACAGGGAAACACTGCTTCAGTTTAGTATGAATGGCTGATTCTAGGCCTCTACTTGATTACAAATTTGTATTCACTTACACACAATGAGGAATTTATGTTTTTCATTAAAGCTATCAAAATGATTAAGCATAAATGGACATCAAGCCAACCAAGAATCGTTCATGTCAGATTTGATCAACACCTCACAGTTGACTTTGAAAAGCAAACGATACATAAGCTAATAGAAAATCATTTCAATGCACATATCACACCACGATCATACAATGAGATATAGATACATCTCTGACTTTTTTATAGCTAGCTATTTTTCTTGAAGCATCAAACACTTTATTGCATATAGAAGATTGGACTTAGCTTTTGTTGGAGGGCCAAGTGCCCTGTTCAGTCGAGCTAGAAAACGAGCGGCGAGCCTCGCCTACTCCCCCCTCTGCTTTTCCCTTTTTCCTCTTGCGGTGAAAAACCAGAATCTAGGTGAGGTCTTCAGATGTACTGGTCCAGATATTGAAACAAAGACCCCATGTTTCTGATGAGCTTGGGGTTCGTTGGAAATCGTAATTGAGGATCGAGCTCCGCTTGGCTACGGTGGGGCAGTTATTTGCATGAAAGAAGCGCAGATCAATGAAAATGCTGCTTTCGATCCTCAATAGTGTGAGAGCTTGAACCATAAGCTTGCTTCCCAAACGGCCGAGGATTATACTTCCCGTGTTCCCCTAAAATCGTCGGATTCATCTTCCCTTCTTCGTTTTTCTAGGAAGGATAGAGAGATTACAAGCAAAATTATAATAATATCAGTCCCAAAGCATAGCGAAATCTCAATGCAGTTAGAGCATAAACGTAGTGAAATCAGTCTTCAAATCCAAGCCAAATTGTAACAATATCAGTTTCAAAGTCTGCGTGAAGATCATAAGAAATATTAATGAAATGAGTAAAAACAATGAGGGGAGTCCTAGAGATGTCTCCCTTTTCTTATGGAAGTGTTTACCAGCGACTGGCGTTGCTTGTACGCCCAGACAGCTGCGATTTGCTCGCCGGAGAAACACAATCAGCAGCGAAGGATTGAGAAGGAGCCGATGGAGCTAGGGCTCGGCCTCTGTTCCCTTTGTGTATGAGGGAGAATTCGTCCTTGAGAGTTAACGAGAGAGCGAGATGTATGAGTACTCCTCGCCGGGAGCTCAGCACCAACGGCGTCCGTGCTGATGAGCGCTGGTCATGCTGACTCACAAAACAACAGCGGCAGCGGTTCCTCGCCGGACTTGGGCGTGCCAGCAGCCGACGCCGGCCGAAGCGGATCGAGTGAGGGAGATGTGATTTCCGGGATTTCCATGAGAGAGAGACGATTTGTGTTGAGGGTTCCGATTTTTGGGGACACAGCTTGGGAATTTTCAAAAACTATCATGGACTGAGAGAGAGTGGTGGCAGATGGCTTCGATTTGGATTTGTGGGGGGATCGATAGAGATGACCGGCAGTGGATTTTCGCCGGAGAAGAAGATGAGATCTGATTCTGAGAATATCAGATTTCATATTTTGGGGAAAAAGATGAGACTGAGATTTGGTGAGAATAATGATGGATCCATGGATGCCGGGAAGATAGTGGCCATTTTGGGAGAGAAAACTGGGATCAAGATGAATTGGCCTTGTCGCCGGAAACTGGGAAAGAAGCCGCCGACAAGAAGGATTTCTCATTCATTTTTTTTCTTCCGATGAACAGTAACCTTTTTCGATGAACAGTAGTCGGAAAACACTCACGCCTTAGCTCAATTTCCCACAGACGGCGCCAGTTGGTGAAACGAGAAACCAACACCTAAACTAGAAAGCATTAAACGACACCGGTTCAGTCGAGAAGACACCGGTTCAGTCGAGAAGACCTACGTCCACGGGGGTTTTGGGGGTTTTTCCACTATAATCGAGAGAGTGTTTTACACTTTACAAGTTGTGTGCTAAGAAAAATGACTGTCCCCCTCTAATCTATGCATCAAGGCCCTATTTATAAGCATGAATATAAACCTAAGGCCCTTGGGCCCATTAGACCCCTAAAGCCCATTAGCCCAATGAATCAAGCCCAAGCCCCGTTATTCTAATCTACATCTTGAAATTGAGCCATCAGAGCTGGAAAACGGAGCCGAGCTGAGCCAAGCCGAGAGTCGGGGCAATCCTGTATCAAATATTAGAAATAACCACAATAACAAATATAACTAGAAATATTCCCGTTATGTTTAACACAGTGCTGGTGCATATTTCAGTCCTCATCAGGTATACAAGACTCCATTAGAAGGAAGATTTTTATTAAGTCTTTCCGGTACCCATGTCTTTGTTATTCTCGCAAGAATATATCAGTGAAGTTGGGTTTTATGAATTTGAGGAGTTCATTTTGTGACACTACAAGAAAACATGCAATTAGCTACTAAATTTAACGACAGAAATAAATTCGTCTTTAACCTCTCGGCTTTATCGAGGGTTTATCAACGCATGTATATTAATTTTGATTTTTTATTTAATTTTAAATATTTTGTCGTTAATACGTCGATGATATTAATATATTATTTTATTATTTAATAATTCCGTCGTTCAAGTGTCGTGAAATATAACATATATTTATATTTTATTTTAGTACATTATATTATTATGTCGTTGAGTAGTAGTTAAATTAATTTTTTTATTTTATTTAATGAATTAATATTCTGTCGTTGAGTAGTAGTTAAAATTAGTTTATTTTATTTTATTTATTAAATTAATGTTCCTTCATTGAGTAGTAGTTAAATTATTATTTTTATTTTATTTAATAAATTAATATTTTGTCGTTGGATAGTAGTTAAGATTAATTTATTTTATTTTCTTTATTAAATTAATGTTCCGTCATTGAGTAGTACTTAAATTAATTTTTATTTTATTTTATCTATTTAATTAATGTTCCGTCAATGAGCAGTAGTTAAATTATTTATTTTATTTTATTTAATAAATTAATATTTTGTCATTGAATAGTAGTTAAAATTTAGATGTTAAGATAAAATTTTAATATCTTTTTATATACTTTATTAAAAAAATATTAAAATTTAATATTCTTTCCTCTATAAATAGAGACAACATTTGATATATTTTTGCATTCACTAATAGTCTCTAATTCTTCTTTACATATTTAATTCATTTTCAGCACTAGAATTTACTTTTTTGGCATTTTTAGCATTTCTTGTTATAATTATAATTATTTTATTGCGCTTAAAAATAATACATAATAATTATATAAAGGAGAGAGAAATTAATTAAATATTGAAGATGTTGGATGGTTGGGTCATTGCCCGTAATGTTATTCCGAGATTGAAATCGGATCACTTATATGTTATAAATTTGGATATTGAAATTCAATTAATAATTATATTGCATAATGAAAACGTACTAGTACATAGCACGAGAAATACACTATTTTAAAATAAAGAAAATCTATTAAACCCGTAAAACTCTTTGTTGCAACAATGTATTCCGGTTATAAATAAATAAAGAATCTATTAAACCCGTAAACCATGGCGCTCTTTAATCGGCAGTAAACGTTTCATCAAAACCCACCTCCGCAACTCCACTAGGAATGAAACCGATTGGGATAAACCTATCTATGATCCACCATTAGAAAATCGGTCGAGCTGCCCAAAACAGACGTCCTCCAAAATCAGAACTTTTTCATTAAGAAATGGGGGTTTGGTTGGGATGAAGAAAGTAATGCACACAAGCTGTTTGTGGCTGCGTCTGATCATAATGGTGATCAAGCATTAGGTCTAGTTTATAGTTCGAAGACGAATTCATGGAAAATAGTAGAGAAGCTCGGGCGCCTTTCTTTGTTTACACCTTGTGGGCGTTTCACATTGGGAAAGATTCACTGGCTCACAAATAATGGACATATTGAATCATTCGACTTGAAGAGTGAGGTGTTTGGAATGATGGAGCAACCCTACAAACCAAACATTGGCGATGTCATGTCGTTGTGGAAGAGAGGGAAATGGCTTCTTGTGGCGTGTGATGATAATCATAATACTCGTAGTTGTCAAGTCTATCCCTACATCGAAAGCTTAGTCGAACCAGTGTCTTGAAGCACCACACGATCATGTATGACTAGGATAAATTAATTTCACTATATATACGGTACGTGTTCAATATATACTCCCTCCGTCTCACTGTATCTAAGACTCTTTCTATTTTGGCCGTCCCACTGTAAGTGAGACTCTTTCCTTTTAGTTTTTCCCTTTAAACACATTTTTTACTTTTTCACCTACACACAAAATACACATTTCTTAATTCTCGTGCCCTAAAAAAGGTCTCACTTACAGTGGGACAGAGAGAGTAATCCATTGTTTGGTTAGGCATATTTATTGGATTGTTGTTCTTAAAACAACCTTTTAATTTTTGGAGTTGTTTTTAAATTATAGCACGTACGATCTTTGATCCATGGTGATCATTTAGGAGGGTGTTTGGCTAAGCTTATTTTAAAGAGCTTATAATATGTTTCAAGAGCTTCTTAGGCTATCCACAGTCGTGACATTCATCCAACCCAACCCAACCCAACTTTTTAATAAAATATTCATTTCTCTCTCATCCACCTACACAACCCACAACCTAATATAATTTCTACTCCCAATGGTGACACCAACCCAACCTACATATTTTCACTTTTCACTTTATTTTTAATTATTTAATATCTAAAATACAATATAAATTAAAATAAATATTTATTTATTATATTTAACAAAATAAAATAAATATTTATTTTTATTTTTCAAAATTTGTAATCATATTATAACTAAACATTGTCATATATTAGACACTTAACTCAATCACAAATGAAGATTACAAGAATTAAACACACAACTGGAATTAAATAAATCAAAGTACAATACGTGAAACATAAAAATAATTGGGATGATTTGGATCCATAACTCAAAATGAAATGAAATTGAGGAGAAGTGAGAAATTTAGTTTGTGTGTTAATGAACGAAAATTTGAGTTCTATTTATAGAGTTCAAATTAATAAGAATTTTGATATAATTTTAATAGTATTTTCTTTATTATAAATATATAAATTTAATTTCATTAAAATAAAGCTAAAAATAAATAAAATAAAGGGACACATGGCAGCATATTACTTAACATCAAAATGGTGACCTGCGAGGCGGGCATCCGCCTAGGTCAAGCAATTCCATGCCTTTTCTCATTATTTTAAATAAAAGTTGATTTGTCGTGTAGCTGGTGACCTTTAACAAAGGTCACCGTTGTTGGTAACCTTAATAGCTTATAAGTTGTCAAAGTGTTTGGGTAATTGAGCGTATAAGTTAAAGTGATAATTTTTAGTTAGTGTAAGAAAATTTTTGTTAGAGAAAGAAAATCGAAGAATTAGAATGATATGATGAAAATAAAAATTATAATTGACTTATTTTTATAAAATGAGTGTTGCTTATAAGATAATAAGAAAATATATAAGTTGGGGTAAATGAACTTATTTTTTGGGGAGCTTATAAGATTTTAGAGCTAATTTTTACAACTTATAAGTTCTTTATGAGCTTATTTTGCCAAACATTTATAAGCTATTTTAAAAATTTTATAAGCTCTCAGCCAAACACCATGTTAGTCCAGAACTTCAAAATATTACAAATGCATACAAGAGTGTTTTGCATATCATTGGATTTTATGATGCTTGATTCTTGATGACACATTAGCTTAAGATTAAGTTGGCTGGAAATTTAACTTGCCTATTAAGTACCGGTTATATTTGAAATATTTTTAAGTTCGAACTAAGAAATCAAAGCTCGGGCTATAAGTTAATAAAATGGCCCTTAATTTTATTTTTTCTCAATTTCTAATTTGTCTTAAACCATTTATGTGTAGGTAATGCAGCAGATCTTTTGCAGTGAGGGAATATTGGCAAACTCGTGTTTGGATGTCTAAAGTTAATGTTGAATCGAAATCATCGAATGGGACTTTAATTTTTAATATAGGTTTGCACTAGCTAGCTCATGTAAGTAGAAAGCAAATCCTCGATTTTTTTTTTTCGACTATTGTACTTGTACTTCAGTTTGGTGAGTTTTGGGTTAATATTATTGAATTTGTTTGTTTGAGATATCTTGCTTTCCACTACGATGGTCCCTTCTTCCACCCATGTCCACACTCCATATTATGAGACAATTTGTTCATCATTGTGAATTGAACAAGTAGGCCTTACAGATTAGGTCAATTATAATTTGTGTCATGTTCATAAAATAGTTATTGGATGCCCGGCTTTTGCTGATTTTTCTAAATACTCCCTCCGTCTACTAATTTATGATCTAGGTGAGGAAACACGGGTTTTAAGAAAAAATGTATTATTTATTAGTTGAGTGTAGAAAGGGACCTACAAAATATATTGTTTATTAGTTGAGTGGAGAAAGGGGCCCACAAAGTGTATTGTTTATTGGAACCCACCAATTAAAAAAATGTATAAAGAGTTATTAAAAATGGGTAGGACATAAATTGGTGGACGGACCAAAAAGAAAAGTAGACCATAAATTAGTGGACAGAGGAAGTATATCATGAAAATTGATTTGAGGTTGCTGAGAGAGATTTAATAAGTTGGACTAAATAATGAGCATCTCTATTAACTAACCTATACATCAACTCCTCTTCTTTTTGGGTACGTCCCCCAAATTTATGCACAATCTATTAACCAAATGACTCTCTCTTTTTTTCCTTCTAATTTCTCTTCTATGAACCTCTAAAATGTGTAGAAGCACGGACGCAGAAAAAATCTCTATTCAAAGCTATGTTTTTTTAATTTAAAATTTAAAATTTTTAAAGGACAATTTTCTTATGATCTAATTTGCGGGTGGAGTTTATTGTACAAAATTTCACACAAAATACTGATAATTAAACCATTTCAAAATAGTATATAGAGTATATATTTGGTGGGTGCTTAAGCCCCCCTCAGCCCTTCTTGTGTCCGCCAGTGAGTGCAGAGCAATTTCGCCCTTAATCAGCACAATGTTTGCGGCTATCTTCTGTTATGTTTTTGCTCAAAATTGTGTTGACCAAACTAGGCCAAACCTTAAACATATAATATAGTGTAATGAATATATCAAAGATGAATATTGAATGCGACATAAAGTTATTCATGTAGCTCTAGAACTCAATTTATTCATGTAGTAAAGACAAATTATACCTATTCTTAATTATCTAAGATCCCTTTGATAAGGTTGATAAGCCAAGATAGCAAGCTCTACTACTTGTTTGATATGCAAATCTTAAATTTCCTATTTTTTTGCTGCTTGAGAATCGGAAGGGAGAAGATAAAAGATATGGAAGGTCAGAATCCTATGTCACCATGTCTGCTGAATATTATATTTAATGACATGAATTACAAAGCCCATTAAAAACGGTAATCCAGCCGTTGGATTTATTTAATAGAGGGTGATGATTTAGTCTTATATTATAGACTAAGGGAACTAAGGGAAGACCATTGAATAGCACTACCCTATATATATATTTAACAATCTTAATAAGAGAGAAGTGGGAAGAGGAATAGTACTGTAGAAAGAATAGTGATGTGCTGGCATTTTTGTAATTTTATGTTATTTGGAGGCTGATTTGAAACTATTGATTAATCTCACCATTTTCTCCTCATAGCCGATAAGATCAGCTTTCTCTTTCTCCCTCTTTACTTTCTATTCTATGGTTTCTCTTCTCTCTTTAGAAATTCTACTCCAAGAAATCAAATCTTCTTCAAATTATCGGTGCAAACTCATATCAAAATCAACCCACTTGAGAAAGCCATTACAGCAGCAAAACCAAAGGTGAGCTTATCTTCTTAAACCTGTTTTTTATACTTTTTTTATTAGCCCTAGAACTATATAGTGATCACGAAAGCTTGAAACGAGTATAATTTTAAGAAGTCAAAGAGAAATCAAATTATAATGAATTATTTTAAGAAATCAAAGAGAAAAGGGTGTTCCTTGTTTTACAGACAATCATGTCTAGGTTTCTGGTGTTGATGGTGCTGATCGGAGGCGGCTTTCTTGGCGTTTGGTTATCGGAGAAGGATGGTAGACAATGGGGAACGACGAGTCTTGGCTGAGTTAGAGCGAGTTGGGGCTGAGTTAATTGGGTTATTGTCTGCTTGACTGCTGATTGAGAATTGTGGGTCGACGATTTGGAACGACGGTGAGGTGTAGTCGAATAGCGGTTATGATGTACTTACTATTGTGAACATGAAGTGCAGAGAGAGATGATCGAAAGTGTGAGTGGAGGAGATGAGAAAATGGAGAGAGCGATGGAACAGGGGCAGTATATTGTGAGGGATTTTGACTCTCTATTTTTAATTGATAATAATGGAATATATAGTTGAACTGGATCATGATATATAGTTGGGTTTGATGATGAGGATTGGGCATTAATCATTTATCTCTTGTCGCCTTGAGCTACATAAATTCGGTTATATAAACCTAACTATACATATATATATATATATATATATATATATATATATATATAGCCCAAAATTATCATGCAAAATATCAAATCAAAATCCTACATTTTCAATCACAATGAGAGCCATCACCCATTTTATATGGTAGTATTATATATATTCTGGCCATAGTTTAGTTTTCTTAATTATATGATGTGGGTGAGTTACTTGCTCTGGTCTGTGCTTTATGTTTTGAGCATATACAAATCTTCTTTAATAGTATAGTATTACCTCTTATATATATAGATTATTCAATCACAACTTCTTATTTGTTCTAAAGACTAAAATCCAATGAGATTACATGAAATGCTTAAATTTATGAATATAATTGGGGAATACTTAGCTACCTATTGGGTTTGACTTATTAATATTAAATTGTTTATTACATGCTTATAATTAACAGGAATTACTGTAATTTGAATTTGTGGTTGTTTTTGTTTTGTTTTATTTTAAAATTTAAATACATTAGTATAAGTTGGATTTTAGTTAAATTTTGACATCCTTCTTTTTGTCGTGTACTAATTCTTTTTTTTTTTATGTAAGATATAGTTTTTATTTAATATGATTTGTTTGGTTGTTTTACACATGCCATTTAAATATTCATTGCAGTTCCTTTTCTAAATTATTCTTAGACACGTGCTCGTTCATCGACAACCACTTCTTCAAGAGTTGCATATTCTTCCATGGGAGTAGTGAGCACTACCTTGCACTTGAGGTGGGGTTCATATTTTTCAAATTTAGATACATTATTATGTAGCATTTTTTGATAAATACTTGACATCCTTTTCTTTGTCTTGTAAGTAATGATGTTTATAGGTTGATAAAAACCGACCCTGTTGCGCTAGCGTTTCACGTTCTTTCTATTCGATCTGAGGTAAGCCAATAATAAGAATATAAGAAGTAGTCGTCATCTGACCATTTTGACTTTAATGTAGTATTTTTGTCACGTGTGCTGTATTTTAACAAATTATTTAGTTTGTTAGTTTTGATAAAATTTTAATATTTGAACAATAACTTTACCGAGTAATTCTCTATAATAACAAAATTCAATTATATCATGAGCATGTCTACCATTAGGCGATTTTTCTCTTGTGCTCATCATTTATGCGAGACATTTTGCCTTCTTATGTAATCTGAAAGCTATTCTGCCCCTCCAAATTTCAAGGTGCATTTATTTTTGTGTTGCTTTTTATTTGTGTTGTAATATTTCGTCTCATGGTTTTAAGCTCTTCCATTGTTGTTAGATGTGCATGGTCGATTAGTTATAGTTCTCATTTATAGGTTCAGGGGCCGGGTTCATTACTCTAGGATTAGGCCAATATTGGTTTTCTGCCTCTAGCTTTTTTGGATTTTTAAGGTTTCATTACTTTGTGTTACTGGAAGATTGTTATCTTTGGTTTGTGGTTAGTTTCAATTGATGCTCTCTCGGTTTGCTTGCTTGTGCTCCCACCGAGGTTCTTAGTTTATCGCAACTATGAGAGTCAATATCTTAATTTGTTCTCGTAATAGTCTCATTTTTCAGATCTTTTGTTGAGGAGAAAAGAGGATGTGTGCTTTCAACTAAATGTTACTTACTCTTGAGTTTTCTTTATATATTTTTTTTACGCATTCTTACTATTAATTTATTTTTTTCGTGTCTTTGTTTTAGACGTGAATGGTGGCGAGAGGCTTAAACTTAGTTTGTCACCTATATTTGCCTTGCCAATTATTTTTAGGTCGTGTTAATTTTCTCGGTCTTCTTACTCGGTCAAGGCATTTGATAGGTTCAAATTTATTTATGTTGGTCATGTTAAGTTTACATTTGCACAATTTAATTTAATATAGAGGTTTTGTAGATGATAATGTGAGTTCTTGATACAAATTATTGATCCACCTCTGAGATTTGGTAATCTTTTAACATTATGTGGGTTTGTTATTCTTTTAAGTGATGTTGCTAATAAGACTCTGAAGAAATGAAAGACGTGTGTTAGATTGGTTTAAGTGTTCCAATCCTACAACAAACAAGTTATGATTTCACTTGTTTTCTTCATTTTAGATCTCTTTAAAACTTGTAAGAATTTATTGTGTATATGCTCAAATAATGTTTTTTGTCTCTTAACAATCATTTTGTTTTCATTTGCCAAGTGGTGGTTCTGAAAATGGCCAACTTTTTCTTGGCTAACAAATGTTGTTGCCTTATTGCTCCATATTAGTAATAGGAATTGTTATAGTTAATTTAATTAATGTTATTGTTTGAGTTCTTGACAAAATCTTTTAATTTTTGATGTTGATTGTGAGGAAATTGTCTTGTATTTTCACTAGATCGGATTTGTTACTCGAGGATTGGGACTTGGGTTATTGCCTTTAGCCTTCAGGTTTTTTAAGGATTTGTCACTTTGTGTTATACGAAAATTGTTATTTTCGGTTTCTGGTTTTCGACGGGTGCCCTCACGGTCCGCTTGTCTTTGCTCACATCGAATTTATTTGTTGTAACACTTTTCATTGGTTTATTGCACCTTCGGTGAATCACTACCCTACATTGTTCAAGATAGTATTTTTTTTTTTGCTTTATTTTCTTTCATATTTTGTTATATCATTGACTAAATTACTGAATTCTCAATCGTGACTTTGGTCACATTTTTAGATATCTTGTTATGACAAAAAGAAGATTTGTGCTTCCAAAGAAGGTTACTGATCAGCTTTCTTTGTTTTTTCTTTTTTTGGGGCTCATTTGTATCGGTTGCACACTTACCTTTAGTTTATTGGTTCTATGTCTTTGCTTTAGAGTATGGTGCATGGTAATTTTAATTCTTCTATAATGCATGTTGCCATGTATTTCTCAATTCTTTGTTGGTTGTATTTGTTTTGGTGTGAATTTAATATTAAATCTCTGTGTTCAAATGTCGTACACGACCATGTGACAACTTCAAAACGTTTATGTTTTAGTTTACCTCATCCATCTGAACTGTTATGGCTATGCCAAATATTTTCGGCCGTGAGTGTTCACGTGCTCTGACTACTCGGTCGAGAAGCTTGAGATGTGCATAATTATATTTGTTGTGTGTCTAGATTTTCACAATTCAATTTATCATTATGTGAGATTGTTTAGTGAGTGGTGTTTCTATTAATATGTTTATTGATTGTGGTTTGTAATTTTCAAATAAGACAGTGATAAAAGGAAAGATGTACATGTGTTGTTGTTATTGACACTGGTGGGTGTTCCAATCTCATAGGTGGGCTGCATGATCTAGGTTGCCGTTACATGAGTGTGCTAGCGCTTGTGGCGAAATATGGACTCTGAGGTATTTTCCTCACAATGTCTTGTAATCCAAAGTGAGTAGAAATTCAAAGTTGATCATTTCCTATTGAAAACAGTCATAATAGAGTTGATTAGTATGCAAGAGTTTTCGGAGAAAAAATTGAGTACTACAAAAAGAAAATTGTAATAGACTCGTTGTTTTGGGTGGTGGCTGCTTATTTTTATGTGGTCAAATTTCAGAAAAGAGGACTTCCACATGTTCATTGCAGTGGTTGCCGAGCAAAATAAAGGTGAGTGTAATAAAGGTGAATATTCCACATGAAACAACGATGTTAATAGTCGAATGATGTCATCAACGATATAGGAAAGTATGCAAATACATTATTTTGTCATTATTATTATCATTAATACTACTACTACTACTACTACTACTCAGACAAAATAGTCCCACAAACACCAACACTCAAACCAAGTGGTGGTGTAACAATCAAGCGAAGAATATTGGACTCATAAAGTCAATAATTCGGTGAGACTTTGAGGTAATACATTGTACAATTCTATCTATGACTCTTGGTTCTATTACACCATGTAGGTGACATTTTTTTTTAACATTTTGAGGTTTTCTTTTGTGTGTACATTGTATATGCTTCAATGTAGCTTCCAATTGAATGCACTGTGTATATATGATGCGTAATGTCATAAAAATATTTAAGCAGTTTGTATATAAAATGTAGGGAAAATTGCACCTAAATACACAAACTTTGTCGAAAATCCATATTTGACGCGAAGTTAGGATTTTACATTTTAATACACCAATTTAAGAAGTTGTTCAATTTTGACACAATTTTGAATTCCGGCGACCGGGATATTGACGTGGCAGCCGGAATCGCCACGTCACACACACACACACTCCACTCTCTCTCTCTCACACCCCACTCTCTCTCTCTCTCTCCACACGTCAGCTCACCCCCCAGCCACCCCGGTCGGACCCTCCTCCTCCCCACACCGGTATGCAAGAGTTTTCGGAGAAAAAATTGAGTACTACAAAAAGAAAATTGTAATAGACTCGTTGTTTTGGGTGGTGGCTGCTTATTTTTATGTGGTCAAATTTCAGAAAAGAGGACTTCCACATGTTCATTGCAGTGGTTGCCGAGCAAAATAAAGGTGAGTGTAATAAAGGTGAATATTCCACATGAAACAACGATGTTAATAGTCGAATGATGTCATCAACGATATAGGAAAGTATGCAAATACATTATTTTGTCATTATTATTATCATTAATACTACTACTACTACTACTACTACTCAGACAAAATAGTCCCACAAACACCAACACTCAAACCAAGTGGTGGTGTAACAATCAAGCGAAGAATATTGGACTCATAAAGTCAATAATTCGGTGAGACTTTGAGGTAATACATTGTACAATTCTATCTATGACTCTTGGTTCTATTACACCATGTAGGTGACATTTTTTTTTAACATTTTGAGGTTTTCTTTTGTGTGTACATTGTATATGCTTCAATGTAGCTTCCAATTGAATGCACTGTGTATATATGATGCGTAATGTCATAAAAATATTTAAGCAGTTTGTATATAAAATGTAGGGAAAATTGCACCTAAATACACAAACTTTGTCGAAAATCCATATTTGACGCGAAGTTAGGATTTTACATTTTAATACACCAATTTAAGAAGTTGTTCAATTTTGACACAATTTTGAATTCCGGCGACCGGGATATTGACGTGGCAGCCGGAATCGCCACGTCACACACACACACACTCCACTCTCTCTCTCTCACACCCCACTCTCTCTCTCTCTCTCCACACGTCAGCTCACCCCCCAGCCACCCCGGTCGGACCCTCCTCCTCCCCACACCGCTGCCGTCGAGCCCCCAGCCGCCCTCTACTGCTGAGATCCAGGTCGCCGCCGCCGATTGACCATGGTGGAGAAGGCGGCGTGTGCCTTCGGCGAAGATCTGGGCAACGCCAAGTTCAATTTCCCCGAAAATCCGCCCAAGATCGAGATCCAGGTTGCCGCCGCCCGCTTTGCCCTTGCGTCCACCGGCGCCGAGACCTCGGGTCAGGTCGACGATCTCGACTCCCAGTCGAACTCGCTCTCCTCGTCAAAGGCACTGCAGTACGCTGAGTCGCCGTGCCCGTCGGTCTCCGGAAGGTTGTAGACGATGGCGGGGGATCGCTGCTGCTCGCCGGAAATCGTGGCCACAATTTGGGGCCTAGGGTTTCAGGTGGCGCTGCTGCTTGATATACAAGCAGCGGCGACTGAAATTGTGGGCTCACCGAGAATTGAGGGCGAGGCGACAGCGGTGGCCGGAGAGGCGGCAACCTTCACGGAAGAGGTGTGGTGGTGGAGAGAGCAGGGGCGGCGGTGGGTGCGACGGCGGTGTGGGGAGGAGGAGGGTCCGACCGGGGGGGAGGGGTGGGGTGGGGGAGCTGACGTGTGGAGAGAGAGAGAGAGAGTGGGGTGTGAGAGAGAGAGAGTGGAGTGTGTGTGTGTGTGTGACGTGGCGATTCCGGCTGCCACGTCAATATCCCGGTCGCCGGAATTCAAAATTGTGTCAAAATTGAACAACTTTTTAAATTGGTGTATTAAAATGTAAAATCCTAACTTCGTGTCAAATATGGATTTTCGACAAAGTTTGTGTATTTAGGTGCAATTTTCCCTAAAATGTACTTGTGGATTGCTGCAATTTTTATGAGTTAATGACTTGTAGAAATTCTCCTACAAGTCATAGTATAATATGGTTGCACTTGGAAACGATTTGACTAGCATCGTTATTAATCCCATAATTCACGGAGCAATTATAGAAACACCGCGTCCTACGCGGTGTGAAATTTCTAGTATATATATATACACACACACACTAAAATAAGAGCATTTCTTAATATATAAAATAAGAATCATTTTCAGCTCTTAGATCATCAAGATCTACGGTTCATTCGTAATCCTGTTGGATGGATTTATGGTCCTGAGTTCGAATCCCAAAGGTAGCAAAAATTTATTTTTCACAATTCAGACCTTTATACAGCGAATTCATACGTGTTCTACATAAAATTCATACATTAAAAATTGCTCTTATTTCTTATTTTAAGATGTGCTCTCGCGGTAGCCTGCCCCTATATATATTATGTAACATTTTATATTTTTTCAGTTTTACCTATATATTTTTATAAATTATATATTAGTCCATAAAACTTGTTAATTTTGTTTTACTCATGTAATTTATATCGTTGTTACATTTATCATATTTGAACCATGGTTATAATATATGAAATTAGCTATAATAGATAAGAAATGAAGTTAATAATAGTATATGAATAATGCATATTAGTAGTATTTTTTTTCTATAAGGAATCAACAATCTATGTTTAATATGAAAATTTTGAACACTTAATTGGATTAAGTAACCTTAAGTTAAAAGTCCAAACTATTACTAAATCATCATCCAATACATAAAAAAATAATTGAATTTAACAAAATAGGTCTCCCTTAATTTTATAAGTTTGGCACTTACAAAACATAATTAATAGCCCACACTCCATATTAAATTTTAAGTTCTTAAATTTTCAAATTATAAAAGTATTAAAAGTCCATACTTAATCTGCCCAAAATCTAAAGCTCAAATAATAAAAAAATTTAATTCAACTCAACAACCATAAACAAAATTTAAACTAAATAAATATAATCATTATAAAATGAAAAATAGGTCTACCTGGCTCCTCTAATATCTGTATTGGCCGCATCTTTTTTTTCGCCTTTCCTAATCATCATTAGTTTAGAAAATCACAACGTCTTAAGTTAATATAAATCATCATTAGTACTAATCCCTATTTCTCCCTATTCTCACGCTACCAGCCCTAATTGATACCAGCCCTAATTATTTTAAACCTAAATTTCTTTTATTCAATCTCAACTTATACGAGCTTCTACAACTTCTCTTCAGCGTCTCCAAGTCCAACAGTTGTTCTTCTCGTAATATAAATCTTACTATAATCTTTACTGTTCCTTTTTGCAATTTTCAGAAATTGAAAAGGTGTAAGAATGCTGAAAGAGAAGCGGGAGCGATTGGCCACCTCTACAGATGTATCCAAGGTTCTCTTGTTTATTTTAATTTTGAACTTTTTGGCTTTTACGTTTATATGAATGGTGATGAGAATGTGAAGTAGAAATCAATGCTTTGCTTTGTTGTTGATGTATTATTACTTATTAGGTTGATCGAATTAGCGTGCTACCGAAAGAAATATTAGGGTTGATATTGTCTTTGTTGACGGCCAAGGAACCTACTGCGACTAGCATACTTTGTAGTTCATGGAGATACTTGTGGGCCTTAACTTTTAAGACGACGATGGATTTTGATGGCACACAATCATTACATAAGATTATTAGATTTATGGAAAATTTTGGATACACGAGTCCATCACTGAGGAAGGCTTGTATAGGGCCATTGGAAGAGGAAAGGCGTAAGTTTGTTACATGGGTTGATCACGTTATAGTGTCGAACCAGCGTTTGGATCAGAGGTCCAATCTCGAGGAATTCAAAGTGTATTTCGATCTAAATCAAACTCATAGAGAAAGGATTGATGATTGGCTCACCTATGCTTTCAGTAGGAAGGTTGAGAGGTTGGAGTTGAGCTTAACCTCTTTAACAAAGGGTGTTTTTAGCTTCCTCGGTTATCCTCATTTGTATTACGAGTTTCCGTATAAAAGGGGGAATTTGCCGAATAATTTTGAGGTGCTTAAGAAGCTATGTTTGCATTTTGTGAGTGTGAGCGGTGAAGTTGTGCAGTTGTTTCTGGAGAAGTGCCCTCTGCTCGAACAAATGTCGGTGTCTCTATCCCAAGCACTTTTGTCTCTGGAGATTGTTGCGACTTTCCCCTCGTTTAAATGCCTTGAAATAAGCTCGTGCCACAAACTCAAATCAGTCGTGCTTCGGGATTCAAATGTTGCCACTGTAAAGTACGGCGGCAAGATCATACCATTTGTGTTCGTCAACGTGCCTCTCCTTACTCAACTTTGGATCAACTCATTGGCTGATGGTCAATTGAAAGATTTTTTTGGCATGTTTTCGCCTGTGCTTCCACAGTTAGAGATGTTGAAAATATATTCTTTCCACATACAATGGCAGGTGCTATTTCTTTTCTTCTTTTTTCCATTAAGTCTTGGTTGTTTTTGTTTTCACTATATATATATACTCACAGGAATCAACGGAGTTCGTTTCAGCGTTTAAGATGCGTAACCTTAAGCAATTGGTGGTGAACGTTAAGTTGTCTTGCAGAGCCATATATTCACTCTTTCCCTCTGTTAATTTAATAAATGCAGCACCTTCCTTGCAGAGATTTGTGGTGGAGGTAATTTTGTGTTGTTGCAATGAAATTCATCTCAATTCTTTACTACTTTAAACTACATTGGATTAATATTCTCTTTGCCATACATTATACTCCATTCAATTTCTCCTAGGCTGAACATCAAGATAGCGAGAAAGACGAGTCGTTTGATGTTGCTGTTGCTAGAACTTTTACTCAACTCATTCAGAGGGCCAATATTGTTCAAATTAAGGAAGTCGAATTTGTTGGTTACCGTGGCGTGTTTAATCATCTAGAGTTGATTAAGTACTTTGTGGAGAAGGATGTTGCACTAGAAAATATAATTATTGATCCACGGAGTTTTAAGTTTCAGCTGCATCGGCGGTGGGATCGCATTTATCTACACAAGGCTGAAGATGAAGTATTTGCGAGGGTTGCAAAGGAGCAGCTTAAAGAGCATGTCCCTTCAAGAATAAATGTGAAAATCCTTTAGTTTTTTATACTCGTTATTTGTGGTGCGAATTGCGAAACTATGTGGGTTGATAAGTGTAATGAATATATCGAAAAGATGATTGAATATATGCGACATAAAGTTTTTCATGTAGCCATAGAACTCAAGTTATTCATGTAGTAATGACAAATTATACCTATTCTTAATTATAGAAGATCCCTTTGATAAGGTTGATAAGCCAAGATAGCAAGCTCTACTACTTGTTTGGTAGCTTAGATATGTTAAACGGAAAGCCCAAATTTAGGCACACTCTATTTTTGGACACAACTCTATACATATATTTTACAATTTTACCCTTGTGTAGGTTGAAAAACTCCAAGTGGTTTAAGAGTAATGGCCGTTCTCCTATAGTCTACCATATCCGGCAGTTTTGTGCAACTAGAAGTTTTGATTTTTGTAAAATAGTAAACATCGCCAAAATGGCTTGAACTTTTGTGGGTATCTAGCCAACACAATAATCTCTTTACCATAAAAATTTGGAAGGTAAAAAGTTACAGAAAGATACTGAAAAAGGTGGCTCTAGAGTCTGTTCTTCGAAATTCTCGGTAGAAAGTTGCAGTTGGAGTTTTACATTTTAGAAAAATAGTAAATGAAGTCCAAATGACTTGAAATTTGATGAGTGTATTCACGACTCTCGTATATACTTACCATAAAATTTTCAAGATTTTTGGGCAACAAAAACCCATCGAAAACAGTAGGTCAGTAGCCTTTAAAAAAGTTTGAAATTAACTCCAAACTTGAACATAAAAGCAAATACCTCAACTCCAAACTTCTTCGATGAAAAATTCTCAAGAATTCAAATTAAGCTCTTATAACACCCAAGAACATAAATACAAGAAAAATCAAACTCAACTTCCCTTTTTCAACATCATACTCGATTCTCAACCAATATTCTAAGAAATGATCCGTTTCATCTCTTATCACATATACATGCTCAAATACCTCTAAAAAAGCTACATATAATCACATCTATCTCATAACTTACACATTAGGAAAGACTCCTCTTATACATGCAAACTAAACTCAAGTAAATCCTCACATAAGCAACAATACACTATCTATCAATATCCTTAAATCTTAATGTGTGACTCTTTTTTCCACTATTATTAATACTACGAACAATTATATATTAAAATTATAAAAGACGATAACTATATATATAAAATTCTTAAATTACAACAACACCAA